>NW_020664585.1:6116880-6223425 GCF_002925995.2 Terrapene triunguis
ATTACCGCGATGTGATAAACCACATCAATGCACTATTCCGCATCTAGGCATGCATGCCTAACCCTCCTCTCCCAAAGAGCCCGCACCGAAAAAATTCCTTCCCGAAAAAAAACCCCCGCTTACCGGGAACCTGCTCTTCTGTTTGTCCTCCACCAAGTACCAGCCGCTGCGACTGGCTACCTTCCTCCTGGCTCGAGAAGAGCTCCTGGCTGCATGGCTCCAGGGATTCTGGGGTGTCTCCATCCAGCCCACCACCATCACTCCCGTTTTCCTCCTCCCCCTCCCCCCCCGGCTCTGAAGTGACCATGGTGGTGCTCGGAGTGGAGGTGGGGTTAACCCCAAGTATCGCATCCAGCTCTTTGTAGAATCGTCAGGTCACGGGGGGAGCACCCGAGTGGCCGTTTGCGTTGCGGGCTTTGCGGTAGGCACTCCGCAGCTCCTTCACTTTAATCCTGCACTGCAGGGCGTCCCGGTCATGGCCCCTTTCCATCATGTCCTTTGATACCTTCCCGAAGGTATCGTAATTCCTGCGGCTGGAGCGCAGCTGGGACTGTACAGCTTCCTCCCCCCAAACACTGATGAGGTCCAGCAACTCGCCATTGCTCCATGCTGGGGCTCGCTTGGCGCGTGGAGGCATGGTCACCTGGAAAGATTCGCTGATAGCACTCCACACCACGCTGGGCTGAGCAAACAGGAAGGGGATTTTTAAAATTCCCGGGGAATGTAAAGGGTCGGTCACATGGTTGGTTATCTGAGGCCAGGGCAGTAGAGTTTGAACTGATGACCAGAGTGGCTAGAACAGGCATTGTGGGATACTGCTGAATAATTCTGGAGGCCAGTCACAGCGCATTGGGTGGCCACACTGGCGCCGCAGCGCTGCAGCGGCAGCGCAATACTTGCTATTCCTCTCGGAGAGGTGGAGTACATGCAGCGCTGCAACCACGGAGATACAGCGCTGCAAATGCCTTGCCAGTGTGGACGGGGAGTGAGTTACAGCGCTGGGGGAGCCTTTACAGCGCTGTAACTCGCAAGCGTAGCCAAGGCCTTAGTGATCATAAAGAGTACAACCCTGGCGCTTCAGAGCATAAACCACATCCATAGTCAATATGGTCTCTTGCTTGGCATGCTCAGAGCTTATGGGTCAGCATCATAGATCACATTCTCCAACACCTTCAGCACTCTAAGGGTTTCTTCATAGATCAGACCTGAAATACACTTCACCCCACATCGAGCCAAGTGATGAATAGCTGGCTTGGTAATACCTTGGATGTTAGTCTGAAGCACTTTTTGATGGTGCTTAGTGCCTCCTTTCTCTAATCCTTTACGGCCCATACCATGCCCAGCCATGGTGACTGAAATCACATGCAAGCAGCACTCCAGGAGCCAGGCAGAGCTCTTTCCATACAGGGGGAGCTAAGCCTACATCATTCTGAGAAAAGGGAAGAAGAAACAGCTCACCCCACCCTCCATGCAACATCCAGCATTTGAGGGGGAAGAGGAGCTGAAGAGCCCCTGGAGCTGCCCCTTAGCCCTGGAAGACCAGCTGCCCTGCCGAGCCTGGGAGAGGCGGATGGAGAGCCCCGGAGGAGGCTGGGTGCAGAACTGATGAGTGGGGGTGGAAATAATTGTTAGGGAGGGGCAGGGCAGATGTGGACGGAGAGCTCCCGCAACAGGGGCCAGAATAACCTTAATAAGCGAGGGGAGCACTGACAACATGCACGACCACACAAACATGGGAGTGTTGTCCAAAAATTAAGACAAACCAAAACCTCAACATAATCTCTAAAAGAAATCCTCATGAGGGTGGGCCCAATCTCATAATTGGAGGGGGTCTGACTCATGATTTGTGAACCTGTGGGGTTGACAACGCTGCACTTTACATAAGCTTCAGCTCAGCCCAAGGATCCCCACCTCTCCTCAGAGTACCTTGTCCGCATGACACTGACTGACACACACACACACACACACCGAGTGCCTTATCAACCTCCTCCCCGCTCAGGGGTGCTTTATCAGTACCACACCTCCCCCCAACATTACCTTAGCTTGGCATCCAGTAGCAACGCCTCAGCCCAGAGGCACTGTATAACGGTCTCTCTCCCCTCAGTCATAGGAGGGAGGTAGCGAGCTGGGCACGGGCCATAAAGCTCTGCTACGGCAGCTGCCTTACAGTCTGAGATTCAAATTGGCGGGAATGTCCCCGTTCCAGCTCAGGCAGCTACAGGATGCAGTAAGGGTCAAACGTAAAGGCGAGCCCGAGGAACTAACTAGAGTGGTTATCGCTCCCCCGCCCCTCCCGCCTACTAGGGTTGGCCCTTCACTGCCGTTGCTAAGGTAACAGGTTCCTCCTTCATCCCCAGAATGCACTGCGGTCATCCTCCCGCGGCCATTGTTACATCCGGGTACCCGATAGGAGGCGCTGGAGTACGCGGGCGGGGTCTGTCGGTTTCAGTCAGTGAGCTCGAGAGCCGCCCGCAGCCGTCGAGGGAGGCTGGGTCCCTCTGAGGAGCCTGTGAGGGGCGCGAAACCCCAAGCGCTCGAGCATGGCGGTAGGTGCGCCTCATCATGGGGTATTTTTAGGAGCGGGGAAGCGAGAGGAACGGGGGGATCTGAGTCGAGGGAACCGGGTACGCGCGTAGACAAAATGGCGTCCACCTCCTCCCCTTGGCGGCGCCATAATAGGCTTCAGTGTGGGGGAGGGGAGGCTACTTGCCACCTTCACCTCTTCTTCCAGAAGTTCCTGTCCCCCCGGTTTGCGAGTAAAGCAAAGAGTCTTGGGAACGTCTGCTTTGGGCTTAGCTACCTGCTGGCCCTGAGGGCTGGGTGCTCCTGCGAAGGGAGAAAGGGCGCCTTGGAGTCCAGACTCTCCATAGCTCGCGTTCCGGCGGATCCCTCTGTTCCTCCCCGCCCCTTTATACCTTTCTCCATGTTTGGGAATAGATCTAATATCTGAAACTATTTTCTAACACGCAGCATTTAAACGCACTCAAAAACTGTCCTGACTGGTAGTTTTAATGGGAGATTCCCTTACTATAGTCAGACTTCTTTATCGCCTTTTCTCCTTTATCTATGCGACTCGAAGAGAGGGAGGATTTGCTTTTTTTGGTAAATTATTGGCTAAACTTGCGGTTTTAATCTTGTACTTTATTCCCGATTAAAAATTCGTGTTTGTAAAATTTTAAGATGTCAGTCAAACATAACTCTGACGAAGAAGGAAAATGTAGTAGGCAAGTTAACATAGGTAGGATTTTCAAAAATAGTGATTTTTTTTGGTTGCACCAAACGATGCCAAAAGTGAGATGCCTTAAAGGGACTTGATTTCTTGAAGTTGGGTGTACATCGTACTTTCTGAAAGCCAGTCTTCTTCAAGATTTCTTTAATTGGGCAAAATCACTAATGTCTTGCAAATTTTGGCTGTAATTGTAAAGAAAAACTTATCCTTCTCTATTTTTGATAGAATCATTTTGCATTTATAAAATTGGTATTTTATATTTGACACATGTCAGATTATGTGAATCATTTAGTCTGTCACATATAGGAAGGAAATTAATGTCAAATTACTATGGGAGTAGAGAGAATCCTAGATCTGCTATCCACCCCAGAACTGTATTGTGATGGTTCTCAGGGTACCCAGAACTCGGAGTCACCTTGTTACCTGCTGGAGCAAGCCTGAGGAAGTCTTAATTCGGTGTCAGCTTCCTAACATGCACCAGCCTGTTAACCACTTGTCTTGACCATCCCAGCCCTTACTTTGCCTAGCCCCGACACAGGTTACACACAGAATTACCAGATCCCTATTCCTAAGGGAACAGAACACCCCAGCTTGTAAGATTCAACTCAGGATCAGGGCTTTGCTTAACATTAAGCCCTTAGATATGTTTACATTGAAAACAAGAATATATTTATTATCCAAGATTCAAGGTGAGTAAGAATATTGGAAGCAAATACTTTATATATAAAACAATATAACACGCTTTCTAGAGACTAAATTTAACTACCAGGTTAATCTCCTATCTAAAGAACTTTATCTCACCTAAAGTTCTCTGTGGCATTTTCAGCCAAGGTTGGCTGAGATACTGTTTTCATGAATTTAAATGCACTGTCCGTTTGCTTTCTAGGTGCAGGGTGAGGGAATGTCATCATTGCCTCATTGTCTTTGCTCATATACAGAAAAATCACCCTTGGCTTGTTTTTACTGTGTGCTACTTCCCTGTTGATTTCACATCACTTCATTAACATTAACTTTGTATGTAAATGGGTATCTGTTGTGTTAGTTTATACTGCTTAATCTACATCCAGAGAGAGACACTTCTTACCTCCTGTCTGGAGGAAAACCTGTTTTTCACCTTTGCTGGTGATTAATACCTTGATACTGACTTTAAAAACATAGCTCCTTACATAGTGTCTGTATCTACGTTTCACAGACCGGTGTGACAGCAGCTTTCATTTGAGACCTTACATTATATTCTTTAGTGACTTAATGTACACACCAGACTCATGACATTTCTGTAACCCTTTGCCTGTTGGAATTAAAAGGTCCTTGGGTCACATACATGAATTAGCTTTATGATGCAGCTCGCTGAGTCCACTGAGCAATAGTCAGCTTGCTTTCACAGTTAGGCCCTGATCCTGCAGAGACTTAGGGCTGGTCTACACTGGGGGGGAGGAGTCGATATAAAATACGCAACTTCAGCTACGTGAATAACGTAGCTGAAATCGAAGTATCTTAGATCGACTTACCTGGGGTCCACACGGCGCGGGATCGACGGCCGCGGCTCCCTCGTCGACTCTGCTACTGCGGCTAGCTCCGGTGGAGTTCCGGAGTTGATGGGGAGCACGTTCAGGGATCGATATATCGATCCCGGATAAATCGATTGCTACCTGCCGATACGGCGGGTAGTGAAGACGTACCCTTAGGCATGTGGCTAAATTTACCCATTGTGAATAGTAAGATTACTCGCAGTGTGTGAAGTTAAGCCCGTACCTAAGTTTTTGCAGAATTCAGGCCTTTCTGTGCAGTGTAGAAGTGTCCTTACTTTGCTGAGTGGTGGACGAGTAATTTTGGACATGAATAATACGGCTTTTTTGAACTGGAGAACAGTGTTGTAATAGGCTTACAGTACAACCTCAGAGTTACGAACATCTCTGGAATGGAGGTTCTTTATAACTCTGAAATGTTCATAACTGAACAAAATGTTACGGTTATTCTCTGAAAAGTTTACAACTGGACATTGACTTGATACAGCTTTGAAACTTTACAAAAAAATTCTGCTTTCCCTTTTTTTAGTAGTTTATGTTTAACACACAACTGTATTATTTATTTATTTATTTATTTTGGTCTCTGCTGCTGCCTGATTGTGTCCTTCTGGTTCCAAATGAGATGTGTGGTTGACGGGTCAGTTGGTAACTGAGGTTCTACTGTACTTTCTGCTGGGCATGGTATGTGGACAGCAAAAAAGACAGTTGTTAAAAAAAATTATTGTTTGGTACTTCAGCCCCTCATCTCTATTCTCCAAAGAAAATGGGTTTAAAATTTAATGTCAGCTTTTTAAAATACTTCTTAAAAATATACTCCAACTGAAGAAATAACAGACACTGGTCGAGTTGCTGAAAATAAAACATGTCAGAAATTTTTTTGTTACCGTAATATAAATCATCCTGTGAAACTCATTAGTTGTGGGCATCTGCAAATATCCCACATGATCACTGTACCAACAGTACTCTGAAGCACTCCCTCTCTCTAAAAAGTATGAGAAACTAGTCAGAGAGTTTTGGAATGCCAACGACTGATGGAATGACAAATGTGGAGTTGTTTATGCTCCATTATCTAAAGGTCTACCATGGTTTCCTGTGGGCGGGGAACTTTAGAGTTAAATAGGACTAGACAAGCAAAAGTCAAAATATTCAATCTGGGGACTAACTGTTAATTTAAGTATATTAGCAATCTAAAACCAGAATCTCTAAATATCAAATTTTGAAAAGACTAATACACAAACATTTATTTTGGATACATAAGTGGAGGATGCTATATCTTGAAAATTATGTGAATAACTTCTTTTGATTTTTCAAGATATATAAGTGGAGGACACTTTGTATCCAAAATACATTTTTGTGTGCTACACATTTATAATAAATGCTATATGAGAGGTACGTGTTATTATCCTGATAATAGAAAAATAATAATTGCTTGCTTGCTTTCTCACCCCAGGCGAGTGTTTGAGTAGAATTTTGCAAAGATGCTGCTGTGGAAGGAAGGAAGCAGTAAAAAAAAGATTAGCTGCCTGGACAACGTGGAGTGGGTGGGCTAAAGCATGTGAATTGTGAATATTGAGGAGATGTGAAAGGATTGTGTAATGTCACAGATGAAAAAAGCCCACCATTAGTACACTATATCCAGTAAAAGCTTTTTTAACCGGCATGCTGAGGGAATGGGGGGTGCCGGTAAATTAAAAATGCCGCTTAACTCAGAGGGAGAGGTTTGGAGTTCGGGGGAGGGGCTGTGGGACACAGGCTTTGGGAGGGGGCTTGGGATGCCGGATGGGGTGGGGCACTCAGCTCTGGCATCTCTCTATCCCTGCTGCTCCTGACAGAGGTGCGGCCAGGCGACTCTGCAAGCAGGCACACTGTCTCTGTCTGCAGGCGCTGCCCGGCCCAATGGTCTGGGAACCATGGAGGCAGCAACAGCAGGGATGGGGAGCTGCTTGTGGGAAGCTGCTGGAGGTGAGCGGCCCCCCCCCCTCCGGCACCCCAACCTCCTCCTGCGTCCCTGCCCCAAGCCCCCTCCTGGACCCAAACTCCCTCCCGGAGCACGCCCTGCATTCCCTCCCACACCCCGCCGGCTCCGCACCACTGGACTTTCAGTGTAGATCAGAAATGTTGGTTTATAGAGCTTGCCAGTTGGTGAAGTGCTAGATAAGAGCTTTTACTGTAGCATTGTTTTTATCTGAGTAATCAGAAGAATAACTAAAGTAGCAGGGTCCATTGATTTAAATTAAGGCAATTTAAGTAATGATTTAAATCACCAAGTGGAAAACCTAGATTTTAATAAACTTTTTGATTTGTACTTCTTTTATTTTCTAAAGAAAGGTGCATTCTCATTGGTTGATATAACCATTAAAACATGTTCATTTACAACAAAATAGAGCTTTTATATTAGATTTGGTACATCTTTTTGCAACCTAGGAGGGTACCCTATACATTTATTTAAGCAATTAAGTAACTGTATACATTTATTTAAGCAATTACATAGCTTAATATTTTCAGATTCTTATTAATTGTACATTTTAGTATGTTAGAAAATGGTGAATGATGCATTGCTTATTTACTAAATAATTAACCTTTTAATTATGATTTGTGTCAAGCTGCAGTAGGATGGTGACTGGAATTTAATTAAATACATACAACAGCATATAAAAATAAATTGGAATCAACAAACCCTTTTATGTTTTGGATACATAAACTTCTTATCAAAGCATGTTTCACATTTACAACTAAATGATTTATTAAACAGAGGGATTAACTAATTAGTGAATTAAACAGACTATTTCAGGTCCTCCCGGGAAAAATTTCAGATATGCCTAGTGATTGGATCTTATGTTCCTAGTCTGGTTTCAGTCTCTTGAAAATGACAGTCTCCTAAATTATTTAGGCTGACCTATTGTGCCATATTTAAAAAGCTTGACTTCAAAAGTAAGATGTTTTTCCCGATTCTTTCTTCATATAGAAAAGTAGCCTTTAATTCAAAGTCTTTGATAGAGGCTCATGTATTCAGCAGATTTATTTTTGTATTTAAATGTTGTAAGACAGTGGTTCTCAAACTTTTCTACTGGTGACCCCTTTCATATAGCAAGCCTCTGAGTGCGACCCCACCTTATAAATTAAAAACACATTTTTATATATTTAACACTGTTATAAATGCTGGAGGAAAGGCGGGTTTTGGGGTGAAGGCTGACAGCTCGCAACCCCCCATGTAATAACCTCACGACCCCCCGTTTGGGAACCCCTGTTGTAAGAGAAAATAATGAGTTTAGGCCTTAACATATTTTGTATTGAATTCAGACTTCATTTCAAATGGGTTTATTTTAAAAAAGAAAATCTTACTATAATTTACAGTGGCAAAGAATGGATTTAAACCTCTTTTCTTGATTTCCTCCCTCCGCCCCCCCCCCCCCCCCAAATCATTAGGTTTTTTAATCCTCTCTGTTAAAATCTGGTTCTATCCTGAAATTGATGCTGTTTAAAAAACAAAACAAAACACAAGGTAGTGTTCCATATTTACTGTCTAACTGATTTCTATATCTGTTTTGCTCAGTTTGCCAGTAAAAGCATGGCTTTTCTGTCAGCCATACAAACTCACCTGGGCTTAGTCAAACTGGATTCTGTCCCTCTTGTGACCAGTAACGCATTCTTCAGGCCGAATTATGCCCTCAGTGAAATCTCTGCCACTTAGTTGCCTCCACGGGTTTGATTATGCCTTCATTTCACCTGTTCAGAATCTCAGAAATCAGTGAGCGTGCATAGGTGCAAGTGAAAGCATAATCTGGTTTTGTAGACTATCTTGCTGGCGATGCATGAAATGGAAAGAATTCATCTTAAATGTCAGATACCAAGGTGAGTTCATGGAGCTGACGACAAAACTGGGGAAGAGTGGAGAAAGCATGTTCTTGCAAACTGAGCAGATTTGATACAGAAATCATTGAGACACAATGTGTATGGATCCCTACGATTCTTACAAACATGCATTTCACACAGAATGATATTTTAATAATAGCACTGCTATATGGCTAACCATTGTTTAACACTTAGTAGCTTGGAGCTCTGTAAATACTATATAATTTTTTTTAATTTCATGTCTCTTCCAGGCCAATTCTGCACTGCAGACTTTGATGCTTAGAGCACCATGATTTAGCTCTGTTGTGCCCTGATTCATAACACGATTTAATCTGGCCTATTTGTACAGCATCATACACCAGAAGTAACTTTAGTGATATGAATTTATAAAAGCAGCATTAGGATGCACAGCTAAACAACATAATTTGGAGAAATACAAGAAGAGCTTGAAATGGTACAAAAATTAAATGTATACCAAACAATTTTTCACTACAAGTTTAAACAAAACCAAAACTCATTTATGAAAGTCCAATCTTCTTCTTTAAGAGTGTTCTTTTATGGTTAAGCTGGTTTCGGGTGATGCTCTTAGTAATTCTGTTCACACTAGACTGGATGCAGCATGTCTTGATAATGGTGCAGGAAGCAACTGTCATTTTAGTACACAAACATTAAGACAAAATGATTATGTATCCATAACATTCACTTGATAGAAAATCAAGTCATCCTGGAATGTTCTATTTTTAAAAGATGTCTGATTTAGTTGAACACTTTAAATAAGACCCAAGGTGAAAAGAGCAGCTTATGTGCTAGTGTATCTCATTATCTTCTCTTTGAATTTAAAAAGAAAAAAATCTTTGATCTTAAGTTTAAAATATTTTAATCTGCCCATGTAGGGTAGTGATACAGAACGAGATGGAATAGCCCCAGAAAAATCATCCCCAGAGAGAGAGAAGAAAAAGGAACAGTCAGATGCATCTAATTCTCCTAGAACCTCAAAACATCATTACTCAAGATCGCGTTCACGATCAAGGGAAAGAAAACGGAAGTCAGGTATGGTCAATCTCAAAGTGATGTTGCTTTACCTGTATAGGTATTTATTATGACAGATTGTAAAATCCTGTCATAGTGTATAAACTTGATCCTGGCTCAGGAAGTTCTGGAGATAACATATTTTGCGCCTGGGTAATGTTCAAATAAGTTAATGAAGCAAGTTATAAGTTATCTCTGATAGAGAACAAAATTCTTGATTCCTGTGGATTCACTAGCAGCCAAAATATGTAAATTTCATCCTGGCTGTGTTACTGTGCATGTCCTTTTGAAGAAAACTGACATATTATTAGTCATATCTGCCTGAACTTAATTTCTTATAGTAGAATACAATGTTTAAAAATAGTCTAAAATAGAAACATGCACACTTGCAGAACTTGAATCTCTATTTTTAAAATACAGCTTTGGAAAAAGTTGCTCTCAGAAGTCTGGTGCCGGTGGCTTAAGACTGAGAAGCTGAAAGTCTGGAACTCTACTAATTTTGAGCCTGAAACTGTTTTTGAAATACTTTATACTGAGACTTACTAACTTTTTAAAATGATTCATGTGCTGAAAATAAAAATTGAATATTTATCCAAAGCCTAAAGGATATTTTTCTTGGCAACACATAAGTATTAGAAATTAGAAAACTTGATGTGTAAATCTCTTCTGTTAGATGTGTTTGGTTTAAGACACTTTACTCCACGGTTTATATCCTAAATACAACAATTATGTTCTAGCTGATCAGGAGGTGAGTATGAAACAAACTAGTCAGGCAAAAGTAAATAGCATAAATGGTGAAAAGAAATTACCGTATATACTCGTTCATAAGCCGAATATTTTTGGTAAAAAAAAGTGACGCATCAAAGAGCGGGGGTTGGCTTATAAATGGGTCTACACCAAAATTTGGTGATTTTAAACTCTATGGAATCATTGAATTGAATATCTAATACATTGTCGTTTTGTTTACCTGGAGCGTCTGCAGGCATGGAGCCCCTCAGCTCCCTGTGGCCCACGGTTCACGATTCCCAGCCAATGGGAGCTGCGGGAAGTTCCCGTGGCTCCCATTGGCTGGGAATGGCGAACCACAGCCACAGGGAGCTGAGGGGCTCCATTTCTGCAGACGCTCCAAGTAAACAAAACGTGCCGACCCGCCAGCGGCTTACCCTGACGGCCGGGAGCCAAAGTTTGCCAAGGGTCATACAGTTTTTGCTATTTTTACCTAACCATCTTGGGGGGTCGGCTTATAAACGAACGGGCTAATGAACGAGTATATATGGTAATTTAAAAAATTCTCTGTTCTAATAATATGGTTTCTGACATAGATAAGGAGTCTTTAAGTATAGTTTTTAATTTTTGTTAAACCTTTATTTTTGACTCTGTGGGGTTGAAAAGCTAAATAACTTACATGAGTATAAACTAATAAAACTTGACAAGAAAGTTCATATTTACTTGATAAATAAATATTTTCTTCTTCAGATAACGAAGGAAGAAAACACAGAAGCCGGAGCAGAAGCAAAGAGGTAATTAACACTTTGTAGTGCTTAGGTAATTGTACAATACATCTTTAAAAGTATCTTGTAGTCATGTGCGTGTGTGTAAAACTATATATAAATGACTTTATGGTAAGTACAAAAAAACTATTGGAAACTCAAAAACTTAAATGGGTATGGAGTACCCATCATTGTGAAGCATGATTGAAGCCATCATTTTGACAAGAAGGTAATAGTTTATAGCAAAATTGCATTCAGAAACTGGTAACTTAAATTTTTTGTGGAAACAGCCAAATTAAAATTTCATATGGAGAAATAGAATTGGTGTTCTTGGTGACTATCTCACAGAGCTTCCATTAACCAGAAGCCTTACGTCTTCTGATGCCTGACCCCTACTCAGGGGTCTCAATGTTGAATACCCATCTACCTCAGGATATTTCTTTAAAAAAAAAAAAAAAATCCCCACTGACTAAACTCTGATGATTGCAACTTCGAATTTTAAGGAATGCTGCAGCATTATATATGTAGCAAGAGTCAACTGGAAGTATGGCTGTGACAGCAAAGAGCTCACAGAGGGCTTCTTTAAAAATCGAAGGCAAGGGGAATGAGAAGAGGCAGTAGCAATGGTACATTGGAGATAACTGGCTTACCCACCAGAGAAGAGGTGAAAGGAGCAAACAAGGAGCAGCAGAAGTAGCCAGGAGGGAGGCTGTCACGTGGGGCAGTAATAGGCTGGGTAGATGGGGAACTCCTCAAATTTTAATGTGGGACAGGAACTTTCCCTTCCCCCATCCCAATGGAAGCTCTGTAAAAATTAATTTAGGAGTTTTTGTGAAATTGACTATATTGTTTAGATCACATGATAACATTTCTATAATAAATCATACTCAGCGTGCTAATGCGCGAAGAGACTGAACTGAAGACGCTCCAGACTCAGATAGCAAAATTATAAGCCTACTTCATGATAAGGTAACTATTAGTCATTCAAACTCATATTTCCCTTAAAAATATCTTAAATCAGTTATGGGATGTAATGGTGTTTTATTACTGAGTATATGTCTAGAAGACTGAAATTAAAAAAAAATTCTCATTACACTTAATGTTCAGAAAGTTTTTCTTCACTTATAAAAAATTCCAGCGTTTTACTATACTATTAGGTCTCAGTGAAGCTTTTACATCTTGCAAGTTGATTTAAACGATTAGCAGGTTTTTCATGAATAGGTTACCTGGATAGTGTCTCATGGTACATCTTAGCTTTCAGATTGTTTTTGCTGGGAATTGAGGTTCTTAAAGTTGTCTAATGGCCACAGACTAAAGACTAAAAACATCAGTAGCTGTTTTTGAATATATAGGTCAAAATGTCTTGCATTGTATTCATGGATATGAATAGTATTAAGTAGCTGACATCTAAAAATAGACTTCTGTTTAACTCAACTATATTTCCATATATTATAGTTATTATTTTATGAGTTAAAACTATAATAATAGACTAAAAATAGCAAAGATATTTCCAGTTTGTTAGAAATGTTTGAAATGAAGGATCTACTACATGTCTAAAATTTGAAATTTACCAGCAAAAGTTTAGTTTAAAGGATTTAGGTGAAAGCATCTTAAAAGCTTATTGTTAGTATTATCTAATTATGACAAGTCTGTTCCAGGCTTGACTATTTTAAGTGATAAATAGGTAGTTGGGGGAAAGGATATTTAAATGTTCAATATTACTTTAGAGCAGACTTAGCTGAACCTGTAAATGACTGTATTTCAAAAACATAGGATTTGTGCTGATACTGCTATATGAGGTTTATAGTTTGATTTTTAGAATCCTTTTTTTAAAATAACTTAAATGGTCTACGGTATTTTGTATTAGAAACAGTTGGTAAATAAGCTGGATATATTAAGAAGAAAAATTGTTTCATGGTTTAGTCTCCAATGAAAACACTGATAAAAATCAGAACTAACCTTGCCAAGTACTTTTGGCACTGCAGCTATAGAAGGAAGAGGAGCCTGCTTTAAAAAGAGTCAATGCAGAAAAAAATTGCAGTGCAGCATTGCAGGATATCTCCATTTTAAACTCTAGTGTGGGGCCTCAAAATTAATTTTAATTTTTTAAATACCTTAATTTAAGTCATCAGTACTTATTTAATCATGGGTAGAAGAATTGTTAAACTTCAAATAAGTTGTCATATGTATGTCTGAAGCTATGTCTGGGTTTACAAATGTGCTTGTGTACATGGTATGTCTCTAGACAAATATTAAATGTATTTTATTTACAAATATGTATGTGGGTGTGTATATACATGCTCAGACACTGGTAGAGACAGAAATGTGTTAGGTTTTTAGCGTTGCTCCATTATAGATGGAGTAACTAGTAACAGGATGAACACCGTTTTCATTGTTGTGCTTTGAACTGTCATGTCAGGAGACAGTGTAATAATATAGTAGAACCCCTTTTATCCGACCCTCCATTATCTGGCTTTCCATATTAACCAAACAACCAGTGTGCACAGGTCCGGAAGTGGGCAGTCTCTCTTGTGACCGCAAGATGGTGCTGCCTTGCACTTTCCCATTCTTTGGATTATCTGGTTTGGCCCCGGTCCCAGTTAGATTGGATAAGTGGGGTTCTGCTGTACTCTGATGGGTGCTTTAGAAATACGTAAGATAGGTGGTGGGGGAAATGATAGTCTGTATTTGCAACATTGGGTAGATGATGGTATTAAGTAAAATAGCCATCACTCTTGACTGAGCCACACTCCTAAGGTTACTAATGTTGCATCACAACATATCATTTTTATCTTCTGATACCATACTAACTCTTTTTGTTGCACTATCTTCCTGAAAGAACCAACTTCTTCTTAAAACAGGCAAGAAGACACGAGTCCAAAGAAAAGTCCTCCAAGAAACACAAATCTGACGACCACAATGACAAAGAACAGTCTTCTGACAAGGGAAGAGAGAGCCTAACTTCATCTGAAAATGGTGAGGACAGACACAAACGCAAAGAAAGGAAATCATCAAGAGGCAAAAGTCATTCAAGATCCAGGTCTCGTGAAAGGTAAGTTCTCTATAAATGATCATTGAATAATCATATTTTTTCTCCTTCAAGTGCTTGACAAAAGTTGAGTGCTTTGGAGTTTTATTAGAGTTCCTATATAGAACTGAATTGTGTCTAACTCTGGGTTTAAAAAAAAACAACAAAAAAAACGATTTCTTGCAGAATGTTAACTCTAAAGTAGCAAAGATTCCCGTTTTATTATGCAGTGCATTTAATGCTAGTCCAGATTTTTTTTCCTGAGTTGATAATAAAGTTATTGAGCCTCTTTAAGGCTTGATATAGATAGTGTCTAAAATTAATCCAACGTATGCATATTAATTTATGCAATGAATGTATATTGCATAAATATTTAATCCCTTAGCACCAATGACAGTACATTTTCTCCTACTAGCGTCAGAGTGTTGCTTTTCCTTTTTCCGTGTATTGCCTTTAAAGTTCCTACCTCCTAAGTGAAGAGTTTCCTTTAAGGTATTAGAGTTCTGCTGTCTTAGATAAGAAACTCAAGTTAGCTCTTCAAATTAGGACTCCTGCATTGGAATGCTCTTTTCATGTTGTTTGGTTACCGCACTAACATATTGTATATCAGTATTAATGAGTAACATTGCTTAATGAACTAATGGCTTTCTTATAGTAATAGTCTTTTTGGGTTTTTTTCTCTTTCATACCCCTCACTTAAATTGTTCAAGATATTAACTTTATTACTGGAATGTATGTTTTCAGGCGTCATCGTAGTAGAAGCCGTGATAGAAAAAAGTCACGGTCTCGAAGCAGAGAGAGAAAACGCCGTATAAGATCTCGTTCTAGATCAAAATCTAGACACAGACATAGAAGTAGAAGCAGAAGTAGGACTAGGAGCAGAAGCCGGTAAGTATTATGTTCTTAATTTGTCATTTGTGTAAATGCTGTTATTGGATCACAGAGACTTTGTCACCACTCAAATGTAGCATGTTTTAAAATCTATTCAGATTAACTGAAATGGCATAATTTAATGGAAATAGCTTTCTATTGCATTAATATCTAGAGGCTCCATTGTGCTAGTCACTGTACAAATTCATAAGATGATGCATTTGCTCCAAAGAGCTTACCATCTAAGAGTTGGGTTCTCACCTTTTTTAGTAGAATGACTCCATGGTATAACTTAAAAAAAGACTTGGGACCCCACAAATTAAAGAATGTTGGGGGGACCCTATGATCTGAGACAGTATAGATTATAGGATTTTAAAAAATGATATCAACCCACAGAATGAGAGGACAGATGGCTTTGTTAAAAGTGCAGAACTAAGAGTCCAAAGTTATGGCTTCTAGTCCCATCTCTGCCCAACCTTGCTATGTGTCCTTGGAGAAATTGCTTGATGTTTTTAGACTTCAGTTCCCATGGCTATAAAATGGAATTACTTAAGTACAGAGCTATTGAGAATAACTTGTAACCACTTTTGAGATCCTCTGGTGGATGGTGGTATAGAATACAAAGTATAATTTCTTACTGAAAGACAGATGTGTAATTCCATTTGAACTACTTTTGACTGAATTATTTCTTGTCAAGCTCACTTTATATTTCAGTCTAATCTGTTCATGCCACACTTTCAGTTTAGTCAACTTGGAATATAAAGTTCTCAAAAAGAAAAAGAACAGTGCAGAATGAAAGAGGCAACAAAATCTGTTGTTTGATGTTACTAGAGTGGTGAGATTGCCAAAGTGCTTGTTAAAAATAACTTTACTGTATCTGCAACTTGTTGTTTCCAAATGGTGCTTCTCTGTAAAACACACTTCGGGAAAGGGGAGCTACCCACTTTGAAAATACTAGCTATCAAAAATATTGACCCTCAGTATATCTGGTGCACTTGACTCCACAGCTTTGTTTGACAGATCTGGAGCCTTTTGCGATTCTTGGGTTTTTTTTAGCTTGTATTTTTAGTAGTGTTTTTAATATGCTAAATTGCCTATGGAACTTCCAGATAAACTCACTGATGAGACTTGTTTTATTGCCATTCAAAATTAAGTACATGGAAAATTTGGTAATGCCATCTTTACAACTGTCTGCTTCCCAGTGAGACTCTTGCCTCATTGGAGCCAGCTACCAGCAGAATAAGGCATGAATGTTCAGAATATCAGAGTCTAGTTGCATTTACCATCTTTTGCATCTTTAATATGCTGCAGTTTTTGTTCTGAACAAGTGAATGATTTGCTCTAAGCACTGATCCAAAACAGGCGGTAGATGCTTATTATGTTCAACAAACTTGGGTAAAAAACATGTGAATCCTATATGTGAAAGTGATACACTCTCAGAGCCCTCTGAGATCCTCTGAAATATTCAAATTCCCATCCTTATAACGTAATCCAAATATTTCGAGTAATGGCTTTAGTTTGGAAATCTGTTGTGACTATTTAGCATTAGATCAGTTTAGTGTCCCAGTATGTTCCACTATGAAAATCAGGGTTCTGGTGTAATATTACAATGACACTTGTGAAATATTCAGCAAACTTCATCTGATCAGCCACAGAATTCAATAGTATGGTTTTTCTCACAAAGATATATTATTTCAACATGCACTTCTGAGAAGACAGCTGAGGGGACGTATGTGACATAATGAACATGCTCCTACCGATATTTAATGTAGGATTTTAAACTGTTTTTTGGGGGGGGATGTGGGGGGGTGGGAATATGGAGAATGGAATGTGTCAGTTCCCTTTAGAGTTCTAAAACTATAGACTGCATGTATTTAACATAAAAACAATTCAGTATCATTTAAAAGCTGTGTTCTTGCTTCCTCTTCAAGAACTGAATTAAAAAATAACTGAAACTGAGCAGCAAGTGTGCGGGGAAAAATAAAGGACTTTCAGTTTAGTCATGACCTTGCCAACCAAAAATATGCAGTATATTGGGTTGTAATCAATCATGACAGTAATCCACTTTTTTGGTGATTGCTGTATTCGGACCTAATCAAAATCCTGGAAAAATGAGTCATTAATAATTGAAATAAAGTGTATGTGGGTCATACAACTCTTGTGCTTTTTCTAGCAGCAGCTGGGCCTTCGTATCACATCTGAGCTCAGTTAAAGTCTTTTGAGGTAAAACCACTGGACTGAGCTCCAACAAAAAATTAATTAGCAAGACATGGTTATACTTCCACCACAAAAGGAGGCCTCCTATTCATGAAATACTGCATTCGCCGTGATACAGCGTAGCATTTATAGTTGTCAAAGCCTCAGTTACTGGTGACCGTTTCCAAGAAACTCCCCAGTCTGTTTTCCAAGTGAGCTTTCTTTATTGGCACTTAGATCAGTCTGAAGTCTCTTTGTCTTTGGTATTTATAACTTTCTAGCAGTTCTACCATTGTCTCGCTCAGATTCAGAGCTGAATGGGATGCATGACGCATACAGTAACCATTTTTCAACTCTAAACTAAACTAAAATGCTCAGATACAGAAGTTAAAATTCTTTAATTTTCTTGATGCCTTGGTTGGGCACATCATTGATCAATCCCTGATAACTGGTGCTATGACAGGTATGCAGGTGTGTCTGAAACACATGTTGTGGATTAACTCAGTTCTGGTGAATGATGCAACTCTGTCCCGAGTTTCACAGTGCCTGAGTCAATATTTTGACTGTGATCTCTTCTAATGAGGGAGTAAACTGACCTCTTTTGTTCTCCATCAGGTTTTTAGTGAAAACTGATCTGTTTTGTAACTTTACTCTGGTAGTTAGTTCAGTGCAAATTGTTTGCAGTCAGTGCAGCTTTGCAAAAAAGGAGCAGAATATTTAAAATAGCTGCTCTGTCCCCAACCAGCCATATTCCTCATCACAGCTTGTATTTATGCTTCATTAAATGTCAAATTGTAAAAGCTTCGGTCACTGTACATCTTAAAATACTTTCCCTTTATCTGTGGCATTATGTAAGAGCCACGTGGGGTGCTGTCTCTTGCAATTTGCTGTTTGTCAAGCACTTTCAGAAATTTAGGGTATGGTGGTTGTAATGTTCCTCTTGTCAGAAACCTTGCAATGGAAAAATGTTTGATATCTTGTAATCGAGTGATCAGTGATGTTGGATGAGAGTATTGGTGGTAGTTGTGTTTCACATCATTGTGTCTGAGCAGCTATTGGTTAGCAGCAATATATTTTTACAGTCAACCAAAAGTGATTATGCTTTATATCAGAAATTATATTGCTGGGGAGGAAGGGGCTTACCAGACAAACTGGTGTCCAGTTTCTAATAATTTCTTTAGTTCCCAAATATTCTGTAATTGAAATTAGCTTCTTATCAGTTTACTAGCCTTCAGAAAATCCATGCTTCAGAGTTCTCTGCACTGGATAAAATTCCAAATGAGCAGTGTTCCCTTTCAGTGGTATTAGTATGAGCTTCTGAATTCCTGGGTTCAAGGTGCTCTTCTAACTTAATCTTAATTTTACAGCTTAGTTTTAGCAGGACTACTTGCCAAAAAAAATCTATGCAGTTATTTTCCTCATTTATGTCTAGAGATTCAGAAGGAAAGCCTATTAGGGTTTAAAATCATCCAGTCAGAACACAGCATCTGCAAAGCAATGGGTGATAGGTGACTACCCAATCTTGGGTCTCTGTTTAGCAATTTTGAAATCTTGCAGATTTATTATTCTTGTACCAAGACCAGTGTTTTTCCTATGTATGTAAAACCATTCCTCCTATAGAGGGCCATGCATTTTTCAGAGCTAAACTTGCTTTTTGACCTTTTATCAAGGTCTTTTTCCTACTTCACTTTAAGATGTAGTAATATCAAGTATTTGACATGAGGAACTATTCATAAAATTATTAGATTACTGTAAATTACTCCAAACTTTTCCCCATCAAAAATAATATTTTTAGGACAGACATCCACCTGTTAGTGTTGAGTGGGGTATAGAACTCTTCCCCAATCATTTTATTGAATTTTACACCATTACTTTGTGTGTTTCTGGTAATCTTAAGGTATTGGTTCAAAAAGGAAGGCTCCCATGGCCGTCTGTTATGTCGTATTTAAAATTTTGAATTTCATAGCGTGTAAGAACTCTAGATTGTAGATTTAGTCAAAGATGAATAAGGAGGAACTTTAATTCTTAGAATTGGGTGTTCTAGCATTCCCTATTACAGAATTATGGCCTCTGGTATTTTCATTTATTCACTCCCCCCCGCCCCCCCGATGTATTGTTTTATATTTGTAATTGTGCTTCCCACATTTTAACCCTCCACTGTATCCTTGGAAAGCAGTTGAAGGATTTTAATGTTAAATTATTTGTGGAATATTAAAATACACATGGATTTATTTCAGTGACTAATGGATCTTTTTATTAATATGGTCACTTACAGAGAAAGAAAGAAGAGAATTGAAAAACCCCGAAAATTCAGCAGGAGTCACAGCCGAAGTCCAAGTCCACCACCTTTTAGGGGGCGAAACACAGCAATGGATGCACAGGAAGCATTAGCCAGAAGGTACTCAATTTCATTTTAAAAAAACCTAACAAATTCTACAGACTGAAATACTTTCCCTACCTAATAAGGACAGTGCAAATAGTGATAGTACAAGATTCTTTACAGTACTTTGCCAAACGTATGTGTCTGATCTGGAGGAATCAGCCAGTTACTGCCAGTTGTGGTGGCTTTTGGAATTTGAACAGCAAACCCACTTAAGACTGGATTAAGACCACCAATTCACTACTGGTACATGTGTGTGGTGTTAAATTTTACTTAGTTTTCCTTACTGCTAAGCATCTATTTACTACTATCTGTAAGCTTTAAAAAAAAATTAAAAAAATCTTTAAATGTTTACAGTTTAGTTTCCCCTTTGAGCGTCAAGATTTCTGTGTAAATAATGGTAACATTCATGTTCATTCCAACTTTGCTTAAATAAATAATAGACATTTGTATGGAAGCTGACCAGTATTGCTAATCTTTTGCATATTAATGTGTTTAAATTACTTTTTTATTATGTAAATCACTTGTAGGTTGGAAAGAGCAAAGAAATTG
This sequence comes from Terrapene triunguis, assembly GCF_002925995.2. NCBI lineage: Eukaryota > Metazoa > Chordata > Testudines > Emydidae > Terrapene > Terrapene triunguis. Next base: position 6,137,033 of record NW_020664585.1, read on the forward strand.
CAAGAACAGAGAGAAAAAGAAATGGTTGAAAAACAGAAACAACAGGAAATCGTTGCTGGTAAAAAAAAAATTTTAACTAAAGTATACGTACGGAACAGTAATGGGAGGAAAAATAGGATGTAGCTTTGTTAGATCTTGGACTTAAACAGTTCTACAGATCCAACTGAAATACCTGTAACCATTTATTCCTTGTTCAATAGCTAATTATGGTAACTTGGAACATATGGTGTTCTATTGCATGAGAAAATGTTTGAAAACTTCCTGTTGGGGTTTTTATTGTTCCTATTGTGCCCAGCACCACAATCACCATCCTGAGGATGACTTGATAACAAGAACTCTGCATGTTAATTATTTGGAGGGGGGACACTTCCCACACCCCGTGCCTGAACAAGCATCCCAGAACATTCTTGAGCCCCTGTTGGCCAAGGAAATGAGAGAATTGTATTTAAAAATAGAGCTCTAGTTTCCCATATGGTATTCCAGTCAAGTACTATATTACATATTATACTTATTCCAAAAAGTATGCATCACTATCTTCTGGCTTTTAATTGTTCATTGCTTAAAAGTGATGAAGGATGTGCAGTTCTCCTTTTTTGGCTATTGGTTCAGAAACAAATTTGTGAACTTGGTGTACCTAGTTTTTTTTAATTGTCTAAAAGAATACAAGGTGAGTTTTAATGTAATGTTAAATTTAACTCCATTTCACTAAAATCCATTGCAGATTTCCCATTTTTAACATAAACCTTGCTATTTTCTAAAGTGCATCCCATGTCTCATCCTTACATTTTCCATCTATTTTCTAATAATGCAAGGTAGAAAACAATTGCTAAAATTATATTGGAGTGTTGCTCTAACAGGTTATTCCTTGTGTTGAAAGTTTATTCAAAACTTTAACATTCACTTTCATTCCCCAACCTCCCCCCCAAAAACACTTTTTTTTCTCTTCAGCAGCTGCTGCCACTGGGGGTTCTGTCATCAATGTTGCTGCTCTTCTGGCATCAGGAACACAAGTAACTCCTCAAATAGCTATGGCAGCTCAAATGGCAGCACTACAAGCAAAAGCACTGGCAGAGACTGGAATAGCAGTACCTAGCTATTATAACCCAGCAGCAGTGAACCCAATGAAGTTTGCTGAGCAGGAAAAAAAACGGAAAATGCTCTGGCAAGGGAAAAAAGAAGGGGTAATTCTCTCCTTTCTACTTTTAGTGTGAAAACATCTTAATGTTGCTTTCTGTGTGACAAGATTAAACTAAGAAGAATGAAATTGCTTGTTGACACTGATGATCTCTGTTAGCAACAGCAAAACATTAAATTTGGAGTGTAGGAAATAAGAAATGACCTAGTCCTTGAATGTCAGATGTTACAGTGATGAGGACCATTTAAGAACCCAGATAGCCATAAGGCATAATTAAATTTTAAAATAAATTTCTTGGGTTGCTTAGAGGTTGCAACTAAATATCAATTGCAAGATGACCTCTGCTGTGGGATATACAGTCTGTTTTAAGCCTAAAGAAACAAAGTAAAAGCTCTTGGTTTCCATGAAGTAACATTCTGACAGAATTAAAATATAATGCTTATGCAGCCTGTTATCCTGCTTTGACCTCCCCATAACATTATTTCTGTCATACCATCACTGTGAAAGTTGGATCATTTACTTTGGGTAAGCTGTCTTTCTGGCACACTGCAGGCTTACAGTAAATGAATTCTGCAGCCTAGCAAACAATGTCTCGGGTATAAAGCAGCACATCAACATGATAACAATTTTGTACCTATAAAATTGCAAATTTGTAGTCTTTAAATCCTTATAAGTTTTAGGCTGTCAGATTTATAATAGTATTAACAGAAATATAGATCTTTGAATTAAAAAAAAAAAAAAAAAAAAAGGTTTTGAGGATAGTTGAATTTATAGAAAGCAAGTCAGCATTTGAGTAGAGTTTCATCTTTCCACCTCCCAGTGCCAAAGGGCTGGTCTATACTTACCGGGTAGTTCGACGGCTGGCAATCGAAGTTCCGGGTTCGATTTATCGCGTCTGGTCTGGACGCGATAAATCGAACCAGGAAGTGCTCGCCGTCGACTGCGGTACTCCAGCTCAACGAGAGGAGTACCGCGGAGTCGACGGGGGAGCCTGCCTGCCGCGTGTGGACCGCGTCTGAACCGTGGTAAGTTCGAAGTAAGGTATGTCGACTTCAGCTACGTTATTCACGTAGCTGAAGTTGCGTACCTTACTTCGACTTGGGGAGTTAGTGTAGACCAGGCCAAAGATTTGGTATTAGTGTTTAGTGGCTGTAAACACCATATACTGATTATAAGGAGTTTGTGGTATATCAGATTCATTGCCACCAAATTACCTTAATAAACAAGTTTTAGATTTGGATTTTTCAAATTTCACTTTCTACTTAATGTCTTTTGTATTATAGAGTGAAAGACTGAAAAACAGCAAAAGCTTCAAACTATGCTGTTGGACAAAATAGGAGACACTGCCAGCCAAAAAAACTCCAGTGTCCCATAAAGTATAATAGTAAAGATAAACTACACGTTAGCACGTCCCATCAGCTCTACTGCAGTGAAGAAGTTCAAGGGGGACTCAGTCTGTCACCATCAATATGTTCAAAGCAGTTAAGCATTATCTGGGAAGGATAATCATGAACTAGCCTCCCTTCTGGAGCTCATCAGAACTCCTGCTTAGTTGTAAGAAGTGTTACTTCTGAGCAGTTTATAATGAGGGTCTAGCGTTTCAACAGCACTCCCACCCTTTGTTGACCTACAACACCAGACCTGGACTGGAAATTTGAACTGGGAACTTCTATATGGCGATAGAGAATAATACCACCAAAGTAGGCCATTGTCTAGACCCCTTAGTGTCAATCTTTTTAAGGCGTCTTTCTGTCTATCTGTCTTACTACTTGAGTTGTAATTTTATTGGAAATGTTCTGAAAAACTTTTAAATTTGCGTAATTGTTTCCTACTCTTGTAGGATAAATCACAGTCTGCAGAAATATGGGAGAAATTGAATTTTGGAAACAAGGACCAAAATGTCAAATTCAGAAAACTAATGGGCATTAAGGTATGGAGTTCTGAATTTCTTTGTATTTGGGTCTATAATCTTAATCTTCCTTAAAAGAGTGTGTTTTATGACTGACTAATATCCATTTAAATTGCTTACAAATAGCTGAAACCACATTTTGGGGGTGTTCCAAAATTAAAAACTTGAATTCATATTAAGATGCTGTTTGTGAATTTAAATCAGAAATATTTCCCGGTTCAAGCAGAAGTTCTTGAACTTCCTTTGAGGAGATTCTGACTAAATTGTCTGTCAAGGCTTGGAACAGAAACCATTGTAGTTTCTCAACTCGATATTCACAGTCTAGTAGTTAGCTACACAGGGTTATTAAACATGTTATTTAGTAATTGCAGATATGTATATAAATTTAATTCAGTTCTTTTGTACTAGGGCTGTCAAGCGATTAAAAAAATTAATCACTATTAAACAATAATAGAATACCATTATTTAAATATTTTTGGATGTTTTCTACATTTGAGGGTTAACTGCGATTAATCGACAGCCCTACTTTGTACTAATAAAAAAAAATCCATTTAGAAATAAGGAAGAAACATCTTTTATTATTTGGGAGTGAAGTGATGATCAGACTAGTAAATTAGAAAAAACAATTGCAGTTGTTATTGGATTTCGCCTCCAACTTTAAATTGTTCTACCTTACTGTTAAATATCCAAATGTTGATTTCAGTCTAGCTTTCTTTAAACCTGAGCAAATGTTTAATGTAATTCAATATTAATGTTTTTCATAGGTATGGGGAACTTACTTAAAATTAATCAATTTTGCTAAGTGTCATTACACTTGAATGCCCCCTCTGGCGCACAGTTCATATTATTGATAATCATTATTGCCAGCTGCTACAAACAGCCAAGTAAAAGGTCTTGTATGAAGCTTAAAAAACAGCTATAATACATTAATGCTTTGACTGTTCAATAATAATGATTTAATCCTTTTTCTATAAATCACTTTCTAATTTCTAGAGTGAGGATGAAGCTGGTTGTAGTTCAGTTGATGAAGAAAGTTATAAAACTCTGAAGCAACAGGAAGAAGTATTCAGAAATCTGGATGCACAATATGAGATGGCACGATCACAGACTCACACACAAAGAGGAATGGGATTGGGGTTTACATCTTCAATGCGAGGAATGGATGCAATTTGAAAAAGAACATGATTTTAAAGTCTGGGACTTTGTGGATGATTCCCGTTCTGAGGTTGGGTCCTTGTTCACCAAAAAGCTAGCATTCTAGCTTGCATGGGTGTTGCATTGACTTTAATTTATTGAAAAAGTACAATTTTTCTGTAAATATGAGATCAGTGATACTGGTGTTAGTGTTGTAATCAGGTTATACCCACTTCCATTAAACTTGACAGAACTATAGAAGGACAGTATTTTTAGTTAAAGTTCTACTTTTTCAAACAAAGCAGCAGCTGGGCTAAACTCATACATGGATATTTCGTGTCCACCGTCTTGTGTACTTTTGTACTTTAACCTTGTACAGTTATTTTCAACTCTTGAAACATGAAAGAAACATTGTGTAGATGTTATCTAGCAGATTGGCCAATTGGCACATTAATCCAGTGCAACAACCTGGTTAATAAACATGTTTTTCTCTAAACTGCTATTTTTAAGTTTACTTAAAAGCTTGTTTTAATTGTTTGTTTTTTTTAATTATCCCACCCAGAAATAATTTTTAAAAGTTATGTTGAATTTCCAGCTATTACTTTAGCACAGGGAGCTCTGTAGTAGAATAAGAAAACAGGTGAATGTCACAGTGGTGGTATTCAAACAACAGTAATGGGTACTGAACATTTGTTTTTTAACTTGGCAGTTTCTGCTTGACTGTTACTATGGTGTACATAATGTGTCCCAATATATTAGCAGGTCTTGAAAAACCCAGCACCTACTAAGCAAGGGATTAGCCTTCTCATGAGGGTGAAATACACCACTTCCCTGAGCTACTCCTTCATCCCTAGCCAAACCCACCTCCTCCCTAGTCTCCTGTTGGTTGGGTGCTCTCCATTGCTTGGATTCAAAGACACTACCACTAGCTAAATTTTGTACCCTAATTAATTCCACCCTTACACCAAAAAAATCAGTGTTTTTCTCTGACCACAAGATAAATTAATGCCCCATACAGTGAATTCAACTTATGCTGGGACCTACAAGCAGAGCCCTCCACTTGGTGGCAGAGAGGCATAAGTTTCCCTCTCCCTCTTGGGCCAAAACAGGGAGCAAGAAGCTGAGGAGCAGGAAGGCCTTGATCAGCTGGAGGACGAGGAGCTACAGGCCCCCTGTCTGCTGCCTCCCATCAGAGGGATCTGAGGCAAGAGTCTGTTCTACCACCTCAAAGAGGGCTTGGGATGGGGGTGGAATGGAGAAATGCAGAACCCTGCTGCTGCTGCCACAATCCTACCCAAGCCCTCTGCTGAAATGATCAAGTAGCTCACACATTGCCTTATCAGTTTGTTAGTCTGAGTTCTAGATGACTACTCATGCTTGTGTAAGGTGCGTGAGGCATATCTTGGTGATTCTCATGGTTGGTCTAACCCTTGGCCTATCTGAAGCCTGGACTGGCTGAGGTTTTCTCTTTTTTGTTTGTTTGTTACTGTAAAGTGATATAAAACTTCATGAATAAAACTGACAATATAAAATTGGTTTCCTTTCTCAAACAGATACAGTGGAAACATTTCAACGTAGAAAGAAAAGAAAGAAAATGTATTGGGATTAAATATAGGGGAACAGGAGAAGAAGTGGGTAAATTAAACGTTCCTCCTGTGTTTTCTCTTAAGTGAGCACTCCAATTTAGTCCTTTTCCTAAAATAACTTGAAAAAATGCTACAGGCACAAATCTGTATGCCTTCTCAGAATATCCTGTGTAGATTTGCATGGTTGCAAGTTTCTAGGCAAGTGGAAGAAGTTTTCCATCTCCAACAAATAAGCAAAAGTTGAATTAACATCCTATTATGTCACATTCTTGAATTCTGGTGTGCTTGGCAATGAAAGGCAAGTGTGCTTTTTTTCATTGTGATAAAAAATTGACTAATACAGGTCTGTCTCATCTTACGCTGGGGTTACGTTCCGCGGTCAGCGCGTAAAGCGAAAACCGTGTATAGTCAAAATTACATTGAGTGTAATGGGCAGAATCGCCCGCACTACAGGAACAGTATTTAAATTGTTATTTTTCTCTTTTTTTGTTTTGTTTTTGTCGACCGTGTAAAGCTGAATTCGCGCATGTTAAATGCGTGTAAGATGCGACAGACCTGTAGAGAAATCCGTCACAGAAGACTTACTAATGTTTATTGGTGTCCAGTAGTATGGTGTTGTGATCTTGCATTTAATTTAAACTCTAATACAGTGATTTTTTTAAATCTTTTTTTCATTTGTGGAACATAAAAAAAAGTTCAAATGGATGTGTGGACCCCTTGGGAAATCTTAGACGTAGTCTGCAGATCCTAAGGGGTCTACAACCACAGGTTGAAAAACACTGCTCTAATAGATTTGCTGAAACAGAAGAAATGTATTTATCACAGACATATGGAATCATGAAACTTAAGTATTGAAAATGGAGAAATTGGTATGCATCATCTTTCCACAACTTTCCAAAGTTCCTAAACAGGATTTGCTCAAAAAAATTGCTCAGAATACTGGCCATTTTGACTTCAAGCAGACGAAGAAATAATATGTTCCATTTGTGTGTCAAAGTTGTGAGATAGTAATTTCACTGTTGAAAAAGTTGGAAGTTTATCAAAATAAACTCATGTTTTTCCAACCAATTAGCAGGAACAAAGTGAGTATTAGATTAAATGGGTGTAAAAGGGAGAGTTACTTCTCACTTAATTTCTATTTCCTTGAAGTAAGTGCTCAAGCTATTTGGGAGTAGGAGGAAAGGAGCATTTGAATATAAAGATTTATGCTTGTCAATCCATAGAAGTTGTAAAAGATTTTCCTATACTGAAGAATGTGCTATTTTCAGTCAGTGACTGACAGGAGAACCTTATTTCCAAGCCAGTTTGGTTCTTCTATCTAGGGCCCTACCAAATTCACGGCCATGAAAAATGTCATGAACCGTGAAATCTGGTCTCCCCCCAAGAAATCTGGTCTTTTGTGTGCTTTTACCCTATGCTATACAGATTTCACATGGGAGACCAACGTATCTCAAATTGGGGGGCCTGACCGAAAAGGGAGCTGCAGGAGGGTCATGGTATTGCCACCCTTCTGCACTGCCTTCAGAGCTGGACGACTGGAGAGCAGCAGATGGCCTGCCACCCAGCTCTGAAGCAGCACCCTGCCAGCAGCAACGCGGAAATAAGGGTGGCAATACCATTACCATACCATACTATACCACCCTTACTTCTGTGCTGATGCCTTCAGAACTGGGTAGCCAGAGAGTGGTGGTTGCTGACTGAGGGCTCAGCTCTGCAGGCAGCAGCCCAGAAGTAAGGGGACACTACCATAATGTCATCCTTCCTTCTGCGCTACCGCTGGCAGCGGTTCTGCCTTCAGAGATAGGCTCCTAGCCAGAGCCACTGCTCTACCGCTGCCCAGCTCTGAAGGCAGCGCCGCCGCCGCCGCCGCCAACAGCAGTGCAGAAGTAAGAGTAGCAGTACCACAATTCCCCCTACAATAACCTTGTGACTCCCACAACTCCTTTTTGGGTCAGGACCCCTACAATTACAACACCATGACATTTCAAATTTAAATAGCTGAAATTGTAAAATTTGTGATTTTTAAAAATCCTATGACCATGAAATTGACCAAAATGGACTGTGAATTTGGTAGGGTCCTACTAGTATCCTTTAAGGGCAATCTGCCACGCTTGATATAAGCAAAAATGATGAGCTTTGCGGAATACCTTTCCCCACCCCTGTTAAAACTAGTGATATCTGTCTTTTGAAGAAGTAAGCCGTAGGCTGAAAACTGAAAGTAACATTTTCAAGAAATCACTGGCCAAAGGGGAGAGAGCTCTGCTGTCTGCTACCTAGGCATTTAGTAAAAGTATAACCATAGCTTTTTGGTGGTCTGTTCTCAGTTCCTACCTTTCTACCAGGCAGGGCAAGGTAGCTATACAGGTTCTTCTAGCTAGTTTCTGAGCACAGGCTATGGGTAGAGATTTGCAGTTTTATAATGTGTAATAAATAACATCAATAAATAATGCTACATACAGGTGCTGTCATCTGAAATATGGGTTTTATTTCTCATACTAGTTGGAAAGTCCTATATTTGCTTCTTTAAGAACCACTGTTAATATTTTGTATTTCTAGAGTGTCCTCAGAAGATCTTGAACAGCTTTTGGGATCCTTTTCACCACAGGAGAGTAAAATTAACCTCAGACCCTATGTATGTTCCAATTTTACATGTACAAGAGATACTAGATCCTTCTATGCATATATGTATATTATTGGGGCCTCATTTTGATGGGCACTGGACAAAGACACAATAACACAATCCTTGTTTAAAGAGGTTACATTTTGAAAACAAAGAAAAAGCAGAACACAAGTAAACTGATCAAAGCATGAAATGAGTCTCATTAGTTCCAATGGTGTTATTTTGCAAAATAAAATATGGCCACTGCCCTTCTATTAAACCAGTTGTGGGCAACCTGCGGCTCACGGGCCACATGCAGCCAGTCAGGGTAATCCGCTGGGGCCGCCACAGTTTGTTTACATTTGCGTGGCTGCGATTCCCCATTCCTGGCCAATGGGAGCTGCGGGAAGCGGCATAGACCGCAGGGATGTGCCAGCCGCTGCTTCCCGCAGCTCCTATTGACCGGGAATGGCAAACCGTGGCCACTGGGAGCTGCGGGCAGCCTTGCAAATGTAAACGAACTGGCAGCTTGCCAGCGGATTACCTTGACAGGCTGCATGTGGCCCGTAGGCTGCAGGTTGTCCACTACTGTATTAAACCCCCACATCTATCTATACTGCTTCCTGCCACTTCCTTTGGAGCAGGGTTAGAAGCAGGTTTGGCCAACTGGTGTGTCTCATGCTAGAAAAAGAAATTGAAGACAACTCACGCACAGGGGGAAGTTGGAGTTGAGACCCTTGATTAAGTTGTTCCTACATTTGTTATGCCAAAAACACCAGAAAGGTTATTTTTATTTATCATCTGTCAGAGCTGTACACGGTACTTCTCAGAGAAATACGACCGTTCCTTGCCCATAGACCTGCCAGTCTACATGAGGGACGAGACACACAAGTCAGATTATAAAATACAGGATGCAAATTAAGAAAATTGTGTTGCACAGTTTCACAGGTTTGTCACGGTAGTGCAAATTTTAACATTTCCTTCTCCATGCCCCTCTGGATTTTCCCTTTACTCATGCTTACAGCCAGTTAGCTTTTGCCCAGTGCATGGGGTTCCAAGGTTTTATCCAAAAGACAAACACACACGTCCTGTGGTTCTTGCCTCCAGTCTGGAGGTTGCTGTGAGCTGCACGTCTCAAGGAATCTTCAAATTCAACCCAAATCATCCCCTATGGACTACAAATCCCAGCATACAATGCGCCTCCTGGAACCTACTATGGGGGGGGGCTAGAAATCCCAACATGCAACGCTCCTTGCTCTTTACCCCCACCACCCCCACCCCATGGTCTTCTGATGCTACACTGTAAAGCGTCGTTGGCCTATAAGACGCTATGATCAAGTTGTGCTGTTGCATGCTGGGATTTGCAGTCTTTGGAGGCCACCGCCTCTCAACGGAGACGAGGCCGTTCCTGTTGGAGCTCCGGCTTCGCCTCTCCCCCCCCCTTCGCGCTGTGAGTGGCTGAGGTGGCCGTTACCTCTGCCCTTTGCCCCTTGACCGATCTCCCCCGCTTCCTGCCGCAGCCTAAGATGGCGGCTGAGGTGGACTTCGGGGATCGCGAGCTCTTCGAGCAGCTGGACGGTGACGAGGCGGCCGCCCCGACGACGCAGCCGCTTCATATCCGCTTCGAGGAGGATGAGGAGCTGGAGGAGGCCGGGGAGGCGCTGCGGGAGCGGCTGAGGGACTCCGAGGAGATGGTGCGGCAGTTGCGGTCCGAGAATATCCTGACAGGCGGGATCTGGGCCTGGTTTCGGTTCATCCCCGGGCAGGGAACAGCCCCAACCGCGGTCTGCTTTCGCCCCTGATGCTGGTTCCCTTCCGGCGCAGCCTCAGTTCCTGCTTCTCCGGGGCTGCTGGGTTGAGGAGTCTCCCTGGCCCATGAGGCACAAAACCCTTCAGCTCCAATACTGTCCCCCAAATAGGGTGACCAGACAGGAAGTGTGAAAAATCCGGACGGAGTGGGGGGTAATAGGTGTCTATATAAGACAGCCCCAAATATCAGGACTGTCCCTATAAAATTGGGACGTGGTCACCCTACCCCTTCCCTACTGCTGGGGTGGGGGCGGGGGTCTCTCCCTCTCACCTCCCATGAATGTGGTCTCTGCTTCACCGGGGTGGGGGGCTTGCTACTCAGTGATCACTGAGTCTAGTTTGGGTTTTGTGTGTGAGTTCTGCCACCCCAGTCAGGTTGTGGTGATTTTAGTATGGGGCTGTGTCATCTGGGCAATAACATAAAGTGTGGCTTGATGAGTTGTTTAAAAATCTTCTTTTAAAAAAAAGTGATTGTAACTCAGATCATCATTGTTTGAAATCTGGATTCCCAGGGATATTGGATGTTTGAGTAACGAAAAAAGGTCGCTGACTTGTCTGAAGAATGAGGAGTCCTTGTGGCACCTTAGAGACTAACACATTTATTTGGGCATAAGCTTTCGTGGGCTACAACCCACTTCATCAGATGCATGGAGTGGAAAATATAGGAGCAGGTATAAATACATGAAAGGATGGGGGTTGCCTTACCAAGTGTGAGGTCAGTCTAATGAGATAAGTCAATTAACAGCAGGGTACCAACAGAGGAAAAATAACTTCTGAAGTGGTAATGAGAGTGGACCACAATTTTGAGGCTGTCTCAAGCTTTGACCATTTAAAAGATTATTTTTAGTTTGAAGGGATGGATGCAATGCTCTCCTTGTTCTGAGTTACTTTTTTTTTTTTTTTTTTGCATTTTCTAACTTTGTCATCCCAAAATATGGTAAACCAGTAACTTGAAGAGCAATTATTTTTAGATGCATTTAAATGAAATAGTTTTTGTGCAGTCCTTTCATCATATGAGGGTGAGAGATGTGGGTTTGGTCAGTTTTATTTGAGTAATTTTAACTATAGCTTCTGCCATGGGAGTGCTGTGTCATCCAGAGCAGATGCCTATCAAGTAGGGACGAACTACCATCAGTAACAGAACTTTTCTGTAGTGCATATTGTGAGTTACTGTTTGTAAAGAGACAATTTTCCCTCTTTTAACCTACTTTTCACACTCACTTTGTTCTAGCCCTCTAAATTCATTTTTTTGGTTGGTGAGTTTATGAATGGCTTTATACAGTGTGGTAAACTAAGTGAAAGAGCCTAAAATCCTATTTGCTGTTCAGTACAACTATTGTAAGAGCTGATTCTTTCTTAAAGTGGTGTACTTTGATTCTAATGATTAATATAGAGGAAACCAGTATTCCTTGACAAATAATTAACATCAAGAACTTAGAAGAAAACTGAAGATTCTGACACGACCAAGGTATGTTAATATTGACTTTCCAAGTTGGAACACTAAGGCAATTGTGTATTGTAGACATAAAATCGACCTATGTTAGGCCAACTTACAGCCACTGCAGCAATTACTGCAGTTTTTCATGTTCACACTACCCACCTTCTGTCGGTGGTACACATCTTCACCAGGAGCACTTACACCAGGGCTGAAAGTAAGTTAAAGGACTTACCGGTACGCCGGAGTCCTGAGCAAGGGTGTGGCCTCAACCGGAAGAGGCGGGGTCTTTAAATCACCCCCAGAGCTACCAGCTGCAGAGGCGGCTGGGAGCCCCAGGGCTCAGACGCGATTTAAAGGGTTCTGGGGCTCTGGCCGCCGCTACCGCAGAGGAGCTCCGGGCTCTTTAAATCGCCAACGGAGCCCTGCCGCCACTACCCTGGGGCTCCGGCAGCCAGGCTAGGGCAGTGATTTAAAGGGCCCAGGGCTCCAACCACTGCAAGAATTATCAGATCTGATAATCACTTTGACCTGTTAGAAATTTCTCACTGAATAAATACTAATTGAATACATATATTTGTGGTGTTCTGTCAATTTTGAGTTAAACTGCTGCCTGTTGTATTTCTTACATGTGCCAATTAGTAGTAAAAGGAAGCAGTAATAGTCTTTCAAGCAACTTATTGACATTTCCTGCTGCATTGCTTGAGGTGGAGAAACTGGATTTAAACTGAGGGAGAACTGTAGCCTAGAATAACAGAATGGGTGAAAAGCAAATGTCATTTGTTTTGGCCAAGCCTACCTGTGTCTCTGCCTTGGGGAAAGTGAGTCCCCTTGACTAGTGGCATTGCTGTGATACATGCAGAAAGGGGGGAAAAGCAATTGCACAGTAACTTTACAGTATCTTTTTTTCTTCTAGTGGACTTTCAGTGGACAGTTCTAAGTTAGATGGACCTTTGTTACAGATTTTATTTATGAACAACGTTATTTCAAAGTAAGTAACTTCCCCTGCTAATAAAGTGTCAGTCTAATTCCCTTTTAAGATTGCCGTTGTTTGGGATTTGTTAGTGTGCAATCGTGACATGTAACACAGCCATAGATTGGTTAATACAACAGCCTAATATAAACCTATTGTACCCTGGTTACTTATTCAGTTATAGCAAAATGTCTTTAATATCCTGATTCCAACTGGTACATTACTTTCATGTAAGCCTTTTTCTAAATATAATTTTCTCAAACATACATATACTGCGGTATATGTTAGTTAAATGGACACTGACAACTTGATGTTTTAAATTAAATTTTTTAAAAGGTGTTTGACAGAACATCCTTTAAGTTCTGAAATGGGTGTTGGAAGGGTCTCTTTAGATGGGCTCAAGATTGGCAATACAAAATATGCTCAGGCATACCTCTCCTTCCCTTCCTTTTTATGCGCACACCTGTCTGCTGCCCTTTTTGTTTTCATTTTCAGCTCTGCTGCTGCTTTAGTAATCACCATTTTGTCGGATTGAGGAAAATACGAGTCTAAGTTCCCCAGACCTCTGTGTTTGTGATAAGACTCTCATCTGACCACAATGTAGTGAAACAGACTATATACAAAGTGCTTTCAAATGCACAAAATGAACAAACTGAAAACTTTCTCTAATTTTAAGTATAACAAGGGTTACTTTTAACAGTTGTACGTACATTTTCAGATAGAAATGTCACTTATTTAAAAGTCGTTTGTGTCCCTTTTAAATATAGCTGCTACTGTTTTACAGTATTATAAATAACAGAACTGTTAGATAAAAGTACAAAGCCATCAGGAGTTTGGTTGTAAATAGGTACTAAAGGCTGAAATTTAGCATGCAGTCTAATATTACTAACTTCTTTGTTACTAGTATTGCAAAATTTTGAATGTTCTTTTTAATGTAGCTTTTAAAAGGAATATTTTGAGTTGTCACTAACTTATTTCTCATTTAAAACCGTCATTAGACTTTTTCTCCTGTTCATATACATCACCTTAAAAAGAAAACATATTTGAAAGAATCCATGGACTGATGCTTATGGTTTCTCTGTCAATTTTAGAGCAGCCAAATGAGTGGGAAAAGAAGCGTGAAGTATTGTAAAATCAGAAGAAGTTAGAGGAGGGGAATAACTATTGGGTCTATAGTATATTTCTGTTTTTGTGTTTTCCTTGTCCTATATCCTACTTGGAGCCAATTTGTAGTACTTTATCCAGTTTAGTTTAAGCATTCTAAGCAATGGGACTTGTACCATTTTCCTTGAGGAACTGGTCTGTGGAATAGTTTCTCAAGTACAAAGTCTTTCCTGATGTTTAGCCAACATTTTACACTACTTATGCAAGTGTCCTTGGTAGTTACTTACATTGATTTATTGTAAAACCAGATTTTTTTTGTTCTAATCTTGATCTATCTATGTGGTTGGATTTGTGGCATCCAGTTCCATTTGCCTATGTTTAATTTCTTTTCTACTTCTACTTGGTTATTTAATCCAGTTCTGAAATCCACAAAAACTATATTAAATAGCATGGTTGCAGTTTTGAATTTGCTTTCTAATACATTTGTATGTCTCTTTTCCAATTTATAGATGTGATATGTTGGTTACATCGGGGCAGCATGAAAGTTAGATTTACAAGCTGTACCTTAAGATGTACACATCTAGCAATAAAAGGTTCAGGAATAAAATTCTTATCCTGAACATTGAACAAAGTAACTTAATTATACAGTGTTCAAAATTTATAATTTCAGTTTCAGGAATCCCTTAAAATATACACATGCAGTCTGTTGTATTCTCTTATTTCTACCTTTTGCAGGCAGTATCATCAAGAAATTGAGGATTTTATTTCTAGTTTAGTTCAAAAATATGAGGAGCAACAGAGAGCTGAACCAGAAAGGACCCACTTCAATGTTAAGCCTCAGGTATATAAGTTCAAAGAATATAGACCTCATCTGGACTACTGTGTGTAATTCTGGTCTCCCATGTTTAAGAAAGATGAATTCAAACTTGAACAGGTGCAGAGAAGGGCTACTAGGATTATCAGAGGACTAGAAACTCTGTTTTATGAGACAAGACTCAAAGAGCGTGGCTTGATAAGCCTATCCAAAAAGAAGGCTGAGGGAAGATATGATTGCTCTCTATAAATACATCAGAGGGATAAATACCAGGGACGGGGAGGAGTTATTTAAATTAAGCGCCAATGTGGAAATAAGAACAAATGGATATAAACTGGCCATCAGCAAGTTTATGCTTGAAATTAGACAAGGATTTCTAACCATCAGAGGAGTGAAGTTCTGGAACAGCCTTCCAAGGGGAGTAGTGGGGTAAAACTTAACTGGCTTCAAGACTGAACTTGATAAGTTTATGGAGAGTGTGGTATGATGAGACTGCTTACAATAGCACGTAGCTGATCTGCGACTGCTAGCAGCAAATATCTCCAATGGCTGGTGATGGCACATTAGATGGGGAAGGCTCTAAGTTACTATAGAGAATTCTTTCCCAGGTGTCTGGCTGGTGGATCTTGCCCACATCTTCAGAGTCTAACTGATCGCCATATATGTCGTTGGGAAGGAATTTCCTCCGGGTCAGATTGGCAGAGATCCTGGGGTTTTTTTGCCTTCCTCTGCAGCACGGGGTATGGGTCACTTGCAGGTTTAAACTAGTGTAAATGGTGGATTTTCTGTAACTTGAAGTCTTTAAATCATATTTTGAGGACTTTGGTAACTCAGCCAGAGGTTATGGGTCTATGATAGGAGTTGGGTGGATGAGGTTCTGTGGCCTGCAATGTGCAGGACTAGATGATCCTGATGGACCATTCTGGTTTTAAAGTCTGAGTTTATAGAAACAATGGTTTGGGTTCTTCCCTCCCCCCCCCCCCCCCCCTTTTTTGGTTGCAATATCACACTGCTAGTTTATCTGAATTACAGAAATTTTTTTCCTACTATTTACAAATGGTATATTTTTCTCAAATGTTTGGAAGGAGAATTCTTTGTGTGTCCTGCAGATAGTTCATTAACTATGACTTCCTTTGGCCAGTTAAGTGAAACAAGGCATTTCTCTTCACCCTCTCCTCCCAACCCTCCCTTTTCTTCTTGCCATCCCAGAGGCTGAGCATGTTTCCTCCACAGCATTCCCAGCCCATGACACCAAGGTTCTAGATACTAGAAATCAAAGCCATGTCACCTCTTGGGTTGTATACAGTATTACCACTAGTCTACAACTCTCATACTTCATATACTAGCATGTGGTTAGTTTGTGTGTACGTGGCAATGAAAAGCTGGAACCAGCAATTATATCATCTGTGTTTTATTTGCAGCAATTAAGGAGTTTTTTGTTTTGTTTTTGTTTTTGGCTTTTCATATTAGCCATCCAGTATTCTGTTGGAAGAGGACCATAAAGTGACAAGTTCTAATACAATAAAAAAAATTAAGGAAGCTTTCAGTGTAAGTTAAACTTTATATTCTTCACTGGTAGTTCCAGATAGTTCCAAAGTTCTATTTTACTTTTAGTCCACAATGTCATTATAAAAAGATATGCAAGGTTTTAGCAATGTAACTGATAGACTTTATTGGAATTCATGATGCTTTAGCTGCATAATACTTGGAAAATTTACCTATATGTACATTCAGAAGGCATGGAGGGATGTTTTGGTTATGTTTAAATCCTTAAATAAGAAATAAACTATTTTAACTAATTTTTGTACAACTAATTACATTATTTTGAAATATTAAAATACTGTGCCTTTCTAATATTATCAGTTAATCTGATTGAAATACTGACAATTTTCTGGCTCTTTCAACAGGTTGTAGGAAGTGTTCTATATTTTACCAATTTTTGTCTTGATAAACTGGGACAACCTATATTAAATGAAAATCCACAGCTGACAGAAGGATGGGAAATACCTAAGTATCCTGTTTAGTAAAATGGAGTTCCTTTTTCTGTTTATATAACCAAATAACACAATCGGACATAAAGTTGAGGTTAAAACTTTTTCTGCAATTTTTTTTAAAACTTCTAACTATGACAGTCTGCTGGGTCATATCAGTGTTGTCTGACATCAATTGAACTATTATTATTACTATTGTTATTTCAAAGTTTTAAAGTAGTTGGATGATAGATGTCTAATATGGTTGACTTGTTCATTGAAGGAATCATGTTCTGTATGAATGAATGTTTCATTCCCGTAAACATGCTCTGCTGTCAATCCAAGAATTGCTGTTGGGACCACATGTCACAGGATCTGGAATGACTGCTTACTCCAGAAATGTTGGCTATTTGCTTCTATAAAGCAATTTATTTAAAGTGATGAGAAGGGAGAGCTAACAAATCCTAAATGTACTCTGTGGTGTTTTGACTAAATTTTAACTACATCTTGAATTTTTTTTTTTTTTTTGAGAAAAGGAGTCCTATTTAAGCAGAGAATATTTTAGTCCATTTTTCCAGTTGCTCTCTTCAGTATTTAAGAGCCAGAACTCAGGTAGAACATCCTTATTTATGTGATTGTTCTTAATTTCAGAAGGACAAACATACAAACAGAAATTGGACTATTTATTTTTATATAAAAACACTTAATACTCTTCTCTTCTGCTTCCCCTTCACTTCCTGCCCTATAAGAAGGCCAAAGTCTGTTTAAAGCTCCACAAAGTATTTCTAGGATCTCTAAATTTTGTTAGGCCTGTAGTAAAGGGGCACATTCACAGTCCAGAAGCCCAAAATGTCTACCCTATTGCTTTACAATTCTGTAAATGATTTAATAATTTAAAGTGTGCCTGCAGTGAGTGAGAAATCCCATCTGATTAGTGGGCCAACCTGGGTTTGTTGTGTCTGCCTTTGACTGCATACACATCACGTTATAATGTGTTCTTCCTGTCATCTGCTTTCTCGTAAACTATCAGGAAATTGAAATTAGCACAGCTTCTCTACTATTTAGTACTTTAAAGACTAGGGTTCTGGTCAGTGTAAATATTTTAGTGGCTTCCAAGAATGTAGCTACATGAAAGAAAAGGATGATTTGATGTGGCTGACAGTAAGGGAATGGGGGAAGACTTTGCAGGGGGTACGGAGAAATGCAAAGTGGGGTTGGAATAAACCTTTGGGTCTGTCAACCTTGACATTTTCTTTAAATGTATCTGTTGCATTTTTATTTTCGGAGATCTGCTTACATTTATAAAGGGTGACATTCACCTTAATTTAGCTTCCAATGGCGAGGCCAAAGGAAGACTCCCTTTAGGATTACCCGATGAAGCTTCTGTCTGTTTTGGCAGGTGGCAATATGTACTGAGTAAGTCAAGCTTTTAGGTGGGGACTCCTCTGTACCAATATTTCAGTGAATAAGTTTATAGTGGACTGCAATTGGAATTCATTTCTGTAACTTGCAACTAGGGCTGTCAAGCAATTAAAAAAATTAATTGCACTGTTAATAGAATACCATTTATTTAAATATTTTTGGATGTTTTCTACATTTTCAAATATATTGATGTCAATTACAACACAGAATACAAAGTGTACAGTGCTCACTTTATATTTTTTATTACAAATATTTGCACTGTAAAAAAAAAATAGTATATTTCAATTCACTTAATACAAATACTGTAGTGCAAGCTCTTTATAATGAAATTGAACTTACAAATGTAGAATTATGTACAAAAAATAATCATCCAAAAATAAAACCATGTTAAACTTTAGAACCTACAAGTGCACTCAGTCCTACTTCAGCCAATCACTCAGACAAACAAGTTCGGTTACAATTTTTAGGAGATAATGCTGCCCACGTCTTGTTTACAGTGTCCCCTGAAAGTGAGAACAGGCGTTCGCATGGCACTGTTGTAGCCGGTGTCACAAGATATTTATGTTCCAGATGCACTAAAGATTCGTATGTCCCTTCACGCTTCAACCACCATTCCAGAGGACATGCATCCATGGTGATGATGGGTTCTGCTCGATAGCGATCCAAAGCAGAGCAGACTGACACATGTTCACTTTCATCATCTGAGTCAGATGCCACCAGCAGAAGGTTGATTTTCTTTTTCGGTGGTTTGGGTTCTGTAGTTTCTGCATCAGAGTGTTGCTCTTTTACGACTTCTGAAAGCATGTGCCGCACCTCATCCCTCTCAGATTTTGGAAGACACTTCAGATTCTTAAACCTTGGATCGAGTGCTATATCTATCCTTAGAAATCTCACATTGATACCTTCTTTGCATTTTGTCAAATCTGTTGTGAAAGTGTTCTTAAAACGACCATGTCCTGGGTCATCATCTGAGACTGCTGTAACATGAAATATATATGGTAGAATGCAGGTAAAACAGAACAGGAGACATACAGTTCTCCCCCAAGGAGTTCAGTCACACACTTAATTAATGCATTATTTTTTTTAACAAGAATCATCAGCATGGAAGCATGTCCTCTGGAATGGTGGCCGAAGCATGAAGGGCCATATGAATGTTTAGCATATCTGGCATGTAAATACCTTGCAATGCCAGCTACAAAAGTGCCATATGAACGCCTGTTCTCAGTTTCAGGTGACATTGTAAATAAGAAGCAGTCAGCAGTATCTTCTGTAAATGTAAACAACTTGTTTGTCTTAGCAATTGGCTAAACAAGAAGTAGGACTGAGTGGACTTCTAGACTCTAAAGTTTTACATTGTTTTGTTTTTGAGTGCAGTTATCTAACACAAAAACCCCTACATTTGTAAATTACACTTTCATGATAGAGATTGCACTACAGTACTCGTATGAGGTGAATTGAAAAATACTATTTCTTTTATCATTTTTACAGTGCAAATATTGTAATAAAAATAATATAAAGTGAGCACTGCACACTTTGTATTCTGTGTTGTAATAAAATCAATATATTGAAAATGTAGAAAAAGATCCAAAAATATTTAATAAATTTCAATTGATATTCTATTGTTTAACAGTGCGATTAATCGTGATTAATTTTTTTAATCGCAGTTAATTTTTTTGAGTTAATCACGTGAGTTAATTGTGATTAATCGACAGCCCTACTTGAAACTTATTAGTGGGGATGCACTTGTAGCTTAACCCATGGAGACATTCTTCTGTATCAAGTACTATCACTGTCAATTAAAAAAAAATTGAAATTCTGCTTTGTACAGTAGCAGTTCCTTATTGAAATCTAAGATACCAGCAAGTTTTCAGCCAGATTCTCTCTCTGGATGGGCAAGAAATACAAGTAAAAGCAAAAAGGTTTGTATTTATCTTAACTATAAAGTTTTTCAGATTAAAAACTTTAAAATGTGCACTGTGACTATTAAAGGGTCCAGTATGTGGGGGAATAAATTGCTTTTTATGGTCCTAAATTAAGTTAACAATATCGAATTTTGCACTAGAAAAGGTTTTTGGGTTGGTTGTTTGGAATATAGGATGCTCAAAAAAGAGGCAGTCAAATTAATGTGTAAGAAAAATCTGTTTCTAAACTAACTGGTTTTGTGCTTTGCTCTCTTTATAGCTAGCATTTTTTTAATAATTTGCATTGACGTGCTGTCACACAGCTTTTGTTCTATGCAGCATTTTTTATTTGGTCTGTTTTCTCTGCATTTAATAGAAAATGATCTTGGAGTAGTTTGTGTAGCCATTGTGAGGAAAAGTAGAATTACAGCAGAGTGGTAGTTTTGGAAATTCCGGATGACCCTAGTCTGCCTAGTTTTTTCCAGCATCTGAAATACCTTATTTCAAATGCAAATAGTAGGCACGGAGGCAGGTTCAGTTAAGCTTCTCTATAATCTACTGCATACTCAAGTGAAATATTATGTTTTGAAAGAAAAGCAGATTTGCAACCATGCTTCACTGTGGATACTTCTAGATGGTGGATAAAGTATTCTGAGAGAACAATTTGCATCAAATCTGTTTGAATCATACCTTCTGAGAAAACAAATATGCCTCCCCCTTCTCCTTCAAGTCCATCATTAAAAATGAACCCCTTTTAAGAGACTTAAAACCTAGGTTGTCCTTAGGGTTGCCAATTTTGGTTGGACGTGTTCCTGGAGGTTTCATCACATGACATAGTCTTTAATTTGAAGATTAATCTTTAATTCCTGGAGACTCCAGGACAATCCTAGAGGGTTGGCAGCCATGGTTGTCCTCTTTATCCACTCTCCCTTATCCTATTGGTAAAAGTGACTGAGCGCACACAGGGAATTAACTAATCAAATGCTTAAAGGGACACGAAATTTAAACTTGGCCCAAATATTAAATCTTTTGAAAACCAGACTTTTAAAAATCAAATATCAATAGAAACACTTCTATGATTTAAAAAAAAATTCCAAGAACTGTTGTTTTTAGACAAGTTAGTATTATCTTGCAGCATTTCAAACCTAAGCACTGAAGCATTAAGAACCTGAAAGTGAATCTGTGACAACAAACAAAATTGAAACTGGCTTCAAATTTTATTTTCCTAGATGAGGGAAATTCAAACTGTGAACTGAGCATATTAGCAAGTAAATGAGATTTCTAAAATGTTCTCTAATAATAATAATAATAATTAATAATCCAGAGTGTTGGTATAGCATCTGAAAATAATTGTTTACAGCATATCTATGAAGTTGATAGTGTCCTTTTAACTGAATCCTTCAACTTACATCCCTTTTATAATTCTTCTCTCCCTTCCTTCTTTCCCCCCAGCCTTTGTGTTGTCTACAGGGAGCGTGGAAGCTCCTTGTAAATGGGGGAGCAGAGGGGAGGTACTGAAACCTGGCAGGTGGGGAGCTGGCTCCAGGCTGGGAAGGAGGATCCCAGGGTTCCTACTGGATCCATTCTAGCCCCTCCAGGTCTTGCTCCCCCACTTGATCCCAGGTGTCACCACAGCGTCTCCATCCACTCCAGGTCCTGCTCCCATCCCTTCAGCGGCCTCTCTAGTCCCAGGGAGTCCCATTCCCACCTCCATGCCTCTTCCCCTCCCCCTGACATACATGAGTTCACATGGGGGCAGAACCCCCACAATACTTCCTTGCAGGGTTGATAGCCCCCTACAGCCCCGGTTGTCTAGATTGTAACATCCATGGGGCAGAAACCTGACCTTACCTTGCTAGCTATTTACAAAGCAGCTAGCACACTATTGACATTATACAAATAAGTCTATATAATTTTCGTTAAAAATACTTCAGTCAAAGGAAAGAGAGTTCATTAATAGTCACTATCTTCCTAAGGGGACAAAATCTAATTTCTGTCTGGAAATATTACTTACTTCAAGCTTTATCTTTTCAGTTTGTTTATTTTCTGCATTTGACAGTGCTTTATGTGGCTTTCTCCATAATTAGTTTCTCGTGTTTCACCTGACAGCAACAAACGTTATTTTTTTAAATAGGAAAATGTGTTTTTTTGTTTGGTGGGTTTTTTTTAACTACAAAAATTGGGAGGAAGATGCATGTTTAGGTATAGTACACAAGTTACTTTACAGATTTCTTAAAACTGAATATATTTCAAGTTAATGTAAATCTCTGCATGTAATAGAATAATGAAGAATAAGTATGCACTTCAAAAGTACATTTTAAAGGGATAAACTTACAATATAAATTTATTTTAGTGCTTTCCTTAAACAGGCCAAAACCTCATTGTTTCAATTGTGGTTCTGAAGAGCATCAAATGAAAGATTGTCCAAAGGTAAACTTTTCCTCGATATCCGAAAGATTGCCTCTGAGTTACACTGAAATACATTTTGGGTAACAGGACATTTGTGGAATCAGAAGAATTATATTGTTCATGATCTTTTATTAAAGATCAATAACTGTATGTATATCTGTCACACTTGTAACTTCAGAGATTTAAATCCGTATTTTAAATGAACCTGTCATAGCATAATAGTTTGATCACTCCTTTTTAAAGAAAAGTCTCTTTACATGTTTCTAGCTTTCCCTCTGAAGCTGGCAGATTTCTAAAGTACACTGGTTTTGTTTTTATTATAACTTTCATTCAGTGGAACAATGAGCTGGCCTTGGTCTTGTGATGTAAGATGTGTTCCATGCCCTTGACGTGTAACTTTCAGGCAGCTTTTAATAACTTGGTTTGAGTTGAGTGAATTGTGTGCTTAAATTGCAAGTTGCATCATGGTGAGTCTCTCAACTGTATTTAAGCCACGGAATGCTACCCGTATAAGTGAGAAAAGAAGAGAGTTCATGGAAGCCTGTGGTGAAGCAAGTAACCAGAACTTTCAGCAACGTTATCATGCAGACGAAGTAGAAGAGAGGTTTGGGAAGTTTAAACCAGGAATAATAAGGTATCTCTCCTGTGACTTCCCCCCTCTGCACACGTTGATTGGATCACTGTACTTCTCACACACATCAAATAACTTTTCTGCCATTTGTAATGTATAAAAGTTACCACTTACTGTATAATAATTTTCTTGGTAACTATCTCTTCAGTTGTGTTAAGACCCCTTTTGTAAATGTCTTCATGTGTTGATAAATTCCTCACATTATTTTCCTTTTCATGCTGAAACTTTCCCCATTAATCCTACCCTGTCCAACGTTTCCCTGATGTAGGCACCCTGTAGTGACATGTACCGAGTCCTCAGGTTAGTCTTTTAATGAGGGAGACTACAAATATTTCTATGGTTCCTGTGACCCTTTTTTAGGGTCATTTACAGTTCATGCTGGATTCAGGAAATTTTAAGCTTTTCATTTAAAAAAAAATATTTTTTCCATATAAAATATGGCTATCCCATTTAACGAGAAGACAGCACTTCAGTTTAATCTAGCTTTACAGGAAGGATGTCTTTTCCTATGCAGATTACCTTAAAGGTTGTGAATTTCAACTCACAAATCCAGAAATGAATTGTGGCTCTCATAGTAGAGGCAACTTTCTAAGATATAGATTTAGACATACATCCATTTATTTGCATTGTACAGGCAAGTTAATGTTAGAATGTGAACTTTAGCTTTCTAATTTTCTGATTTGTCATTTAACTTCGTAATCTTTAACATTAATGTAGTTCTGCATCCAATATAATAATTCAAATAGATATTCTAAGGGAGTAACTGTACAAGGTATACAAATGAAACAACTTTAATTTTTTTCTCTAGAAGGTGACTGTCTCTTGCTTTTATAACTAGAGACTTCTGTAACTGAGTAACTTAATCTTAAATTATCAACTAAGTCTTAAAATATATGACAATGATTATAGGAAGATTATTTTTGAGTTTTGGTATTCCTATGTTCTATCTAGTGAAGAACTTCAAGATGCGCTTGGTGTCACAGATAAGAGTCTTCCTCCATTTATATATCGCATGCGCCAGTTGGGTTACCCCCCAGGTTGGCTCAAAGAGGCTGAACTGGAGGATTCAGGACTTGCACTTTATGATGGAAAAGGTAAGTAGTATGCAGCTAGGAAAGCCTAGCTGACTGTAGAGGTAACACATTCCCTTCCTACTTAAGAGTTGAGTAGTTTCACTCTTCCTTTAAGTATACAAGTTGGCCAGTTGCTTGACATTGACTGTGGGTTATTATTAAGGCTAAGATTTTTGTCATGGTTATTTTTAGTAAAAGTCATGGACAGGTCACAAGCAATAAACAAAAATTCAGAGAGGCAGTGACCTGTCTGTGACTTTTGCTGCTGTGGTTCCATAGTTTCCCCTGCCACTGTAGTGGCTGGGAGCTGCAGGGTTCCCTCTCCTCTCCCCTCGCCCCCCCCGATGAATTTAAAATTGGTCTTTGCTATGCTGAGGCTTCAGGCCACCTTTAAGTCTTGGACTCTTGACTGTTTTGGTTCCCGAAAGAACTGTACCAGTGCTAAACTGTCAAGTTAATGTTATAATTATGATCATGCTCATCATTAGAATTCACCAAAAAAAAAAAAAAAATACCAAAGGTGGTGGTCTTGCTACAAAAAGTTTTCATGTTTTCAGGTAGCTGTTTTTCTTCCTGCATCAGATGTGCTCCTAACAGGAAAGGTTGAGACTGCTGTGAGCCAGATTTTCTCTTAGTTTCTCCAGTCATGTTTAAAAATACCAATACTGCTGTGACAGTGAAGCAGCTCTGTTCTTTCTGAAATGACTTAATCACATGGTTGGAAGGATTTTGTCCATTTGATCTCACTATCTTTTAAACCTCTGACTCTAGACCATGGAGTTTGTGGAAAGCTATAGAAGTTTCATATATGGCCTGGTGTCAGACCTGCTCTTGCTTGATCACACTTTTTTGATTCGCTCACAGTCTGATTAAGTTGCTTTATTTGAGCCTTTTGAAGGAAACAGTGGTATTCCTCAAAGTTCCGTAATTATTTCTATATTGTTTTATGCTCCCTCATTCAGACTTGTCTAGAGCATATATCAAAGCCCAAGTTCTCTTCTCTGTTTAAAAATCAAAACAGACTTAATTTATTACTGAGTAGTTTGCCAATTTTGTTACATTTTAATGCTGATTATTCTCTATCCCCACAGTTAAGTAGCAATGATACAAGATAATCTCCTGATTTCCTATCACGTGTATTACCTGATTGAGGTATTTAAGATGATGGAAAAAAATAATTAATCTTCTTTTCTCTTCAGAGTGACATTCTTTATCAGTTGCTCTTCCAGTTCATTCTCTAAAGAAAATTCAGTTGAGCCAGGCGGCGTCAATAAAGCCTGTAACTAGCACAAATTGTTAGCACACATTTCTCCAATCCACAATCCTTATACAGGCTTTGCATACACTTCAGAATTTATTGTAAAACTTTAATTAACCTTAGTCTTGCTTACTTAAATTAAGTTGCATCTCCTAGCACTCCATTTCACACTCATGTCCTTGGTTAATGGTTCATTAACCACATCCACATAGAAATTGCTGCCAGAGTCTTAGATATTTGTTTCTCAGGGCTGTGTTGCTCTGTGCCTAGCTTGGTTAAATTGTCCAATTCTGAATGTGTTAAAAGCAGATGGAGGACATTCCTAGTTTATCAAGTGTTTTAATTGGTTTTAAAACTTCAAACTGTGGTGCTTCTTGATGAAACCTCATGAGAAAATGTCCATTTTAGTAGTTCAGTGGCTGGCAGCAGGAAAACTACCGGTATAATTTCTGTATGGATATTCTAAAAATATTAATATTATTCCCCTTCCCCTTTCCTTGTTCAACTTTCTTGTTGTGGAGAAACTCTTTTCCACATAAGGAAACCCAAGACTATAGTGGGGTTGTTAAGTATCTGACTATTAAGGCGATACCCCAAAGAGAACAGTATTGGAACATTACCAGGGTTAATTGAACTAGGATAAGCAAAGCTGGTTCTTTACCCTCTTGTGTAGTGTACCACTCTTCTTCCCTCATCTGCCCTAGCTATGCCAATTCCTTGAGGTAATGAAGACTGACTCCTACAGCCAAAAAAAGAGAGCAATGATTTCCAGACCTGTCTTAAGTCCCTGAGTTTAAAGAACACAAGCTGGTGACACAGAACATAGGATCAAACAACAGATGTAACGTTCTACAGCCAAATTCTGCAAGGATACCAACAGTAGAGTCAGAATACTGCTCTGGCTTTAGTTGGGACTTCAGTGGAAGCTGTGCACACATCTAATGAGAGAATTTGCCACTGTATTCCTGCTACATTGGTTGCAAGCCTTTTCTCTAAACTGTTTCAACTTTGCAACCTGTTGTCTTTCTGCTGCAACTTTTTCTGTAACTTTCTTCCTCAGTAGCAATATTAACGTTTATGATACTTTGTTATAGATGCTACTGGTGGTGAAACAGAAGATGAAAGACCCTATCAACAAAACAAATGTGTCACTTATGATGTCTCTAAGTTAATAAACTATCCGGGCTTTAATATGTCTACTCCAAGTGGGATCTCAGATGTAAGTGTATATGCTACACACAGTTGCTGTGGTATTCTAAAACAAAACATTATTACCTACTTGTGGTTTATTTAAACCTTGATGGTCAACTGCAAATAAGTTTGTTTTTTCAATTATCCATTATATTTGTGTGTGTGTGGGGGGGGGGGGGGAATTAAGTATTTAAAAGTTAATTAAGATCTCTGAAGAAACCTGTGCAATAGAGTCCATCTGGACTTTTGCTGATGCTAGTAAACCTCCAGGAGGCTGCTATTAATGTATAATGCTGCCCATTTCCACTATGAGATGGGAGCATATGATACTGTACCTATCTGATATTCAGATTTTCACTTAAATGCCAATATTTTTCAAAACAAAGCTGAATGCACATTATTCATATGAATCTAAATTTTCTAAATGTAAAAAGAGTTCTTGAAATATGAATGTTACCATAGCAATGCTGTACCATATAATCTTTATCTTTGCTAAACAAAAACTACATCAAAAGAATGTGTCTCAGGAATTGAGATGCACAAGTTCAGTAATGCATCTTTTAACACTTGGACAAAATGGGGCAGATCAAGAAACCAGTTAAATAGGCACCTGTTGAACCTTGGGGTTGGAAGGTGCCTTAAAGAATTTTCTATTCCTTACACTGTTTTCTGTCTGGTGGTAGTGGCCTCTTAATATAGCTTTTCCTCAGTTTTCTTTGTTTTGAATGTATTGTCATAGGTTTTAGCATAACTATTACTAATAATTAGGAAGACTTTATTCAAGTTGTAGCTCTTTATGTTCACTTTTCCTCCTGAAGTAAATTTTAATAGCTGCACTACAAACTTTGAATAAGAGGTTTGCAACAAAATGGCTAATAAATCTCATTAAAGTGGTGCTGTGGTTTCTCGCCCAATATAGCTCTATGCAGCAGACATTTATATTCACAAGTTGGAATGGAGCTCATCTTTTTGCTAAAAATTCATATTTAGGGTTCTTCCTCCTTCCCAGTTAAATAAATTTCTGATCGGAACATTTACTAATTTGTCCATATCATGTGTATTATAGTTGCGTGTGCATTATTAGCCACAACTTACTGAATGTCGAGCTATAGTGATGGATTTTTTTTGTTTTTTGTTTTGTTTTGTTTTTTTTTCCCCTGTAGGAATGGAGGATATTTGGTTCCATACCCATGCAGCCATCTCAACAGAAGGACGTTTTTGCTAGCTACCTTTCTAATTTTCAGGCGGTGAATATATTTCTGTGTTATATTTGGATACAAAAAATTGGAAAAATCTTATGTTTCTGCATTGGTGTTACCAGTTGTCAGTGGTCTCTTGTATACACCTCCAACTTTGGCCAAAGATGGCTAATAGAGGGTATTGGGGTTTGGTGTGAAATCTTGAGGTTTTCATCAGTACAATAGCTAAAAACAGGTAATGAGAATAGAGGGTATCCCTCTGAATAAACCATTACTTTTGTCCATATCCTTTTAAATCCTTTGGGCCACCTGTTTGATGTCAAAAACCGCCATCTTATAAAACAACTTAGACTCTTTCTCTTTATCTGATCATCTACTAAACCCAGTGCTAAAAGACTCTAATTCATAGTCTGTAGGAACAGTTAGCTAATTCCATTTGGATATATGCCTACATTTAAATTTTGTGCGGACTATATCTGAATTGCATACTTGTCTAAAAGTCCACTTTATAGTTGATTAACACAGGCATGCTTTCAGATATTTCATGGTTGAACAGCTTAGTACTATGTTTGCGGGACATGTGTGGCAACCTAGTTACGTAGCTTTCTCTGAGACCTTAATGTAAATGTTTAACTCCAATCTAGTGTTTCTTGCTTCAAGCAAGAAACAGTAGGTTTAATTTCAGGTTTCAGTTTCCTATTTCTTAAGCTGGAAGTACATTACAATTGACAAGACTTTTTATGGGGGTTGAGAGTAAAGCATTGAGTTGTTCTACTGGTAATTAAAGAACAGTTTCTATGAGATTGCTACAAAGGAAATGTCCCGTTCAAATGACATGGTGGCTTTGAGATCTGGGTAGGTAAGCATGGAGAAAAGGAGTGTTCTTGAGGCTCTGATAGGGATGCAGACAAAATCCCTTTCTCGTTCACCACTGAAAAACTAAACACGATTGCTGTTTTTTCATTCAACTACATTAAACCTCTCAAGTTTCTCTGACACCTGAGTGTTTTGCTTACAAAATGTACCCTATCAAATTGAAATCATTGAGGATTTTAATTAGTATTTTTGTAGCAGGGAATATTGCCGCTTTTTATCACATAAAAGTACCTTTATAATACTAATTTGTATTCTATTTTCCTGGCTAACTTTTCCTCAGCCAAGTCCAAAATCTAGCACTAAAAGGTCTGCATATCCATCAAGTTCTCACAATTCAAAGAAGGTAAAAGGAGACAATTCAGCAGTATCAGTAGCTGACATGGACATGGATTCTGGTACAGTTTTCTTTTTTGCAATTATGATTTTATACTTTCAAAATAACTCACTCCTTACTCTGTAGTGAAATGTGGACTTCAATAACAATACGTGGTTATCAGTATTTCAGTTCGTATTGAATTACTGACACATTATCTAAATGTATTACACCTCTACCTCGATATAATGCTGTCCTCGGGAGCCAAAAAATCTTATCGCGTTATAGGTGAAACCGCGTTATATCGAACTTGCTTTGATCCACCGGAGTGTGCAGCCCCGCCCCGCCGGAGCACTGCTTTACCGCGTTATATCCGAATTCGTATTATGTCGCGTTATATCGGGATGGAGGTGTATATGATATTTTAACTGTACTGTTAAAATAGAGAACTAACCGTATTTGTCAAATGTTTGTATTATTTTGGATTACAGTTGGGCTTTCTGTAATTTACGAATATCCTGTCAAAGTATTTTACTCTGTGTTGTAACAGTGAGGGCTATAGCTCAGCCACTTTTTAGAATTAGGGGGTGGGAAAGTGCACATTTTAAAATAATGTATTTTACCTGATTATAAGTTAGTTTGAACAAAGAAAATTCCCATAATAGAAACAGGATTAAAAATATACTCTCCAAGCTAACATGTTTTAGTGTGTTTTATTAATATACCATATAAAAAAGCTGGGAGGCAAAATCTAAATCAGTGAAACAATTTGTTTTCCTAGTTCTCCCTAGATTTTTATGGTAGACTTAATCAAGTGGGTTTGCCATCCAGGGAATTCTCTAATTTACTATTTACAGATATCATTTTATATTTACTAAAATAATAAATTTTAAGGGCTAATGTGTAAAAACAAGAATACTGTTTATATATCACCAACAGCGTGTTTGACCCTGAATAAGCCCCAAAGAGAGTTAACAGTTTAAAAGAAGCAAAGAGAAAATGTAGTAGAAAATGCATAGGAAGGAGCTAAATTCAATTTTTTTTTATTAATTGTTCCATTCTGACAACTTGTGGGCATTGCTACAGAAGTGAGATTTTTCCGAGGAATTAGAATGAGGAAAGCTTTAATGGCTGTTAAAAAGACCAGAAAACTTTCTTCTTTAAATATTCTAAAGTCAAATTTGAGAATGATCTTCTATAGCAGTTCTCCCAGCTGCCCTTCTCGATTCCCTCAAACTGAGGAGGGAATTTCCATACACCTTGGATCTAAAATCTTTAAGGTTTGGCTACAAACTTTGTTCATATTTAAGAGCATTTAAAAATGCAGCTTTTAAAGCAGCCATCAGGGTTCCCTCTGGAATCCAAAATGACAGATTCAGTATGGCAAGTTTCAAGGCTACTGGGACATGCAAACATTTTGTTAAGCATCAGGATAGGCTTTTCAGCTGATATGGCTGTATTTCTCCATAAGCTGATGCTTGAGTTCAAAAGGCTGAGAACATAAGTTTACTGTCTTTAACCAAAGAATACATTTTAGACTTGAAATCTGATTAAAAGTAGGGTAAGGTAGGAATTCAAGCCTCAGTACTACTAATGGAGATTTATTTAATCTTCTAATTTTAGATTTGGAAATGCCACACAGTTCTCTAGCTTATGACAGTTTTCAGTTCCAACCTCCTCTGCCACCTGGGTCTCCATCGATTGCAACTCCGCCCCCATTGCCACGAGGCACTCCTCCACGTACTCCACCCAACTTCACATCCCCTCTACCTCCAGCGCCTACTGCCTCTCTTCGTAGGAATACTTCAGCATCAACTCCTTCCAGTGATTCTGCTCAGCCAAGAGTGGGGGATTCAGCCATGGATGAAGATACTTTGACCCTAGAAGAGCTTGAGGAGCAGCAGCGATTGATTTGGGCTGCACTTGAGCAGGCAGACAGTACAAACAGTGACTCTGATATACCTGCTGATACACCTTTAACTGGAAACTCTGTTACATCATCACCATCTAGGAATGAACTGGACATTATTCCAGAAGGAAGAACATCTGAGAAGTTGGTTGCAATGGAAATAGGGATTTCAGACACTAGTATGCAGATATCCAGAACTGAACATTCTAAAAGTGACCCTAATTCAGGGGATGGATTGCTTGACCTAAAGGAAGGTGACACTGATCATGTGGATTCTGAAGGCATGCTGGAGAACAGCACTACAGGCTCAAAATGTGAGGTTAACAATGGAGGAAATGAAGGTGTTACTTATGTGGTCACCAGTGCTGAATCATCTACAAAAAATTCAAATCCTGTTCCTGACATGAGCAAGTTTGCGGCAGGAATAACACCATTTGAGTTTGAAAATATGGCAGAATCAACTGGTGTTTATCTTCGAATACGAAGTGTATTAAAGAATTCCCCAAGAAACCAGCAAAAAAACAAAAAGGCTTCAGATTAACTTGTCTTCCTTTAAGGTTTTATGGTGCCCCCAAAAGAAACTTAAAGTATCCACCAAATTGGATATTCTCATGTGCCCTTTTGTGAAAAACTTTTTAGTAGTTAAGAGTGGACTAATATAATTCTTCTGTGTTCTTCCCTAGAGGTTTTTTTAATTATTATTTTTTTAAGTTCATGCAGGCCTTCCATTTGACCAGGACCAATGTTAACCGTTCAATACATGAGAACTTGACTAAATCAAAACCTTCCACTAAGGGGTGTAAGGACTATTGATTTATTTGTTCAGCATATTTTACACTCTGATACATGAAACTCTTAAAACAGTGAGTCATCGGTTGCTGTTTAATATTTTGGTTAAGATTTATATTATCGTTAATGGTGAGTTTCAGGTGGAATGGTGGTTTTTATCTGTCCTTTGTACATTAGTCTGCTCTTTCTACATTTTGCTAATTATCCTGTAGATACGTTTAATATATTACAGTTTTTAAAAATTCCAATATTTTAAAATGTTCCACATGAAAAGTCCTGGCAATCAGATGGGAATAATCAGGGATGACCAGCATTATCCTCACCATTTCGGATATTTTTTATAAATTAATTGTGGGTCAATTTTTAAGCACCACTTCTACCTTTTGTAACATCATTCTTTATGTAAACTTGCTGTACATACCTGTTCATTCTTGTGTACAGAGGTTTAATAAATGAGTTTTCATATAAATATTTTCAAAAATGGTTGATTCTCAAGCATCAAAGCTCCAGTAAGAAACTTGTTACTACAGCTACATGAAAACTAAGCTTGTTTGGGTGTTGTCTGATTTAATTTGTCAGGTATGTAAATTGTTATACATATTTAAAAAAATTAGTTGAAATATGAGAATTAATGTAGTTTAGAAAACCTCTGAACTTGTGCTTTGCCATAAAATACATTTTAGTTGTTAAGTAATTACTTAAAATCATAGGGTTAGAAGGGACTGCAAGGGTCATCTAGTCTAACCCCCTGCCAAGATACAGGGTTTGTTGCATCTAAACCAGAGGAGGGCAAACTACAGGCCACATCTGGCCCGTGGGACCATCCTGCCTGGCTCCTGAGCTCCTGGCCGGGAGGCTAGACCCCGGCCCCTCCCCCACAGCCTCAGCTCGCTCACAACGACGCAGGCACAATACTCTGGGCGGCGGGGCTGTGAGCTCCTGGGGCAGCGCAGCTGCAGAGCCCGGCCTGACCCGGTGCTCTGAGCTGCGTGGTGGTGGCGGCGGCATGGCCCAGCTCCAGCTGGGTGGCGCAGCTGTAGTGCAGCCAGCCACCGGTGCTCCAGGGAGCGGGGGGGGGGTTGGATAGAGGGCAGGGGAGTTCAGGGTGGTGGTCAGGGGGCAGGGGTGTGGATAGGGGTTGGGGGAGGAACAGGGTGTTGAATGGGGGCAGAGGTGCCAGGGGGGCAGTCAGGAAGGAGGGGGGGGTTGGATGGGACAGCAGGGGGTGCCATCAGGGGACAGGGAGAAGAGGTGGTTGGATGGGGCAGGGGTCCCGGGGTGGGCCGTCAGGAATGAGAGGAGGGGTGGATGGGGCAGTCAGGGGACAGGGAGCGGGGGGGTGGTGTATAGATGGGGCAGGGGTCCCAGAGGGACCATCAGGGAACAGTGTGGGTTGGATGGGGCAGGAGTCCCAGGGGGCAGATAGGAGGTGGGGGCCGGCCCTCCACCCCCTCTCCTAACCGGCCCTCCATACAATTTACGAAACCCGATGCGGCCCTCAGGCCAAAAAGTTTGCCCGCCCCTGGTCTACACCATCCAAACCAGCTGGCTATCCAGGCTGCCTTTTGAAAACTTCCAGTGAAGAAGCTTCCACAATCTCCCGAGGCAGTCTGTTCCATTGTCCTACTGTTCTTACAGTTAGGAAGTTTTTCTTGAGATTTAATCTAAATCTGCTATGCTGTAGTTTTGAACCCATTGCCTCTTGTCCTGCCTTCTGTGGCTAAAACTTCTTAAATAGTTTAGGTATAAAATTGTCATAATTTTGAAGAATGTCTTCTGGATTATCTACTGTTTTCTCACTAAGATTTTTTTAAAAATCCTTTTTATGAAGGACCTACAGATGGATTGGCTGGGCCTTATTGCAGCACTGCCAGTAGAAGGAGCCCTTAGATAGCTAGCCAAAGCTTTTGTTAACAATTTGTCAGTGCTGGCAGTGGGTTTGTTCTATGTAAATGCAGGGAGGAAAATCAGTTGCCAAGTAAGAAAGATGAATAGAGGAAGCAACTTTTATTTTCAAGACTCTTTGAAGCTATTTCAAAAAGAGGAGGAACGACGAAACTTGGATACTAACATTAATGATTTGTTTTTAACAAATACTAGTGAAAGATGCTGACAGGAGCTTTGGAGCCCACAGTTCTCCACCCACAGAACAGGTACAGAATAAGCAGTAGCAGTGCAAGATTTCCAGACCACCCTTTGAAGTGTGAAATAGCTTTTCAGTTTGAAACACTTCAAAATATTTGTACAGTCGGATTTTTAAAATCAGAAAAAATTGGGCTGAGTTAGTGTTTCTGTATATAAATAAAATGTCCTTCTGGAAGATTTTCTTTACTAGGGGAGGACACAATAGGAAGAAGAGTGATAGTTTGTTTGAACTTATCAGTACTATGATTGGACTGTTTAGCTGTGGAAAGCAATAATAAGTTAACATTTGCACTACATTAAAATGTTCCAAACTGAGTGATTTGTTTGTTTCTGAACTTTTACCTTGGGGGGGGGGGAGGGGAGGAGTTAGAATACCACATTATAGAACAAGAGAGAATTTATGCTCCTATCCTTTCCCAAATAGATGAATATATATGTACTGTAGCTGTGAAACTGCAGGTTACAGAGATTTGTTTTTATAGGTTTTCTTTTGCAGTAGTTCCTTACTGAGGGCTGGATTCTGCCTGACTCACATGCAAATAATGCAGCACAGGGTATGAGGTAATCAAGACCTGTAATGTCCACACCTTGGGTGTGTTGAGGCACTTATGCCTTGAACATTCACTTGCAGGTTTTGAATCCCTCCCCACACCTGGAAGGCATTTTATAGCACTTGTGAAATTATTTTACTTTAACACGATGTGTGGCCTAATTTTACAGGCATATGTATTTTATTTACTGAAACATGAAGTTTAAAATTGTTTGAACTATACTTAAACAACCCTCTAACACTATTTAGCCTTTTAACTATACATACAGTATGTTCACAATAAATCCATTCTGCCATTTTTTAACAGCTCAGAATAGAAAATTGTTCCATAAAAGGTAAATTGGATTGGGAAGAAAAGTGGAATGCAACTGTTAATTCTGCCTCTTGTTTTTAAGGGCGTTGAAAAAACCATTTTGAGGCTAAAGTTAAAACACATTTTTGAACACAAGCTAACCTAAGAGTAAAGCTTCAGGATCTTATGAATAATCTCTTTGACAGGATTTATTAATTCAAAAAGAAAATAGTTATTAAAAAGATAAATTAACTACTTAAGATCTGAAAGGGCGGCTTGTGTAGCTTAACACTTTTCTATCTGCTGCAAAGAAGCATGTTTGATATTTGCTGTTTGGAAGATGATAGACTGAAGTTGCTCTTCATAGTTTTTTGTTTTTCAAAAGCTTTTCTTAAACTCATTTAAAACCTCTAGTTATTCAGGCTGCATTTACTACATTCACTCTAACTAGCAGATTTTTTTTCCCCATCTTCTCTGATAGTTGAAGTATATGGCAAATGATGTCAAAATTAAATACACACTTAGATTAAAACCCACACCATCTGATTAACTCAATTTTTAATATTGCTCACTTTATAAATGTTTAAAAGCTTCCACATAGCCACAAATGTAGAAATGTACATAATGTTTGCAGCACCTTTACCACTTTTGCCACAGGGAATTAAGTCTGGAAATTGAACTCAGGTATCGGATCTATTGCTTCATCTTTCCCAAAACTGCAGTGCTGGCAGGTTTTTAGCATTATAACAACTCAAGTCCTAATGGTATCCCAATCATGCATTAATAAACTGTTTACATTATTTCATCTGGCACTATTCATTGTATATCTTGGCTTAAATAGGGCAAAGAAGACCCAAGCCATAAATGTGAGAAAATTACTGCTCTCTCCAGTCAGTCAGATTTGAAGTATATAGTGGATATGATTAACCCTACTAAGACTTAATATAGTCATACTACTTTATGCTCGGTGTTCTAATAAATCTGTACAGAAAAACCTTTTTTTCACTCCATTTAAATTCACTTCATTTTCTTATTCTAGCCATATAATTGAATACCTACAAACATGATTTCTCTTTACAACGTAGGCTGCTAGATTCCAATCTTTATCTCCAGTGATCTTTAATAAATCAAACTGTTTAACTTTTCATTAGCCTATAAGTCTCAATGCCTGATTGTCCAAAAACAAAATTAGAAATCTGTGATTTTTGTTTTTGTGGTCCAGGACTAGCTTTGATGAATGTGCTTTAAATTAAATTATTGGAGATATCCTATCTCCTAGAACTGGAAGGGACCTTGAAAGGTCGAGTCCAGCCCCCTGCCTTCACTAGCAGGACCAAGTACTGATTTTGCCCCAGATCCCTAAGTGGCCCCCTCAAGGATTGAACTCACAAGCCTGGGATTAGCAGGCCAATGCTCAAACCACTGAGCTATCCCTCCCCCTATAGTTTAAAAATGGAAAGGGGGGGGGGATAAAAATAATAGTAAGTTAACATAGTTTTTGTTTTGTTTTTTTGTTTTTTAAATCAAACTCAAAATGACAGGGAGACAGTGGGCATGTATGCCAGTCTCAGAACAGCTAATAAATCTTCAACCATATCTTATTTTTTTTTCATTCTAATGGTCACTTCATGCCTTAAATTGCCATAATTTTATGGGTAATATGTTCAGCATTTTACTCCTTTGAGAAGGCTCCGTTGCATTACTGTGTCAGAGCAAAAGCAGTGGGCTAAAATAATGTTTGGTCCACTTCCATCTGAAGTCAGTAGAACTATATTAAGGTTGGATTTGGCCAATTAAGTTTTGACAGTAACAGATGTTCTCACTGCTGCCCTCACAGATATGACTGAGAATCTTAATTTCCAAATAACTTTTGGGTTGACTCTAGTCAAACTGTATGCAAAAGTCAGTATGTTGTTAGACTAGACCCTTTTAAAGACACATGCATATATGTATTGAATCTTTCTAGCTTTGTCTTCCATGCCTGCTCAACATTTAAGTAGTTTCAAGGCTTTAAAATAATTTTTGATGTTATCTCTACTTGAGTCTATCTGCAAGATGGGCTTTTTATCTCAGAAATCACCTTTCATTTCATTTGCTCACTTTTGCTGAGACAATGTATTTTCTTTATTATTTTAAAATTTCTATTCATATTATGGTGATGGGTGTGGTATAGGAACCTAGATTACTCATTCATTTTAATGAGCTCTAATAACACTTGGTATGAGATAGGTATGGTGTGAACAGACACTGATCAAGTTTTCCCACATCCTTCTGCCAATGGGATTCAGTTCTGACTTGCATCATTCCTGCTATTCTAGTTTTGATGCTCTTTTCAACAGAAATTCTATAAGCATTGGGCATGATTACCAGTAGGAAGTAGGAGAATCCATACTCATTTGTACCCCCAAATTACTACATAGGAACCCAAGTCTTCAAAACTAAATACCATGTATTACCCCTTCTCCCCCTCTTCCCTCACAGAACAGTTTAAAAGTTGCATTAGAAAACATATCAGTAGTGTGGCATTCAAAAACTAATATCAGTCAAAAGGGAATAATTTAAAAATGCAAACGGAATACTTTTGAATGAGAACAAATTTGAATTGACAGGTTAACACTAACTTAAAAATGAGTAATCTCTGCCCAGTGTCGTTTGGTCTGTTTTTTGTATTGTATGTTTTGATTTTTTTTTATTGAGGAGAGACCATTGCATTTGTTACAATATCAATAGATCAGTCAGACCAGTAGCTCGGTTTCAGGAGTGACTAGTACTTGCTGTTTTAGAAGAGAAAGATATGATGACTGTAGCCAGTATGAGTTTGCTGTGTAGGTTATCTGGCATCGGGAAGCTTGCTCTTCTGTTACCTTAAATGACAAATGTATTGTTCATAAACATGATATTGGATTTGTCAGGTCTGTGAGCAGCTGTTCACTGTCTCAGAACTCTAAAACTATGGAGTTTAAGTATGTTTAATATCCTTTGTTAGGGAAAAGGATCCCTCAGATGCCTGCCAATGGGATACAGAACTTTTAATCTTTTAGTCACCTAGTTCAAATCCAGGTCAAGTCACAAGCAATGAAAATGGATTGTCAGCTGTTTAGTGGTCTGCATGCCATATGTTGGTGTGTGTTGTGATGTGAACATTTTTACTAAAACTGCATTGAAACAGTCATCACAACTAGTCCCCTTCTCAGCAGGAGCCAGATATTGTATTGCTGAATTATCCTCTTGCCCCTAGAAGTGATCACTCTAGAACAGAGTCGATGGATGCTGGTACTGGGCAGTGCAGAGAAGTTTGGACTGCTGCTGCCTGTGCCGTATTTGTTCTGTTGATGAACAGGGTACTTCAGTCTCCAGGGCTGTCAATTTGGCAGTTTTTGCAAGCACTGAATTCACCTCAGGAAGGAGAACATGTGACCTGTAAGTGGGGATGCAAATCGTATCTCAGTTTGCTGCCATTTGGAGCATTTAGTATAGAGAAATGCAATCAATATTAGTAAGACTATTCTTAAATATGCTTACATGAAATTTTAAATTAAATCTCTGCAGTACTTTCAGTGCATCAGTTGGGATGTAACTGCTAGCCTGTAGTTATTTGTGTAATCTAAGTTGGTTGTAATATGTATGTATTAATAGAATATTGAGTGCTTTAAATATGAAAATGAACCACAGCTGAAATTTTCAGATATTTGCAAGACACACAGTAACTTTACTGAAAGAAAATATATATTACAACATAAACTCTGGAGAGTGGGATATCCATTAGATAAGTCCAAAAGGAACAAAAACCATTTAAATGTATTAAATTGAGTTAGTGTGTCAGGCTAAATAGGGGTCCTATGCTACTGTGAACCACCTGAATCATGTACCAAGATTGTGTTGTCTTTAGATAGAAAGATTTGTAATTGAAAGTGAATGACTTTGCAGATTGATTCACCTCCTGAGAGCATATTTTGTATTACAGGGAGATAAATTAATCAGAGGAAAAAGACTAACAATTTAGTCATCAAAAAGCAGTGTATTAATAGGGTGGATTTAATGACATTAAAATTAACATGTTGTGTAAATGACTATTGTATGCTCACTAACCCTAAAATGCTTCAAATAATACAACATTGCAAAGTAATCTATAGTGAAGCCTGTCTTGTGTTTTCCCCCTAAGGACTCAATAAAAAAGATTGCCTACCCAGCAGTTCTCAGACTTTTTGTATTGGTGACCCCTTTCACATAGCAAGCCTCTGAGTGTGTGGGGAAGAGAGTTAACTTAATTTTAAATTAACAGGCTCAGGCTGTCCACCCTGTGGCTGGTGGAGCTGGGGCTGTTAGCCCCCACCAGCCATGGGGCTGACAGATCACAACCCCCAGGTAATAACCTTGTGATCCCCTGAGGCATTGTGATCCCCAATTTGAGAGTCCCTAAAAACCCAAACAAAAGTATTTTAAAGTGATCACTAAAGACTGACAGTTGCCTTTTGTAGGTGGGACTTTAATGCAGCTTTCACTGTAATACATTGTAGTGGGACAAACTTTTTTTGAGCAAGTACGTTAATCCTTTTAATTACAACTCTTTTTTTCCCCATTGCAGGACACTGCAGCAGAAGAAAATACAGTTTTGGGTCACATCAAGGTGAGAATTATATTGAAGTTCAAATTAGTCTAAAATGAGGTAAGCAAACAAAGGGGGATCATTTAATAGCATCTGTTTTTCACCCAAAATGTCGCTGTCTCAAATACTGTGCAAAACTTGGTAGACTTTGCTTGCTGTAGACCTGCAATAAGGGAGGCATGGATTTGGATTGACTTTTACCGGTCAGCTGACGCAGGAAAGGAATCATTTTAGGAAAGTGAAGAATGGGGACTTGTTTTTCCAAAGGATGACTGTCCCTATGTAATTTTTGATCTAGCTTAGCTGTGAGAGTGGCTCTTGATTCTGGATTGGCTTACCAAGGTCACTAGTTCTGGGAGCGCTCTTTGTTACTGTTGTTTACCCAATGCAGTGAATGGCACTTTACAAAACATGTTAGAGGAAGTCCCAGACTCACGTGGCCTAACTTCAGTGTGGTGTCTGCCCTAAATAGTTTACTATTGCAGACAAATTATATGTGAAACAACAGTTACAATACAACAAGGACTGGAGAGATCACTGATGCCTAATGTAGGAAAGCTTATTGAAAACAATTCTGTAATCTTTCACTCACCTTTGCTGAGATTAGATTCCCAAAGTCTATTAGCTTATTGCAGGAGCCTCTTTCACAAATAAAATGTTTATCTAAGTCTGCTTTACATGCCAGCATGTTTTTACACAAGTCCCACTTCTTCCCTCCCTCCTGTTTTGTCATCTGTTCATTGGACTTTATACCACATAATTACACACACACTAACTGTCCTGTCACTTGTGTTTGCAAGATTACATAACACAGTATTCAGCTGGATCAGTCAAAAGATATCACACGTACAAGTCATGGAGAATTCAAGGAGGCGATTAAATACAAATGAGAGCCAGAACAAAAGTAAAATGGAAACAAATGCAGTGGTCTTTCTTTCATTAGTATGTGTAGTAACTTGATAAAACAATATTTATTGGCTAATAAGCAATTTGCTTGAGAGCCGTCCTTCACTGAACAAAGTCCTGCTATGTACAGGAGGAGGAAACAATAGGAATCCCAGTCAGTGCACAGGTGAAACTGAAATATATATAAAGAGCCAGAAACTGAGTGCAAACTGGGAACAAGCAACTGAAGAAGTGAATAGAAGCATAAAGGCCAAATAGATTTCCTGTGCTACATATTGCAAGCGTAGCTATTTTTCTGCTTGACAGAATATTTTCTCTTGCGTGCCTCCATGCTGCTGCTTATTGATGAAAGTCTATGGGGACTGAGATCTTCATCTTGCTAGAAGGCCATTCTCTGTGCTCGTTCCTTAGTGCAATAAAAGTCAAATTTTGGCATGTGTTCTATACACTGTAACTTCTAGAAGAGAAAATGGGCATTTGGCATAAAGTAACACTATCCTTTCTACACTAGATGAATATTGCACTTTGTTTTTGCATAAGGTCACTTGTAAACTGACTTTGTATTTTATTTAAAATAAACATGTGAACAGTTTTATTTATATCAGTGAGATCCTATAGGATGTTTATCATAAGAGAGCCTCAGTACAAGTAAACTCTACTTATATGTATATTTGGTACTGAGTGGGAGGAAAAACATTAAGCATGCAAAAATAGAAGGATGAACACACACCAATCATGTTTGGATTGATTGTGGAGATAACTGAAAACTTAGCAACTAAGCTTTACTATGAAATATGATAGCTTGGGTCAGATGCACTGTTTGTTTAGTATATCCCTAGCCATAACCAAGGCTGTAAGATCTTTGGGAGAGTGCCTGTCTCTTAATACCTGTACAACATCTAGCACATTGCAGCCTGTAGGTACTACTAGATATCCTAGATATAAGTAGCAATAATAGGGCTTATTCCCTACCTTTTTGTACACTAAAACCTGTAGGGGGAGAGAGACAATCTTTCGCTACATGCTAGAAGGACAGTGGGGAAATGCACACATTGTTGGAGGGCAGACAGTTTAGATATACTACTTTTTTATAATTGAAACATGAATCTAATTAAATTGAGGACTGGGTTTCTAAGGAGAATATGCCTAAAAATGTGTTTAAAAAAGAATAAAATGTTTTCTACTGCTATTTTGAAAGCTCTAATTGGTTTAGAGACTGTACAAAGATGAGAAAATGGAAGGAAGAGCAGTGAGTCACTTTTTCACATTCACTGAAGGAAAAGATCCTCTAGGGCTGAAATAGGCCTAACTTATTGACATATTACTATATGGTTATGATGCCAGAAGTTGTGTTCTAACTGCATGTCTGTGGGATGTCCAGTGATTCACAGTGTTAAGGGGGTAGGAAAAAGTGCACAGAGTATGCCTCAGACCATGCAGCTAAACTATAGTAGACCTATTATTAGAATCTAGGGGTTCCTGGCTTCCAGTCCTGTATCTAGTCTACTACTGTGCCATATAGCCACTGTTGCCAATGCTTTGCAAGTCAGAACAAAGTACATAGCTAGAGACTGGATATGTCTGCCTGCAATAAATGCATATGTAATTTAATCTATTTAAGGCCAGAAAGTGATGCATAGAAATGGACTCAAGTATCAATGTGGATTAATCATAGTAGCTTTTAATATATATATTCTATATAGAATGCTGTGATATCATTTGAATGATGGCAGAGTGGTCCCTCCTAACTCTCCATTCTGTTCTCCACCTATTCTCTCTCTAGGGGTATACAATAAAGCTCTTGTTTCCTGTAGGGTGTCTGTGCTCTTAATGGAATATGTAGTTCTAGTTGAACTCTCATCAAAATGATTGTACATTTTGTTATAGTTGGAGGCACTATAATAAAACAAAGAAATTTACACTGCTCTTTACAAAATAACACTTGGTGGGGGTCTAATTCTGCAGCCCTTTCTGTCACTCATGAGTA
The DNA here is from genome assembly GCF_002925995.2 of Terrapene triunguis. NCBI lineage: Eukaryota > Metazoa > Chordata > Testudines > Emydidae > Terrapene > Terrapene triunguis. The sequence goes on from NW_020664585.1 coordinate 6,178,958, forward strand.
GAGCTCTGCAAATCTGCAGCTATCCACAGACCATTTCTGTGGATCAGATACAAATTTTGTATCCACACAGGGCTCTAGTCATGTGTGTCAGTGGAAATACTTGTATGAAGGATTACTCACATCACTAAGGTTTGCAGGATCAAACCCTTATGCCATAAGCACAAGCTTGATCTGTCAATGTAGTTTTTAAATTAAACATGATGCACTAGTTAAAGCATGTTTATGATAGAAAATCTTAATGTCCTTCCTCAACCAAAACTCACGGGGGGCGGGTGGGGGAAATCAAAGCTTGAGGCTGGGCATCAGTCTTTGGTTCAATAACATTTAACAATTAGAATAAAAGCTAGTACTTAAGACTTAGGGATTGAAATTCTACCAGACATTGCTAAACTGATCAGTTTATTTTAAACCAGTTATTTAGAGTCCCTGATGCCCTCTTTCTCTTTGTGCTTTCCCATGCTATGCTGCCAAAAGGCTGGGCTCATGCCAAGGCATGAGGCAAAAATTAAATACAAATCCCAATTAGGTTGCAGTCAGCAGCCAGTGCAACTCCTTTTTGTCTCCCTTTTGTTTGGACAGTATCTCTCATAAACCAAATGATCTCTGAGACTGCAAACTCACGTCTGCTTCAGGACTAATGCAGCAGAGGCTAGGACAACATTGTCTGGAAATTGCACACCACACAAGAGGTGGTAAACTTGGAAGTGAAACAGAGTCCTTTGTATCAGGCTTAAGAATTTATCTCAAACAGCTGGTGCTGCTGGCATTAACAGGCAAATAATTTGTTAAGGTTGGAAATAGGATAATGACAAGTCCTCATATGGATTACTTTATAAATGTATTAGAAATTAAAATATTTTGTGTTTCAGGGGCTGCGAATGGAAGATAAATGTGTGGGTATTAATACAAAAGGAAACTAAGATAAAAGCACCAAACAGTGAAGTGATTTGCCTGTTAAGATCTAGGCTTATTTGCATTGCCCGTCTCATAGCCTTTTCTCCCCTTCTATTCATACTTATTTGCCAGAACAGCTCATTACTAAAACGGTCAACAGTACCGTTAGCCACATTCCCTTCCTATTGTCTCTTCCCCTGCTTTGTGGGGACAAAGCCTTTTGTGAAGAGAGAGGCCCTGGCGTAGCACTTCTAGTTCTCTAAACTCTTGCTTTTTCTTATAGCTGAAAATGCCTCAGGGGAGCACCAGCCGTGCTGCTGTTGCCATGGTCCTTGGGAGCGCCAGAGCTGTCCGCTCTCCAGCGGGCTGCGACTCAGTCCGGCGGCATGTGTCTTGTCAATTTCAAAGCCAAAGCTTTGGGAGGAACGTGAGATACTGACACGTCGGGTCCTTGTGGCTGGGAATGACAAGCAGCTTTCCCTTCACCAGTGAAGGGGGACGATCCAGGGATTTGAAGGGCTGGGGCATTCCTAGCAAGGTCTGACTCTAAAATTGTCCTTTCCGTGCTGGAAAACCTTCTCCCCCCTACTCTCCCATGCTGTCACTCCTTCCAGTGACAGGGACGGCTCTTAGCCCCCTCTAGCAGCAGGAAAGGGGCGGGGGAGTGAAGAGAAATTCCTTCACCCCCCCCCCACTCCCACCTGGGCAAGGGCCTTCTGACATTTCCTGCACCCGAAGGAGGAGGAGGCGGCGAAGGATCCCCGACCCGCCGGCCTCCCGGTGTGTGAGCGAACAAAGGCGGAGAGGGAAGGAATGGGGGGCGGGGAGACAAAGGGAAGGGGGAAGGAAGAACAGGGGAGGGCCCCCTCTGCTGCAGTCTCCGCCTTGAAGTGCCTGAGGCCGGGCCGGGCGCAGACGTTGTCTGTCTACCCCGCCCCCTCCGAGCCGGAGAGGCGCCGCTGCCGCCGCAGAGGGGCCGGAGCAGCAGCGAGGAGGAGACACCAACGGTGAGGGGGGCCCGCTGGGGCCGAGCCCGCGGCGGAGCCGGGGCCGGCAGGAGCTGGGGAGCTGGGACCTGGGCTCGCCGGGAAGGGGTCTGGCTCGGGGCAGGGGGCAGCCGGAGCCGTCTCCGGCGCGCGGGCCTTGGCTGCCCTCCCTGCTGCGGCTTCCCGCCCCCCGGCGGCTCCTCTGGGCTCGGCGCGCGCCCTGCCTGAGGGGGCGGCGGGGACCCGCCTCAGGCTGGGGGGAGCTGGAGCCCGCGGCCGGGGGTTTGTCCCTGCCCCGCCTCGGCGGGTGGCTGGGTGAGGGGCGGGGGCGGTGCCCCGGGCTGCGGGGCGGGGGCCCCTCGGCGGCCCGCTGATTTGCCCCCACCGCTCCGGCGTTGCCGGGGTGACAGCAGCCGGTTCTAGCGAGCGGGCGACGTGCCCCACTGGCGTGTGCCCCGGCTCCGCCTGACCCTCTGCCCCGCGGGGAAGGGGAGGGGGCAGCGGTGCGTTTCCACAGCCCCGCTCGGGCCCAGCGCGCTGGCCGCACTCCGTGAACTTGGGGGGGGGGAGGCAGCACCGGGCGGCGAGCAGGAATCAACTGGTGTGTGGGGGGGGGGGGGCGTCGGCCCGGGAGATCAGAGCCGGTCTAGTCTCCGACAGGAAGCGTTACGGGATCTGTAAAGCCCATGCAGAGCCTGAGGGGGGTTTCCACCGTGCCGTCGGAAAGGCCTGCGCCTAGGAAACTGTCAGAACTTTGTCTCGGGCTTGGGGGGAGCAGCACTGTCTTGAGCCTTTCGTGGTTTGAATCGATGCTTTTTCTGGGGTGCCTAGGTGCTCTCACATGCCTCTCGTTATTATTTGCTACATGGTTTATTTATCAGTCATCTGATTTTCTTTAAAAAATGTACCCCGAGTTTCATGTTTCAAGCTTTGTTCTCTATGTCTCCATTATTTTTGAAAATTGCTGATCTGCAGATGAGACATCCACATGTGCTACCTCACCAACTAGGGAATTATTACCAGAATCAATTATTGTGTTAGAATCGAAAATGGGTCTAGCAGCTTCTTAGTGGTTGTGGTGTTTTGGGGTGTGTTTTTTGTTTGTTTGTTTTGTTTTTGGTCTCTTCCTAAACCAGACAAGGGGAGGAAGCATTGCTTAGTGGTTAAAGCATAGTACAGCGCCAGGAGAATTGAGTTCTTTTCTTTTCCTAACTCTGAGCAGGCCACACAAACTGTGCTGTGCCTTATCTTCCCACCCCCATTTTACAGCTAGGGGAACTAAGGGCAGTCACAAATTGCTCTGAGATCATTGGGTGGGAAGAGTTAAAGTGTGGTGTATGTGTTGTAAAAACAAGTATAGGAGGTAATGTTTTAGAAAAAGTAAACACAAAATGAGAAGGATTGCAGGAGAGGAAATACAGGCAGAGTACCTTAATGGCTGGTGTTCTGTTGTGTACTTTAGTTAAAGAACTCATGAGTGGTATAGGACCTTAACTTTTCTGTTGAAAATATCAGTGCCAGGGAGTAATTTCTATTTTGTTCCTGATACAACATTAAATGGAATTGCAAATGAAGTAAAATGGAGAGTAATTGAGCAACGTGTTTGGTTATTTTTCTTTAACAACAAGGTATCTTGGGCCTTGTCTATACCACAATGTTTTGTCGACAAAAGTCAGCTTTCGTCGACAAAGAGGAGGCATACACACAACAATGCTCCTCCCATCAATTTAACTCCCCTGCTATGCTGACAAAATAAAACCACCTTGCCAAGTGGCATAGAGCTCTTTGTGACGTAATTAGAGCGACGCAGTGTCATTGTAGACAGTCCACTTACTTATGTCACCCTAATTGGCCTCCAGGAGGTGTCCCACAATGCCCATCATGACTGCTCTGGTCAGCAGTTTGAACTCCACTGCCCTGCAGGTACACAGGCATGTACCCTTCCCCAGTTTAAAGGCCCAGGAATTTTTGAAATTCCTCTTCCTGTTTGCTCAGCGTGGACTGTTCACACAGCATCTTCCTAGTTGGCTTTCCACAACAGATGCGTTCCCGCATGGAGTACACTGGAGCTGTTGGGTCTGTGGGGAGAAGAGGATGTGCAGTCGCAGCTTTGCTCAAGCTGTAGGAACTTTTGATATCTATGAGCAGATTGCTTGTGGCATGCAGAAGGGACATGAAAGGGACATGCAGCAGTGCTGTGCTAAGATCAAGAAGCTGAGGCAGGCCTGCCAGAGGGCAAGAGACAGCAACAATGACTCTGGTGCAGCGCCAAAGACGTGCCGCTTCTGCGAAGAGCTGTGTGCCATTCATGGCAATGACCCCACCAACAAGAGCCCCATGGATACTTCAGGGGGACTGGAGGCTGCGGCCAGCGGAGTCATCCATGAGGACGAAGTGGTGGATGAGGCAGTGGAGTTGGCTGTAGAACATGCGACAGGGTCATCTGGTGGTGTGGCAAACCAGGACTTACTTTTGACTCTAGAGGGGTATAGCCAGTCCTATCAGCCTGGCTCCAGTGCTCATGAAACAGGAGAGGCAAGCTCTGGTAAGCATGCATTTTGCTTTGATACTACACAGTGTTAGCAATTGAGATCTCACTTTATTATATGGTAAAGGAGGGATAAGGGATAGAAATTAACAACAGAGCCTATGCAGCTATGCAGTGGGGGCCTAGTGGAAAAGTTTGTTAATATACACAGGTATGTCCTGGGAATCTTCCATAGAGATCGCTAGGAAACTTTTGTGTAGGTACTCTACAATCCTTTGCTGAAGGTTCCTTGGCAGAGTTACCTTGTTTCTCCCCCCACTGTAGGAAACTTTTCTGTGCTAACCAGCAATTATTTCTGCAGGGAACAAAGCAGCAAACAGGTGAGCAGCATACAGACCCGGTCTGAAGCTGCATGCATACAGGAAATGCACCCTTGCATCCCGGGTTACCCTCAGGAGTGAGATATCGGGTTCGATTACCTCAGCCTGTGGAAAAGGGTGCCAGTATTCAGAATACTCCCCCTACATGCATGTAATGACTCTCTTCATAAACCACCTAGACTCTTTTTGTCCCTTCTTGCCCATTCCCCCTTCCTGACCCCACCCTCCCCACAGAACTTACCATATTTGGGACTCTCGACGAGCTGTGTGCTAGCAAAGGGACAGTGAGAGAGAGGTGTATGTGACTTTGTGATTCATGGCATTGAGTGCACTCTCGATACTGTCTCTGTCGTTGTTTCTTTGGCTTCTGCAGTTGTGCCCTTGAGGACTAACTCCTACATACTGGCAGAGCACCTCCGTCCGATAAACAGGCGAACTAGAAGGAGGATCTATTTAGAGAGGTGCTGCAGTCAACAGATGCAGCACATAACAAAACAAGAGCATGGGGGGAGACACTTAATGAAAAACTCAGGCTGGATGTCCTGGAAAGGAGACATAGGCAGGAGCGGATGATAACGCTACTGGAGGGACAGACAGCACCCCTTGTAATCCACACCTAGAGAGTGATTTCATGATGAAAGCTGAAGTTACACACAGCTGTGAGAGCGTGAACCGAGAGACTGCTCCTCATTGCCATGTCACCCATTTGAAACACAACACATTTTATCCTTTATTTTTAAAGTCTAGTCTTTGAAACAAAATGAGTCTTTATTTGTGTCATGCACATGGTAGTTGGTGCTAAAATTCAAGCACAATGGCCATAGGCAGGAACATTTGCTCACTACAATGAAAGCTCAGGAAGCAAGCATTACTGGGGTTATTTAAGGTAGTAAATAAACATTGCCTGACCAGATGCATCACATAAAGACACATTACTGGTGCTTGTTGACAAAATGCTCCTTCAGAGCCTGCCCGATTCTGATAGCCCCACCCCTACCCCCACCCTCCTGCGCTGAGCTGCTTCAATTGGCCTCATATCTAGCTGCTCGAAATTAGCAGCCAGATGATCCACCTCAGCGCTCCACCCATGTGGAAACATTTCCTTTTTTGCTTCGCAGATGTTATGCAGAGCACGGCAGGCTGCTGTGACCATTGGAATATTTTCCTCACTGAGGTCTAACCTGCCAAAAAGGTAGCGCCAGCAACCTTTTAATCTGCCAAAGGCACATTCAATGGTCATTTGGCACCTGCTGAGCCTGTTACTGAAGTGCTCCTTGCTGCTGTCTAGGTTCCCAGTGTAAGGGATTGGCGGGGTCTCCCATGATCACTATGGGCATTTATACATCCCCCATTGGAATGTGCTAGTCTGGAAAGAAAGTCCCAGCGTGGAGCTTTCTGTACCGTCCAGTATTCCAATAGCATCCATGCGTCATGAACTTTCTCTGACCAGCTGGCACTGATGTCAGTAAAATGGCCCCAGTGATCTACCAGCACCCTCCAAGACCATGGAGAAGTAGCCCTTTCGGTTGATGTACTCTGTTGCAACATGGTCTGGGGCCAAAATTGGGATACGGCTATGCATGCCATCTATCATCCTGCTGCAGCTAGGGAATCCCATTGCTGCAAAGTCATCAATTATTTCCTGCACATTACCCAGCGTCATAGTCCTTCATAGGAGTATGTGATGAATGGCCTTGCACACTTGTGTCACTGCAACCCCCACAGTGAACTTTCCAACTCCAAACTGATTCGCGACTGACCGGTAGCAGTCTGGATTTGCCAGCTTCCACACAGCGATCTCCACTCACTCTGAAGGCAGCTCTCATTCTGGTGTCTTTGCATCACAAGGCAGGGGCAAGCTCTGCACACAGTTCCAGGAAGGTGGCTTTGCGCGTCTGAAAGTTCTGCAGCCACTGCTTGTCATCCCATACGCCCATCACGATGCGATCCCACCACTCAGTGCTTGTTTCCTGACCCCAGTACCGAGGGTCCACTGTGGCAAGCTGTTCCATGAATGCCAGCACCAGTCTTGAATTATTTGTTTCCATGGCAGACAGCAGGGCAGGCATCACCGAGTCATTCTCGGTTTTGCAGCTCATGAAATACTGCAGGACCATCTGCGTTGTGCTCATAACGCTCATCAGCAGAATAGTCAGCAGCTCAGGATCCATGCTGTCAAGCAGAGATGGCGGGCACACAGTTTACAGAGGTTGTTAAAAAATGGCACAAAACAAAGTCGAAAGCCCGTGGAATGATGGGATGGAAAGAATTGCATCATGGGATGGTGAGCATGCCGCCATGATGCACTGTGATCCATTCCTAGATCTCCCAGCGGCAGAGAGTGGTGAGTTGCACAGTGGGATACCCACAATGCAGCACTCTGTCGATGCAAGAGCTCCGACTGTGGATGCACTCTTCAGACACAAGGAACGTTGTATAGATGTGCACAGCCAATGTAATTAAAGCAGTATATGGTCGTTGACATAACTTAAGTTGACTTAACTATGTTGTGTAGACAGGGCTTTAGTCTTCGCCATGTGTAAGTGTTTAGTTACTGGCAAGTCTGTGGTTCTTTGCATACTTAAAATACATGGTAGTCATAAAGTGCTAGTGGAAACAACAATGTGATTGGGTTATTAGTCCTTCTGTAGTTTAAAATATCAGCATTACAATCTCTCTTTGTTTCACTTAATACGTAATAAAGGATTTATTGTATTGTTGGGGCTGCATTAAACTTTAGTGTGTGCGATGTATTTCCCCCTCTAATATAGAGTTGTGGGTATAAATTCTTTTTTAATTGTAGATCACCACTAGGGTCAGCCTTGCTGATTGTTGTATGGTTGTATTGAGTGTGTGTGTTTTGTCCCTTTCATAGAGTCCTTTATAATTGGAAATTTTTCTGTTCCTGGAGGTGTACTATGTTTGTCTTAGACTGGGTCAATGAAGTGAGGTAGAGCATAGTTCAGGAAAAGTGCAAAGTTCTCTAGTTTTTTAGATGATCAGGTCTTTGGAACTGGAGGCTAAATCCATTTAAACTGAATCAATATAAAATACTGCATTTCATATTAACAAAGACTAGTTTAAAGTAGTGTCACTGATACATCCCCGTTTCTGTAGCACTCATGTATGGTATTTTGTTTAGCTGAATGTGGCCAATGCCAATTAACAGTTTTAAAAATTATTGTAGCTGCAACCTTTTTTGTTACATTTTGCATGACATTCCTGCATAATAATAGAAATTAGAAAAAGAGAAGCTCTCTTAGGTCCGATCTAGTCTATCACCTTCTCACCCAAGTGCAGGATTGTTCTCTACGCTATGCTCTCCAGATTGATTTGGGCCTTGGTCCTGCAAATGTGCACAACCGTAAGATCATACATGTAAGTAGTGCCATTGATGTCAATAGGATTACTTATATATGTAAAGTTTAAGCATGTCTTTGTTGGATCGGGTACTTAAAATGGGACTTTCAGCTCTTCTTTCAGGAGATCATTCCATTGCCCTCAATCTCTCTCTTAAATTTTTCCTGATATTTAGCCTAAATTTTCCCTTGCTTAAAAAGATGCTGCCCACTTAAAAATCACGTATTAAAAACAACTTTCTTGATTCGTGTTACCAACAACTGTCTATTAAAGATTAAATAATTTATTGATTAAATTTACTTGTCACTGGTTATGCTGTTTCTTTACTTTTTGCATTTCAGCTTGAAAAGTCAAGTAACTTTCAATTGTAGGCTTTGGTTCATAGTGTTGCCAGCTTTTGTGATTTTGTTTGTTTGTTTGTTTGTTTGTTTTTTATCATGTCTTGTCTTGTGATATTTGGTGTTTTTCTTAAAGCCCCACCTCCTGGAGTGAGGTGATTACTTGTGAATCTCAGTTTTCTTTTTTTAAGAAAAGTATACTTTTAGCCCTTATGATTGTGGAGAAAAGCTTGAAAACATGAACCCTAAAGGCTCAATAACAAGAAGGCAAATAATATTTTTTTATTTTTAAAAATCATAGGATTTTTAAGTCCATCACATTTTGGGGAATAGAATCATGATTTTTGAACACACAGAGTCATCAGTATTGTGTTCTTAGTGCTGTGATGTTTTGGGTTTCAAATACTACAAAGGAATGTGCTTGTTTAAATAAAAAATATAAAAGAAAACCGTTTTTAACATATGGAAACACTTGTACTAATCTTAACTTGCTTGCTTATGTTTTAAAAGGCGGAGACCTTGAGTACTTATGTATGTGGGAAAAAAACTACAGACTGCCTTCTTTACACTACCATGTTATATCACATGGTACAATAAAAATCTTTTTTCCTAGTGCAGATGCAACTTTAGGTGGAAGAGTGACTAGCACCACTTCCTGGGAGGCTTGGGGATCTCCTATCCAAGTTCTGACCTGTTCCAAGTGTACTTAGCATATGATTAATGTTGATGCATGTCAACACCCAGGGCGGCTTGACTTTTCTTCCTTGTAGTTTAATGTCCTTTTCTTTGTTCCCTTAGTTATGTCAAGGTTTTTCTTGGGATTAATTGAGAATACTTCACCTTAGATCTTTGTCAAGAAAAGCTCACGTAATCTGTTTCCCCGGGATAATTTTTCAAATTCTCCTTTCTTCATCTGTCTAAAAGATTCAGGTCAAATGTTAACTCGGTACCTTAAATGCAAGCTTTTGGATGTATGAATGAATGCAGTGCTTTTCAAACGGGTACATGAGCTTTCATTAGGGGGTATGTGAGAAAAATCCTGTAATGGGGGACAATGCACTCGATTTAGTAAGACTTGGCAATCAAGCAGAGGTATATTATGACCCTATCTCAGATGGAGGAACGCATAGACTACATTATTTGGAAAAGGACATGCAGCCTAATAGTTTGAAAACCACTGAATTAATGCAAGCTTTGTTTAGGCTTTTGACATTCCTTTAGGGTCTCTTTGCATTGCTGACATGTAGAAAAGTGTTGGGATCCTCATTGGTTATTTCATTGAGTGTGTTAGCATGTCTAGAAATGCCTCTGTTGGATGCAGTTTTGTTGTTTTTATATTTTACATGTTTATAGTGCATTGGTGGTGATCTCAGCTGCCCTGAGCTAGGTGCCAGTTCCTGGTGGAGTAAGTGAGGCACCACTCCTCTCGTTTTGATCAACAGTATCAGAACTAGTCCTGCAGGTCACGTAATGTCTGCCTTCTGAAGCAGATCTTGACTTGGGTGTCTTGGTGGTAGAGAGAGAGAGAGGTAAGGGAGGAAAATGGTGGAATGTGAGCATATCACGTTTCTTCTCTCATCCTTCCCCCGCTGCCAACCTCGTGTCACGCCCCAATTAATAGCTTAAAATTATAATTAACTTTATTCCTTGCTCTGTACTCTGAGCAATTCCTCACGTGTTCTGGGCTCTTCTAAAATGACTGCTGGGGAATATTAAATTGGACACAGAAATTACAGATTTTAAGGACTCTAAGTGTTAGAAGATGGAAGGAAAAATTCTGTAGATAACCAGTTTTACTTAATAGTGATTGGGTGATAGGTGCCATTTGTGAAAACATGAAGAGTTATTTTAACTTTCACCTTCGTTTGTAACACACAGAACTTCTCAGCAGCCAGAAAATATTCTAATAAAATCTAATATTGACTATGGAGAGGACTAGCAATTCTTAAATAGATTGATCTACAGTCTCCTTTCTGGCTGCTGAGAAGTTCTGTGTGTTACAAACGAAGGTGAAAGTTAATATTTCTCAATTAAAGTCCCCAAAAGCCTTTCAAGGCATGTGGTTCTCCCACAGCACTTGTCACAGTAACTGGACTAAATGCATCTCTGACTCCTTCTAGTCTTAAACCATCACCTCTCTTGGTGATCACATGATTCTCACACTGGACCTTTGGCGGCTGTCTCCTGTGTATCAGTCGTGATCACCTGTATAGGTCTAATCTATGTTCAGCACCTGCAAGTCTGTTCCCTCCTGGGGCAATGACCGGTAACTTAGTGACCAAACAGCATCCTTAAAGCAATGTATTTCTTTATTTTAAATAAAAGAATTTGGGCGTGTACACACTATCACCTATGTCGGTATGAATAAGCCACCCCCCTGAGTGACGTCGCCGTTGTGGACAGCGCTTCTCCCACCTTGTGGAGGTGGTTTTATTTTGCCGATGGGAGAGCTCTCTCCTGTTGGCATAGAGTATCTTCACCAGACACGCTACAGCTGCACAACAATGCAGCTCTGCCACTGTAGCACTCCTAGTGTAGACTAGCCCTTTAAGCAAAAGCAGGTCTCCCTCTGGTGTCTGGCTGGCATAATCCATTCCCTTACCTCACAAAACACTTATCCCTTTGCTCCAGAGAGAGCATCTCCTTCCTCAAGCTGTTCAGTCCTTTTGATCTCCAGGTTCCTAGCCTGGCAAAACAAACCATGCATCTTAATTGAAGACAGGATAGGTAAGATCCTCCATGCTAGTAATGTCCTCCCATTGTCCTGTAGTTCCCCCCCCGTCCCCCCCCCCCCCCCCAAAAAAAAAGTGTTGTTTGGAGGTTGCTTATCTTGGATCCCTTCTGCTGCTTCCCTGCATGTTTTTCCAATAGCCTCCATTGAGTTCAAGCATTATAGGTATGTGATAAACATTCCATTCTACCATTGTAAGTTATAGCTATATCAATAACTAGTTTACATATCAGTATTCCTAGATTGTCAAGCAGCTGTGATGTAATAATCACAGAAAGGTGAGAGCTAGAAAGGGATTGCTGATTTTTAATGGACAATTCTGGGTGGCGTGAATTGTTCTAACTGCTCCCTCCACCCCCAGAACCATCTAAGTATGAAAATGAATGTTTACTCTGGAAAGTGGCCTCCTTGCTTCAGCTACTTCACTTACAATTACATCAGTTAGAAGCCTGGGGTGCTGGATGTCCTTGTTTATATGCATTCAATTTTTGAGAAAAACGGGATGGTGGTATTATGACCAGATCCCACCTTCTGTGCCTTAACTACTTTCACTCCCACACTTCCATCAGAACTGCACATTTTTAATAATGTAGACCCTGCGCTCAAACTGATGCACACTAAAATTTCAGTCTCCATCCCAAACTGCATTTATTTGGCAAGGGGTATATATATATTTCAGTGTCAGGAGAATACCTACAGTGGTTTGTATCTGCACTGTTTGTATCTACACACACTTTTAAAGGTAGGGCTACAGAAAATCCTTGTCTTTTAGGGGATCTGTACAATCAAAACTTCCACACTGTTCACCTTTCCCATGAGGGTTAAGAGATTTCAGGATGCATCTAACTAAGGGTAGAAGTTGGTTGTTTTGTAAGGTAATGGGACCAAAGATCTTCCAGTGACGAATCATATCCCTTCCTTTTGTTCTCTTGTCAGCATTCTGCTCATTAAATTAATATTTTTCCCAGCAAGACTTAATCTCCTTATGTTGAAAGGAAATTGTTTTAGCAACTCCACCTAGTTACAGGTGGGAGGAGGGAGCCTTTTCATCACGCAGTACCTAGATGCAAGGCTGTTGAGATTCCTCCTTTGGTTCCCCTTGAAAAATTCAGAAGGAAAAAGTAGATGTTAAGGAGCAGCTAATTAAAAGGGGTAAGACCAGTGAAAAGTTCTTCTCCTTCCCAATCCTAGAGCCTCAGGCAGGACAGACTGATGTATGCTTAAGACAAGGGACTCTCTAATCTTTCAATAAATTACAGCAGCTGTAGATTTTATAATGTATGTATGACTTTAAATTACAGAATATACACTAACAACTTGAACCAGGGTATTACACCTTAACACTGTACATTCTGCAAATTTAGGTTTTTTAGCAGCTATTTCCCTCTGTTAATTAAAGGTGGGAAAATCTAGCAACTGTGTTTTGAAATGGCAACATAGCTTTACAAAGAATTACTCATAATGCCCTGACCCAAAAGTCTATAACAGTTCAAAATGGCCTCTTATTTATCTTTCTAATAGTTGACTATTGAAAGTGAAGTGCATAATTCTTCATGGTTCTCTGGTGCATTCCATTCAGGGATCTCGGAGCACGTCAGGAATCTGAATTAATTAAGCAGGTAGATAAGTAACCATCCCTCTTTTACAGATGGGTAAACTGAAGTACAGAGGTGAGGTGACAGTCCTGTAGGAAGTATGTGGCAGAGCCAGGAATAGAACTCAGATCTTTACATAGAATTTAAGCCTTTCTGGGATGCTGGGATAGATAATTAATGTCTGAAAAGTGATTTGAGATCTTGGGCCTTCTACTGCATCCTCCATCCAAAGCATCTCCTGGCGCCTTTACTGTGCCTTAGCCTATACTTCCTCCCTGCAAGCCTCTACTTCCTTCCACCAAAAAAACCCCCAAATAAATCCTTGTTGTTTACCCAGTTTTAAATGAGATGATGTACTATGCAGGGTGAAGAGAAAAGAATACAAAAAATGGGTACAGGACGACCAAGAGGTCTCATTAATATGTTTCAAGTTTACAGACTCAATGAGCAGTAAAGAAAAGAGCTAAAGATTAAATATATAGCAACAATATGCATAATTTGTAAAATTTTGTTAATATTAGATGTGACTGCGAGGTGTAGAATCTATTAAACTATCTCAGATACGAAAATCTATGTAGATTGTTAGTTAATAACTAACATACTGTGTTTGTTCACGACTTTGGAGCTGGTTAGACCAAGATTGTGGTGCTTTTATATTAGTTCCAAGGAAGATGGGTTTTATTTAATCCCTTTATTTAAATCCCTGACGACTGTGTAATATTGGCAAAGGACACAGTAAAACTGGAGAACAAATTGCAGCAATTGCAAACACATTCACATGATATCGGGTCGGAAGTGAACACATCGAAGACAAAGTGGATGTGGAATGAGCATTGTGAAGCGGGAATCTTCACTCTAAATGGGAAAGTAATTGAGGAGGTTGACAAATATATTTACTTGGGTCAGCAGCTGAACAGAGACTACTCATTCGAAGGGGAATGCAGTAGGAGGAGAAAGGCGGGGTAGGCAAGTTTCAACAAAAGAAAGACATCTCTAACAGATGATAAACTGCCCATGAAGAAAAGGAAAGAATTGTTTAACTCTACTGTTATATCAGCAATGATATATGGACCGGAAAGCTGGTCAATGACAAAAGTGGAGGAAGAAAAATGTGCTGTCACCCAGAGAGCAATGGAAAGGCGAATGTGTAAGATATCACTCCATGATCACATACTGAATGAGGCGATCAGAAGGCATACAGAGGTGACCGATGTAGTGCAGGCGATGTACGACACAAAGTGGAGATGGGTGGGTCCTGGCAAGACAATAGGTGGACAACCCGCATCAGTGACTCAATCCCCAGAGACCACAAGGGACCGCTGGGCAGACCAAAAAAGCGCTGGGCCGATCCCATGACAAAACTCTTTGGCCAGAAATGGCAAGAACGTGCTTGCATCAAAACGGAATGGTGTGGCGACAACTTGTGTTCGTGGAGGGATGGACAAGGACAAGCTGGACAAAGGTAAATTTCACAAAGGTGAAATTTTATATTTGTTTAAACAAGAGATTCTCAGCTCCTGGCTCTGGAGCTTCAAAAGGCATGCGGCGGCCTTGCCGACAGCACTCATTGTGTCCAGGAGTCTGATCAGCACTCTCTTCGTTCTCTGTCTCTGGTGAGACTGTAGAGGGAGTGTTTAAAAAAATAGGACTACTGTTGCTTTGACCTGTCCTTCGTGGTACCAAAGAGGAGAGGTGGGAGAGGAGGGAAGCAACATTACTTCCCCTTTCAGAATCCAGGAAGACCGTAACAGGTGAGGGAGAGAGAACCCCTTTCCTCTTAGTTCCTGAGAAGTAGGGAGATCTAAGACTCCCTCAGTTACAGAGAACCAACAAATATTCATGGTGCAATATCCTAATATGCTTTGTGATAATGTGAGATGAGTCATGACAAAGCAACATGTTGTGACTGTTATGTGTATGTCTACAACTCTATTTGGTGAAGTGGCTCTTTAAGTTTGATTAACAGATCAAAACCAGTGGACATAACTTGAAGATTTTCTGGATCTCCTCTGGTAATCACGTAGAGGTATAATAATACAATTTATAGCTTTAAACCTTGGTGAGCATAATCCTTGACTAGCATTATCAAGGTCACCCTAACTAGTTATATTATCTGTCAAGGTGTGCTGTGTAGGCAGAGAAATATCTTTTTTAAGGAGAAACTTCTTAACTTAATAGTGAGAATCTTTTGGTTTATATTTTTTAGACAGTTTGAAATGCAGTTTACCATGTTAGTCTGAGCATTTACTAAAAATCTTATGCAGTAAATGAGTTTCCTGCAATGGTCCTAATAGTTTCCAGTCTTCTGAAGGCAGGTCAGAAGTGCAAAAGATTGAAACAAATTGCATTCAATTTACTTTAAATAGACATAACTATTAAAATATCAGAGGTGCGCACATCCAGGAATATGTCCCTAAAGAAAGAATATAAAGAGTATATTTTATAATATAGAATGACTCATAATGCTAATCTGGCCTGAACCTTACAAAATTTCAAGAGAAAATCATGCTTTGTGGTTCAAACAGGATGGGTATCTAGATAAATATGCTCTACATGAAGACAAAATTCTTCTTTTCATGCTAGGGATAGTGTAGTTTTGGTTGGAATATGTTGAAGTGCAATTATAATTAGAAAAGTAGCTATGATAACTCATAGAAAAGTGAAAATGGCAACAGCAGATCTTTCTTGTCTGAGAAAAGTGTTTCTGCTTAGTTTACTGATGAAATTAGGATTTTATTCTGAGCTGAACCCTATTATACGTTGTTCATCATCAATTGAATTGTTAAGCAAATTTCAAATGCAAAATATTTACTGTTGATGCATGAACTGCAAAGAGCACAATCACATAGCAGGCTGAGTTTTTGGTGCTGGCAGTTACCAAAACATCTTGTAATCTGAGCAAATGTGATCTGGTGTCAATAAGAAATAATAAACATAGAACTGTACAATGCAGATTCTTTTAGTTAGCTTTTTATAACAGAACTGCTTTTTAAGAACATGTCTCAAATCAACAGGTTAAAAAAAAATTAGGATGATTCATAGTACCAGCATTAAATGACATACGCGGTATGTAGGGAGACAAAACAAGACTGATGTAACCTTCTAAACTTTGGGCTACTCATTACTGTACTATCTTTACTTATCCTGTGTTGAATACAAGTAGCCAAACATGGACTCCAAAATGCCAGCCTATATAATGTGGTCTGAAATTTTATTTGTTAATTTTGATTTAAATAATAACTAAAGAAATCTGTCTAAAGTTCTGTGTCCTAATACATCATTAACAATACAATTAACATCTCAGCAGGATTAAAATGGTAACAATTGATCAATTTAGTTTAAAAATGACCCCTCCTACAAAGGCTGTTGCATCAGTGCAGGCTGTTGCATTTTGCTTTATTATTTGAGATGCTTACAGCTTTTTTCCTGGCTAGCATCCACCTTACACTTGTTACTGTTTCAGTAAAGGTTTGCAGCTAAAAATACAGATTGATTCTTGCACTCAGTCACATGTCAAGTTCAGCAAAGCATCTAATTGCCAAGTAGCTAATTATCTTTAGTGGGTATGTGCATGGAGAGATCCTGTTGTGATTTCATAGTTCCAAAATGGTTGTATTTAAATAGTAAGTGGGTAAGAACATAAAATGCATTGTGGATTACATAGGAACAATTCTGTAAAACTAATGTATGGAGTCTTTCAAATTCATCTTTTGGTTTAATTATCATAATACTAGCACTGACTTTAACGCTTAGTGGGATATTGTATACTGAAATATTCTTTCATTGTAAATGTGTAGGCCAACATTTTCAAAAGGGTTTAGTGATTTTGTGTGTCAATTTTTGGGTTCTCAATTTGAGACACCTTAATATGAGGGGGAAAGGAGTCCAGGAGAGCTGGCTGTATTTTAAAGAAGCCTTATTGAGGGCGCAGGAACAAACCATCCTGATGTGCAGAAAGAATAGCAAATATGGCAGGCGACCAGCTTGGCTTAACCGAGAAATCTTCGGTGAGTTTAAACACAAAAAGGAAGCTTGCAAGAAGTGGAAATTTGGACAGATGACTAGGGAGGAGTATAAAAATATTGCTAAAGCATGCAGGGGTTTAATCAGGAAGACCAAAGCACAATTGGAGTTGCAGCTAGCAAGGTATGTGAAGGGTAACAAGAAGGTCAGGGAACGTGTGGGACCCTTACTGAATGGAGGAGGCAACCTAGTGACAGATGATGTGGAAAAAGCTGAAGTACTCAATGCTTTTTTTGCTTCGGTCTTCACAGACAAGGTCAGCTCCTAGACTGCTGCACTGGACAGCACAGTATGGGGAGGAGGTGAGCAGCCCTCAGTGGTGAAAGAACAGATTGAGGACTATTTAGAAAAGCTCGACATGCACAAGTCCATGAGGCCAGAAGCGATGCATCCGAGGGTGCTGAGGGAGTTGGCTGATGTGATTGCAGAGCCATTGGCCATTATCTTTGAAAACTCATGGCGATCGGGGGAGGTCCCGGCCAATTGGAAAAAGGCAAATATAGTGCCCATCTTTAAAAAAGGGAAGAAGGAGACTCCGGGGCACTACACACTGGTCAGCCTCACCTCAGTCCCTGGAAAAATCATGGAGCAGGTCCTCAAGGAATCCATTTTGAATTACTTGTAGGAGAGGAAGGTGATCAGGAACAGTCAGCATGGATTCACCAAGGGCAAGTCATGCCTGACCAACCTGATTGCCTTCTATGAGATAACTGGCTCTGTGGATATGGGGAAAGCGGTGGATGTGATATACCTTGACGTTAGCAAAGCTTTTGATATGATCTCCTACAGTATTCTTGCCAGGAAGTTAAAAAAGTATGGATTGGATGAATGGATTATAAGCAGGGGCGGCTCCAGGCACCAGCGCAGCAAGTGCGTGCCTGGGGCGGCAAGCCGCGGGGGGCGGCAGTCAGGCTACCTTCGGCGGCATGCCTGCGGGAGGTCCGCTGGTCCCGCGATTCGGTGGCAGGTACGCCAAAGGCGCGGGACCGGCAGATCACCCGCAGAAACGCCGCCGAATCCGTGTGACCAGCGGACCGCCTGCAGGCGTGCCACCAAAGGCCGCCTTACTGCCGTGCTTGGGGCGGCAAAAAACATAGAGCCGCCCCTGATTATAAGGTGGATACAAAGCTGGGTAGATCGTCGGGTTCGAGGGGTAGTGATCAACAGCTCGATGTCTAGTTGGCAGCCGGTATCAAACGGAGTGCCCTAGGGGTTGGTCCTGGGGCCAGTTTTGTTCAACATCTTCATTAATGATCTGGATGATGGAATGGATTGCACCCTCAGCAAGTTCGCTGATGACACTAAGCTGGGGGGAGAGGTAGATACAGTGGAGGGTAGGGATAGGGTCCAGAGTGACCTAGACAAATTGGAGGATTGGGCCAAAAGAAATCTGATGATGGTTCCCAGGCAATGGGAGCTGCGAAGCCGGCACTTGGGGCAGGGGCAGTGTGCGGAGCCGGAGGGGGGACATGCCACTGCTTCCAGGAGCTGCACAGAGGCACGGCAGGCAGGGAAACCTGCCTTATCCCTGCTGCGCCGCCGACTGGACTTTTAATGGCCCAGTAGGAGGTGCTGACCGGAGCCACCAGTGTCCCTTTTCAACCGGGCATTCCAGTCGAAAACCAGACACCTAGCAACCCTATATACTCTGGCTGAAATTTTTAAAAATTACTAGGGAGTTTAGATGCCTCATTTTTTGAATGCCCAACTTGAGATACCCTAAAGAAGCTGGATTTTCAGAAAGTACAGTAGAACCTCAGAGTTCTGAATACCTAGGGAATGGAGGTTGTTTGGAACTCTGAAATGTTTGTAACTCTGAACAAAAAGTTATGATTCTTTCAAAAGTTTACAACTGAACTTTGACTTAATACAGCTTTGAAACTTTACTATGCAGAAGAAAAATGCTGCTTTTAAACTTCTTAATTTTAATGAAACCAGCACAGAAACAGTTTCTTACATTGTCACTTTTTTTTAAACTTTCCCTTTATTATTTTTTTAGTAGGTTACATTTAACACAGTACCTTGTCCTGTGTGCTTCTTATAAGCATAACAACTATACTGTACAGTATTTGTGTGGTGGTTTTTTTGTTTTTTGTTTTGGTCTATGCTGCCTGATTGCGTACTTCCGGTTCTAAATGAGATGTGTGGTTGACCGGTCAGTTTGTAACTGTGGTGTTCCTAACTCTGAGGTTCTACTGTAATGTGCATGTGCCCTCTGAAATTTAAGTTACTTTTAAGGTGACTCAAGTGGAACGCTCAAAATTTGAGGGTCTTAATCACTAGTCATGTATGAAAATGTAGGCCTCTAAAAAATATGGTTAATCTCAAAGTAATCCTGCTAGATTCAACAGCATAAAAATTCTTGATGTTAATGAAAACTGAAATTTTAGAAAACATCAAGTTGTCTGTTACCTAATTTAGCACTGTGTGTCTAAAGAGAAATCACAAAGTCTTAAAGTGTTAATATAGTAGTATTTATTTTCTCAAACACTATTTTTTGCTGTCCTATACTATACATTACAAATCAAGTTGGTATTGACAAAGCAATGACTAACTCTGTTTCCTTTGGTGACTGGTATTGCAAACTCTGGGTTTCCTGGGACAGACAAAAAGTTAAATTGCACAAGAGAAGCTAAAGATCAAATTAGCAGAGACACCAACTGAGTCCCAAGGAAAGCTGCTTTGTGTTAATTTAAAACGTGTAGCTGTATAATAAAGTGATATACTTAAATCTAATTAGCAGACATGTTATTCTTACCATTATTCTGTGCTTCTCAATTGAAGAGTGCAGGCTCACTTTTTTGCTACATAGGATGTGGCCCATTGAAAGAAACCTCAGAGCAGGGGTATCATAGAATCATAGAATATCAGGGTTGGAAGGGACCTCAGGAGGTCATCTAGTCCAACCCCCTGCTCAAAGCAGGACCAATCCCCAACTAAATCATCCCAGCTAGGGCTTTGTCAAGCCTGACCTTAAAAACCTCTAAGGAAGGAGATTCCACCACCTCCCTAGGTAACCCATTCCAGTGCTTCACCACCCTCCTAGTGAAAAAGTTTTTCCTAATATTCAACCTAAACCTCCCCCACTGCAACTTGAGACCATTACTCCTTGTTCTGTCATCTGGTACCACTGAAAACAGTCTAGATCCATCCTCTTTGGAACCCCCTTTCAGGTAGTTGAAAGCAGCTATCAAATCCCCCCTCATTCTTCTCTTCTGCAGACTAAACAATCCCAGTTCCCTCAGCCTCTCCCCATAAGTCATGTTCTCCATCCCCCTAATAATTTTCGTTGCCCTCCGCTGGACTCTCTCCAGTTTTTCCACATCCTTCTTGGAGTGTGGGGCCCAAAACTGGACACAGTACTCCAGATGAGGCCTCACCAATGTCAAATAGAGGGGAATGATCACGTCCCTCGATCTGCTGGCAATGCCCCTACTTATACAGCCCAAAATGCCGTTAGCCTTCTTGGCAACAAGGGCACACTGTCGACTCATATCCAGCTTCTGGTCCACTGTAACCCCTAGGTCCTCTTCTGCAGAACTGCTGCCTAGCCATTCGGTCCCTAGTCTATAGCAGTGCATGGGATTCTTCCGTCCTAAGTGCAGGACTCTGCACTTGTCCTTGTTGAACCTCATCAGGTTTCTTTTGGCCCAATCCTCTAATTTGTCTAGGTCCCTCTGTATCCTATCCCTACCCTCCAGCGTATCTACCACTCCTCCCAGTTTAGTGTCATCTGCAAACTTGCTGAGGGTGCAATCCACGCCATCCTCCAGATCATTAATGAAGATATTGAACAAAACCAACCCTTGGGGTACTTCGCTTGATACCGGCTGCCAGCTAGACATGGACCCATTGATCACTACCCGTTGAGCCCGACGATCTAGCCAGCTTTCTATCCACCTCATTTGATGGAAAGGGCCAGATTCCATGTTTAATTATGGCCTGTGGACTGGGACATAAATTTAGAACTATTTCTTCCTTCTTCAGTCCACAATGGATTCCCACACTGATGTTAGTTAGAGGAAGGAGGAGAACCAAGCCTTTATGTAGTAACTAAATGTTTATTCAGTCCCTTAATCACATTCAGCATCACTCTGTGAGAAAATCAGCTCTCTTTCAGGCTTCTGCTACATGTGCTCCCGTTTCCTTCTCCAGCCTCATTTCTGTCTGCCTCTTCCACTATCTTTGAGAGTCTCTACTGTGCTTCCGTTTACATTTCCTTTCCAAAGGAGCTTCCAATTCTCACCTCTGAGGGCATCATTCCCCCACCCTTTTCCTGATCTGTTAGGATGACCAGCAATGGAATTTAGGACATGGGTTGCTTTTTTTCTGTTTGCACAGCACCTAGCACAATGGGGCGGGACCCCAGTCCTGATTAGGGGTCTTTGAGCACTACCATAATATAAAATTTTAATAACTGTTAATCTTGACGTTGAAGTGTCATCATTGGGTCTTGGAGCTGATACTTCAATGAATGGAAAGTGGAGCACTTTACACTCATGAGAACTATTGTATCAGACTCTCTGCAAACTCAGGCAGACATCACTGTTGGTTTACATTTGGTTCACAATTTAAGGTTTTCTTCACAATCCTGAGGGCTAGAAATATTTGTTTTGCTTTTTTATGAGAACTGAAATTCAGCATATATCATGTGGGCCACATCAATATGTCATGCAAGCTGGATCTGGTTTGCGGGACATATATTTGACACCCCTGCCATAAGTCCTTTGGACCTCTCATGTCCTTTAATGTTGTGTTCTCTAATGCTGGTGAGAATCTCAGGTATATTCGAGAAGAGTGTACAGGACGTTGTAATTTTATGTTGATCACGTCTTGTGTGTGTATTCTAGACCATCTCCTTTAAGCGCAGTTCATTTGTACTGGTGCATGTGGTAATTCCCATCAATAACAGCACAAATGGAAGGTCTGTGTTGACTAGAAGTCATTGTTTTGAGTGCAGTTATGTAAGACCATAGGAATGGCCATACTGGTTCAGAGCAATGGTCAGTCTAGCCCAGTGTCCTGTCGTCCAACAGTAGCCAGTGCCAGATGCTTCAGAGGGAATGAACAGAGCAGGGTAGTTATTGATTGATCCATCCCATCATCCAATCCTAGCTTCTGACAGTCAGAGGGACATCTGGAGCTTGGGATTGCATCCCTGACCATCTTGACTAATATCCATTGCAGTTTGAATGGGATACATGGCTTCATAAAGACTTAGGATTGGTATATATTTGACTGTCTCCCTCTGAGCATTCTCCCACCTTCTTGTATGATCTTTGGGAAACCTGCAGTTGAGTTACTATGCATTGCCAATAGAGATTTGTTTGCACAGAAGCAGAGAGAAATAAAGGAAAGTGTCCAAATCAAGGAAACTAGCTATTACATCATGTTAGCTATCACAAGAGGAGATGGTGTAAAAATAGGGAATTGTCTAGGTCCTAACAGGAAATATTATAATGCAGAACAGCTTAAAGTCAATTTGTGCAAAGCAAAACAAAAAAATATTTCCATGTTCCCCCAACTCTGCTAGGAGATACTAGTGTGAAAAGGAAGGTGCTGGGCTCTTTCTAAATGTAGAATCTGCACTTTAGCTGTGAAGATAACACATTTTAGTAAATTGCTGTTTGTTAAATTTTTGTGTGTAGTTTGTTGCATTAAGCTATAATTTCGGTAAAGTTACATTATGTGGACTTAAGTATACAGGTGATTGTGTTACTTTTGACTTGGTTGGAGGCTTGTATATTGAAGAAAACAAATGACACAGCAGATATATAACCCCTGACTGCAGAGAATGAGATTAAAATATGAATGAGCACCCTGAGACAAGAAATACAATATTAGAATGTTCTCGCTTCTTGTCTTCTGAATGTTTGCCAAACTTTATTTGAAAATCAACCTTGGGAGCTGCCTGTGCAAAAACAAAATGCAACCTCTTAGGATATTTTATATAAGTTGCTAGAATAAGATTTTTAGTCCTTTCTTGGCAGAAAATAGATGACTGCTACAAAGTGTAGAAATGTAATGAAATTAGTTCTTGCTAGGAGTAAGTATGGTTGCTGGAAGCTTAGCCCCTGTCAGTTTGCAAGGGAGCAAGAGCTCAGTAACCAGTAGGAAGCAAAGGAGGTTTATGCTTCTGTCAGTCCTTCTGTCTTCTTCCTGCTGATTCGGTGCACCCTGCTCTGGCAGAGAGAGAAGGAAGTGTAGGATTAGATGATACCAAAGGATACCCTCTCTTCCAAGGTATCAAAGTGAGAGTACATCTCTTTGTATTTTTAAATTCCCCCGCATTTCAAATCTAGCTACAATCTGTTTTATTATATTTCCTTAATAGGTTGTCCACAATTGCAGTTTCCTGCACAGTGAACACTGTAGAAAAACAACACAGATATTTACAGAAGTTAAGTAGCCCTCTAGGAACTCTTCCCCTCAAACAAAACACCAACCAACCAACCCCTAATATGAAGAATACTGCAGAGCAGCTGTAGTTTGTTGCATTAACATATCCTAATTTTAATCTATAATATAATCAACACAAAAATAGTAGTAAGTATCCTCTGCAAATGAACACTTACTTGGATTTTTATAGATGTATAGTGGAGCCACAGAATGTATTCTTGCTAATATCTGCTTAATTTTATTAGGAAGGAGTAAAGTAATTCTCCTCCCTGTAACCTACATGTCAAATGGTAGCAAAGATCTGTCTTTAGAGGCTCAACAATAAATTGTTGCTTTTCAGGACAATTCGACTCACACTAGAGCTGTGGCTCCGCATGTTAAGCAACATCACTCCTCCACATATCCATTTATTTCAGATGTCAACCAGCACTATTATAGTAAGACTGCAACAGACAGGCAAATGCTGCTCTTAATTGGAGAAGACCAGCTGATAGGGTAACCCACAAAGCTAGCATGGCCCTTCATGTAGTTCCAAGAGGAGTTCTAACAGACATTCTGGCAACCGGGCTGTTTACTTGTGACCTCACAGCCAGTGAGGTCACAATACAAAGAGCGGGGGAAATGCACACATTCTTAACTTACATGTTGATACTGTCTGCATACTAAGAGCCCAAGTTCAGGGAATTTCTGCTTGCAGAAGTTGATGCTGTCACAAGCAGTACAAGGATCCATACCCTTGGATCCTGTTCTAGGGATTAGTGTTGTGACGCATGGGTCCTGGAAAGACACATCTCAGCTCTTTGCAGGTGAGAAGAGGTGGATCAGATTTCCATCTTTTAAAAATATATTTGTAATTTTGTATGTATATATCTTTGGATAGTATCTTGCACTTTTTTTTTGTTTATAAAAAACCCTCACAACCACTCACACCTGTTGTATCTCTAAACCTTAATATAATTATTACAACTTCAGATTTCAAGTAATTTTCCTAAATGTGATACCAACAAGAAATTGGATAACTAATTATGGAAAGACTGATGGTCAGTCATTTATAGTTGATGTATATTGAAGGGGAAATACATATTTAAAATGTAAAGTACATGGTTTGACTGCATCGCTTTTCCCTAACCCTTTATATGTTGCTTGCTCTCTTAGGCCATGATCTTGCAATCAGATATGCTAGTATGGACTTCTGCACCTCTGGAGAGCCCCAATGACTTCAAGGAACTTTTGCACAGGTGCATGGGTCCTTGCTAGTGGGTTGGATTCCTGGATTGGAGCCATAGATTGCAGCCTCCTTGGGGCAGGGATTATGTCTTCATGCATGTGTGGGCATTGCTGCAATACAATAAAATATAGCAGCTATTTTCCACTACAGAATTTCTCTACAGAACCACTGCACGCAAAACACTAAAAACACAAATATAATGACCGTTAAAGAAAAAACAGTTTTTGAAAATTCCAAATAATGTGTGTTAAATACACTAGTTATTAAATACATCAATTTTCAAGAAAGCCGGTTAATGAAATTGAACTGTTTCATACAACAAGAGTCTATTGCCTTCCCATGGGTTAGTATTTCCCTACTAACAATCAACCTCTGACAAAGGGTAGATCTAGTTAGCCGAACAGGGAAAGACCCCAGAATTCTGAAAATATCCTGCCTTAGGCTGTATTTATGGAATACATATTTTGTCAAAGAATATTGATAAACTGCAAGTGGAAAGTTTTCATGGTTTAAGGACTATTATAACCACAAAGATAGTTATGACATAGGTTGTGTTTTTGTCAGCATTAGTAGTCTTAACACTAAGAAATCAAAGGACAGGTTTGCTGTTTCAAACGTTCTGTTCCAGCTGCTGGCTCAATTACTTCTGATGTCGTACAGCATGTTGAATAAAACTACTACACAGTAACTAAACTAAGCGGCTCCACATTGCCTATTTTGGGGAGCTTCCTTTTGGACAAAGAGGGCAGTTCAGTCTTCGTACATGTCGTTTCTGTGACCCATGTACTGGGACTAAATAAGGTGCTAGTTGCAGGGTCTAAGCAATAGGGAATCCAGATCCAGAGGCTTTACAGACTCGGCTCCCCCCGGAGAGAACTTACTGCTTCCCCATAGAGGTAGTAGACCCAGGCCATTGCAGCTGGAGAGATGTTCTGCCTAACTCAAGGTATTGGTTTAGACATACTTCCTCCAGAGCACTAGTATTGCTTTTATTTTGGTAACTGAAATGGCACCCCACCTTCTGGGATTAGAAGGAACAATTTTGATATTTAAATTCTGATCCAGACATCATCATCATACCGGATGCAGAGCTTGCCAAGCCAATCTGTGGCAGTCTCATCAGCGAAGTGCAGAGCCCTCAGATCACCATCAAATCTGGCCAGAGGGCAGTCATCAGTGACATGCGACTTTGTCTTTGGCCACAGCCACATGTGGGATCCTCTCGTTGGCCCCGGGTATGAAGGTTGGCTCCACGTTGACCTTGGCCCATTCAGAAATCTGGTCAGAAAGGCCCATGTCAAATCAAATCCAGGTATACATGTGGCCTGGTCATTTATAAGAGACCAGTTTCTGACATCAGCTGCATGCCATTCTTTGATGTTGCAGTCGTGCTGATGTTGCAAAGAAGCCTGGGCAAGGCAAGCAGGCCCACAATGGGTGCCTCGGCGACAAGGGTGCTCTTGGGTGGTCGAAGAGGACTGTGCATGGTGATAGGCTTGGGTTTGTCCTGATCTTCTCAACCATTCTGGGGTAGCATCCTCACAATGGATATGTGGAGGAGTGATGTTGCTTAACATGCGGAGCCACAGCTCTAGTGTGAGTCGAATTGTCCCAGTTACAATGCATATGGCTGAATATAGTTGTGTGTCAACCAACTTGATGCGCGACGAAGGGAGCCAGACTGGAGCACAGTATTCTGCGTCAGAGAAACAGAGGCTAAACTAGCTGATGGTGGAGAGCAAACGCTCAAACTTTCCAAAATGTGAAGTGCCAGCCAGTTTGCTTAGAAGGTTGTCATGTGGCCTGTCCTTAGCCACAGTTTTCCTCAGGTGGTTAAGATATCTGAGAGATTTATCAGGGTTACTCCAAGAGACTGGGTGGGATTCATGTTTCAAGCGATGTCCATTGAGAAAGATATTCAGTTCTTGGGCTTCTTCAAGCATTGTAAAGATGGAACACACTCAAAACTGTCTTGGTCACACTTGATTGTAAATGCCACCGACTACAATATTTGGCCATCTTAATCAAGCCAGGAATTAGGGCATCTTCAAGTTCTGGGACTGACTGTGCTTGGACATCTAAGCAAATGTCATCTGCATACGTGAACTTGTGGGACTGGGTAAGCAAGCTGAAGGTCACTTGTGTACAGGTTGAAAAGTGTCAGTGCCAGCACAGAGCCTTGGGGTAGACTGTTGGTTTGTCTTTTCCACACAGTAGTTCTGTCTCCCACGTGCACTCAGAAATGTCTATTGTGGAGGAGAGGGTCAACAACGTTGATTACCCATTCAGGGAGTGCTCCTGACAATTTGACTAGACTGTGTCACATGCTGTGTGCTAGACTGTGTCACATGCTGCTGTCAGGTCCAGAAATACGGTTCCCATCTTTGGGTTATTCTGGAAACCTTTTTCAATGAATGTTGTCAAAGCTAGCACTTGATCATGCGCCGACCTCTCTGAAAGCCACCTTGCTCGATGCTGCGTATTGACTCTGCTTCTGGGGAGATGTACTGAAGAATGAGACACTCTAACACCTTGAATGGTATGGACAATAGAGATATTGGTTGATACTGACATAATGTTGCAAGCTCTTTCCCTGGTTTCAGGAGAGCAATGACTTTTGACATTCACCATGCCTTCAGAAGTCACTTTTCATTGACCACTGGCATGAAGAACTGCGCCAGCCACTGATGGACACGAGTCCCGAGGTGCTTCAAGAACTCTGGTGATATGTTGTCACAGCCAGTAGCAGAGCCACTCCTAATATTGCTCAGCCTTTTGTCTAACTCTGTGGCTGTGAACAGCTATATGAGTTGGTGAGTGGTGTTTCTTTTCTTTGAAACTTGACGCCATTCATTATGGACTTGTCATCTGACCTGGTTCTCCTTTAGGTACATTCAGCAGACAGCTGGCAGCTTGGTTTGGCATGACGGGTGGTCAGCTTAGGGCTGGTGGTTGCTGAGTTGCGCCGAGATGATGAATCAAATTCCAGCATTTCCGGCTTGATTGAGTGATGTCTAAATTGTGTTGTCTCTTCCCATCATCTAGCAGCAGCCAGTGACTTGATTAAGTGATCAACAATATCTGGCTCACCAGAGGATTCATGCATGGTAGCATGCCTTGGTGCCACCAGGCCAGTTTGGACTCCTGCTGGCATAGGTAGCCACTAATGGGCTGGGTGCTGACGAGAAACATTTTGGGACTGTCCCAGTGATAAGTTAGCTATAGAGAACTATACTATTCTTATCCAAGTACCAATAAAAAGACCTTAATTTCTCAAACATCTAGCTGTTGGCATTTTCTAATTGAATGACCCTGTTCTTTGGTACAAGCCACCTCTCATCTTTGTTTTTGAGTTCAGATAAAGTCAAAAGTGACTCTGTCACTAATCTCAGGCACTGTTCATTGGTTCAGGCAAAATGATAAGTTAGTGGGCTCAGTTCAGACCACCTCTGAGGTTGGAACAAACCACAGTGGGGGCCCAGGGTTGTTTTGGGGTGTTTATGATTCAGGAGAGGTTCTACAGTGGTTGGGGTGTGTGTGTGTGTGTGTGTACACCTTCCATTTTGACTTGCCTTGTCTACAGCAGCTGGAGTCCAGTAGCTTAAATTAGAAAGCATATGGTGACTTGCACTTACCAGGCTGGTGAGCAAAGGGCTGAGAGGCTACATTGCCCACATTCTAGATTTGGACAAGGCCATTGTCTATCTCTGGATGTATGTATAGACAATATTTTAATACAAATAAGGGTGTGTGTGTGAGGGGGAACTACTGTCCTTTAAAGAGCTTGCTATAGTAAAAGATTAATTTCTCAGTTTGTCTTCTGTTAAAGAAATGTGATAGCGATGCATCCCTAACTCCTTCCACATGCTTTCACCTGTTTAATTCCTCCCAGAGTAAAATTTATTTTTCGTTGCTGAAATTGGCTCCCTGGAGTTTTTGGGCTTTTTTTCCTTAGAGACTTTCTCCAAAACAGATTGAAAATGAGACTACGGTGCTGCTGCTTTTAGCCTTGATTTATTAACAGTGCAGGTTATCTGACACATGTTGCGTTTGCATTATCTCAGTAGAAAATAACCTGATTGTACACTAGCAAGGCAAAGAACTACAGTTTATTTTGCCAGCATGAAGATGGACTAAATTATGACTATGAAGTGGGCATTGTGACAAGTCTGCGAAGCTTGCCTGACTCCAGGTCTGACAGGTCAGACCAGAAATAACTTCAATCTGTAGAGTGTGTTCATAATTTTCCTGCCCTACAAGTTATGGGTTTGCTGCTTTGTTAATTGTCCCCTTGGGAGGAAGGCAGTGAACAGCATCATACTATTTAGCCATTGAGCCAGCTATTGAATCAATGTCTAGTGAAGCACTTTGATGTAGGAAGGAAGGGGGTGGGGAATGTCTTAAATATCTGCCTTCCTGGGTGGGATTCCTTCTGAAGTTAAGGAGACAAAGAAGGCATTTTAAAAATGTAACTTTCATTGTGAAGAAATCGACGTATTAAGAACGTGTCACTGACACTGAAAAGCTACAGAATTCCCAGGACCCTGATTATAGATCACACCTGCCAACATATGAATACTATAAATAGGGACATTTGAGCACAAGCGCCTCTAAAAGGTTGCCTGTGTCTTGAGTTTGTTTTCAAGATCAGATGTTGCATTTAATTTAGCATAGCTATGCCATGCTATGTGTTTGTGTGTGTCTCTGTCTGTCTGTACTCCATTGACACAGGCTGGCATATCTGTATGTTACTTGACATGGTTTTTAACAAGTGAAAAGAGTTAAAACAGTTTAAAAGGATGAACAAGCTTGTAGTATAACTCTGACCTTAGGGAGAAAAATAGATGCTGTTTTAAGCTTAAAAGAAGGAAAGTGCTCCAAAGCTTTTTGGAGATTGGAAAAAAAAAAATTATTTGAGACCATTCACTCCTTAGTGGGGATAATTGATACTTTTGTATTTTTGTTACAAACTTTCATCTTAGGTAGACAAACAATATTTTTATTAAATACAAACAAAACAGCAGAACACCATTTCAATGAGTTGAAGATTGAACCACAAACCAACAAAGGGAAGGAATGTCAAAATCTCCAAGAGATTCAACAACTCTGTGCTTCTGACTTGATTTTTCCCTCTTAGGGCATGTTTAAAAACCCACAACTGGTCAGTCCAAGCTGACTCAGGCTCACAGGGCTCGGGATAAGGGGCTATTTAATTGAGGTGTAGATGTTTGGGCATGGCTGGGGCCCAGGCTCTGGAACTCTGAGGTAAGAGGATCCCAGAGCATGGGCTCCAGCCTGAGCCTGAGGGCAGGTCTACACTACCGCTGCTGGTCAATCTAAGCGACGCAATTTGAGTCACGTTAGTAGCATAACTCAGTCGACGTAGCTTAGATCTACTTACCGCAGGGTCCACACTACGCTATGTCGACAGGAGACACTCTCCCGCCGACATTGCTTCCGCCTCTCATTGAGATGGAGTACAGAAATCGATGGGAGAACGCTCACCCATCGATTGAGCATGTCTTCACTAGACCCGCTAAATTGATGCCGCTGCATCAATTGCAACAGTGCCGATTTACCTCCATAGTGAAGACAAGCCATGAATGTCTACACTGCAATTAAACAAACCCATAGCCCAAGCCCCTTAGCCCGAGTCAGATGGCACAGGTCAACCGCGGGTGTCTAATTGCAGTGTAGACATACCCTTAGTTGTCATTTCCTTGATGACTGTGTGTTTGCCTTTCACCTCTGTTATTGGGTCCAGTGCTGCTGCT
Organism: Terrapene triunguis; assembly: GCF_002925995.2. Lineage (NCBI taxonomy): Eukaryota > Metazoa > Chordata > Testudines > Emydidae > Terrapene > Terrapene triunguis. Next base: position 6,209,154 of record NW_020664585.1, read on the forward strand.
GCTTCTCTGGCTCAGCACAATAAACCTGGTTCAAGTTTGTTTTTATCACTGACTTCAGAGGCATGTCTGCCTTGTTCCCTGGCCCCAAGATGTATTTTTAAAATATTTGCTCATCCATCATCACCTCTGAGATTTCACAGCCGCAAAATTTTTAACCCTCTACACTTGGCCTCTCCCTTCTTCCTGCCACTATTTCTTGTAGCAAATCTCCCAAAATAATCATCCTGAGGATTTTCAGGTGTGTTTTAGATCAGGGATTTACACCACTGGCATTAAATTAAATAGATTATGGCTTTTAAATGAATACAGGATACTGTGGCATTGAAAAGACACAATAAAATATCTGTCTTTATTCCCTGCCTGTTTACCCTACTTTCCCCACCCAGGAAAGTGCTTATCTCTTCTCTGCTCTCTGCATGTCTAGTTAATCGCACAGTAAGTTGTCTTTTTTTTTTTTAATTATTTATTTATTATGAACACGTGATAAAGAGCAGAAATAGAGGGTTTGGAGATGGGTGATGAAAATGTAGGGAAAGAGTAAAAAGATTAGGACTGTTTTATTTAGTCAGGGGATGTGAGAGGCGTGTATGAAATAATAAATGACAGAGAAAAAGTGAATCAGGCAGTCCCATTTATTATAATACAATAAGGAGGCATTCAATATAAATTGAAAGGCAGTGAATTTAAAACAAATACAAGGAAATAGCCTTTTCTATACAAATCTATAAGTAACCTGCAGAACTCTCTGCCATAAGATAGCATTGAGTCAAAGTGTTTAGGGGGATTCTAGGAAACCATTATATAGATAATGAGAATATCCATTTGGATTTGGCAGGAAAGAGTAGGAGGTGTATAAAACCCCATGCTTGAGGTCATAAATCAACTTTTAACTGCCAGAATTTAGGAAGCACTCTCTTTATGGCCAGGTTATTCCATAATTGTCCACTATGGGGTTCTGCACTTTCTTCTTAAATCTTTTTTACTGGCCAGTGCCTGAGAGGGGACAGGACTAAATGGACGAGTGATCTGATCTGGTACGGCAAGTCCTGTGTTCCTGACTTCATACTGAATCCTCATTTATTGCAAACTTGGACTTGAAACCAGCAGAGTCAAACTGGCCACGGATGGGTAGAGTGAGAGAATGAAATTCCGGATTACAACAGTTCTGTTAGTCCTCTGCACTCCTTATTGCTGCCTTTCTGCCCTGCTTATTTTCCTTCTAGGTTAATTTGTAGGGTTATTGCATGCCCTGAAAAGGGATAAACATGCAGCTTATTGCAGGTGGGACATGCCTCAGAAGTGCTGTAGAATTCCTTGTTCGCTCCATGAGGTTTTAGTAATGAGAATCATTATGCAGAGTTAAATCTACTACAAAAGTTCTCAAACTTTATTGCACCACGACCCGCTTCTGACAACAAAAATTACTACATGACCCCAGGAGTGGGGACTGAAGCCTGAGCCCACCCGAACCCACCACCCAGGGTGGAGGGGCCAAAACCCCACCGCCCTGGACAGGGAGCGCAAAGCCAAAGCCCGAGGGCTTTAGCCCTAGGCAGGGGGCCTGTAACCTGAGTCCTGCCGCCCAGGGCTGAAGCCCTCAGGCTTGGGCCTCAGGCGGTGGGGCTCTGGCTTCAGCCCTGGTCCCCAGCAAGTCTAAGCCACCCTGGATGACCACATTAAAACAGGGTCGCGACCCACTTTGGGGTCCTGACCCACAGTTTGAGAACTGCTGCTCTAGTATATCAATTTCAAGATACAGTATCTCACAACTCTGTGCCTTTGTCAGACACTTTGGTATTTCCTCTTTCTCCTCCTTTTGTAACCCTTCCTTGGTCTCAAAGACCTCCTTACCTAAAGTGTGATGATCACCTTGGCTGAGGACTGTGTAAGATTCTCTTTCAAGCTAGTTGCTGGTACTTGGTCAGAAAGATGGGTACGATTTGCCCAGTTTAGTGCTGTCTGGTCCTTTTACTCTTCTTCACCTCCCCCCAGGGGTTTTGGCTTTAAGTTTAGGTTTTGGCAAGATCATGTGACAGAATCCAGGTAGAAATTTGTAGCTTTTCCCAAAAATACCTTTAAATCACAAATTCTTTAGGGAGAAGAAAATGGAGGCAGAAAAGCATATGAGCTGGCTTATTACAGCTAGCCTTGGAACGAGCTACAGTCATGAATCTTGATTTTAAAATGTTTGTTTTTAGTGAAGAGTCAGTTTCCTTCACTTTGGGCTCAACAGTAAGCTGTCTTATTCAGTGTTGATGGGACATTCTGAGAATACTGAAATGTAGGGTTACCATATTTCAACAATCAAAAGAGAGGACACGGGGTGCTGCCCTAGCCCCGCCCCAACCCCGCTCCCTCCCTCTTCCCGCCCCCCTCAGAATCCCCCTACCTGTCCCCTGACTGCCCTCTCCTGAGACCCCCCCACCCTAACTGCCCCCAGAACCCCACCCCCTATCTAAGTCTCCCTGCTCCCTGTCCCCTGACTGCCCCAACCACTCTCTACACCCCCTTCTTCCGACAGCCCCCCCCAGAACCCCCGACCAATCTAACCCCCCGTTCCCTGTCCCTTGCCTGCCCCAACTGCTCTCTACACCCCCCTTCTCCTGACAGCCCCCCCAGAACCCCCGACCAATCTAACCCCCCCGTTCCCTGTCCCTTGCCTGCCCCCCCCCCACCAGGCCGAGGGAGAGCTGCGAGCTCCACGTGCAGCCAAACACTGTGGTGCTGCTCTGCGGGGGAGGGGGAGGGACTCTGGCTGCTAGAGGCCCCAGTGGCTGCGAGCGGCTTTCAATCAGGCCCAGCCGTCCAATCAGCCGCAACGCACTCTGCATGAGGGGAAGGGGGAAATCCCCCCCGGATGGCCATTTAAAGCTGAAAAAGCCGGACATGTCTGGGGAAAGCCAGACAGATGGTAACCCTACTGAAATGGGCTATGATTTTACTAATACAGCTGAGATCAATGAAGACTCTTGCAGTTGTAACCTGAAACTTTTGAGAGCAAGCGTTGCAATGGTGGTGTTCACAATTCTTGTATTGCTGAAGTTGGCTACAAACCTAATCACAGATGAATTAAACTACCAGCCTTTACATAATAACTATAACTATCTTTGAAAAATTTAAATGAGCAGGTATTCTAGTTGTTCAAAATGGACCAAAGATACCGCAGTTGTACTGATGGATAATACAAACTAGATTTAGCATCCGTCTTGATTCAGTATGGAAAAAAAATGCTAAATTATGTTGAAATTATTTCTGAATCTTTCTTGAAACTTTAACGTCAGTGGAATTGAAAGTTGAGAGCTACCTGATTAGCCCCTGGTGTCAGAGGAAGGGCGGAATGGGGCTGCACACAGACCCTGGCATGGGGGGGAAGGAGACAGATGGGGCAATGGGGGGTATACAGAACCCTTGGGATGAGGGTGGGTTGGAAGTGGGGCTGTAGGGAGCCCTTAAAATAGAGGGGGATGGGAAGATGGCAGAAAGAGAGAGAGAGAGCTTGTGGGGGGAATGTCGGGATGCAAGGACACTGGTATATGGTGTGTATTTGGCCTTCAGAAGCAACAAAGTGTGCAATCCTCTAGTTCAGAGGCGGGCAAACTACGGCCCAAGGGCCACATCCGGCTAGGGTGACCAGAGAGCAAATGTGAAAAGTCGGGACGGGGGTGGGGGGTAATTGGAGCCTATATAAGAAAAAGACCCAAAAATCGGGACTGTCCCTACAAAATCAGGACATCTGGTCACCCTACATCCGGCCCGCAGGACCGTCCTGCCCAGCCCCTGAGCTCCTGGCCCGGGAGGCTAGCCCCCGGCTCCTCCCCTGCTGTTCCCCCTCCCCCGCAGCCTCCGCTCCCGGCGCAATGCTCTGGGCGGCTGGGCAGCACAGCTGCAGAGCTGCGGCCTGACCCAGTGCTCTGTGCTGCGTGGTGGCGTGGCTGGCTCCAGCTGGGTGGCGTGGCTGCCTGTCCTGGTGCTCTGGGCGGTGTTGCTGTAGCGCCGCCAGCCACTAGTGCTCCAGGCAGCGCAGTAAGGAGACAGGGAGCGGGGGGGTTGGATAGAGGGCAGGGGAGTTCGGGGGGTAGTCAGGGGTGGGGCTGTAGATAGGGGTCGGGGTGGTCAGAGGGTGGGGAACAGGGGGATTGAATGGGGGCGGGGTCCCCGGGGGGCAGTCAGGAAGGAGAGGGGGTATTGGATGGGGCGGCGGGGGGCAGTCAGGGGCAGGGGTTCTGGGGGCGGTCAGGGAGAAGGGGTGGTTGGATGGGGCAGGGGTCCCGGGGGGGCAGTCAAGAATGAGAGGAGGGGTTGGATGGGGCGGTGGGGGGCAGTCAGGGGCAGGAGGCCCGGGGGCGGTCAGGGAACAGGGGAGATTGGATGGGGCAGGGGTCCTGGGTGGGGCGGTCAGGGGGTGAGAACCAGGAGGGGTGTGTGTCAGATAGGGGGTGGGGGCTGGGCCAGGCCTGCCTGTTTGGGGAGGCACAGCCTCTCCTAACCAGCCCTCCATAAAATTTCGGAAACCCGATGTGGCCCTCAGGCCAAAAAGTTTGCCCACCCCTGCTCTAGTTATTCTTGTTTATAAAATGTATGCCTTCCTGTTCTTTCACAGCTTAGTCTGTATTTGTCATGACTGTCTCTCTGCTTTGATTTCAGAGGGCTCTTTTCTCTTGTTCATGCATGTGAAAGCTCAAATATAAGATTCATGGGCGATTTATGCATGCCTCACTAAAAGAATAACTCCAGAGACTTTCTCTTCATTTAGTCATAACTCTAACAAAGGAGTTGGAGATATGTTTCTAGGATCACTTGATGAAGAAATATTCAGCAATCTGTACAATGTTACTTTCAGAATTTTCTTATTTATATGCATAACTTACGCGCCAAACATCAGAGGTGGTAATTACAGCTTGTTAGTAAAGTGTAAATTTTTAGCATAGCTATTAGAACGTGGTTTGAATTTGGCACGGCTGACCTTGAAATAGTACAAGAATGTTTCACTTCTTAGTCACTGCGAGGCAGCATGACTGATACTTTTTTTGTTTCACAGTGAATTGATTTTCAGCAGCTCTAGCATGCTGTCCATTAATAATACATGGGGAATAAAATTTACTTTGGTAGGTAAAAGACATTGATGTTGTCCCTCTTTAGTCTTCATTACTGTAGAATGAATTTCTCTCCTTCATTACTGCTTCTCCTGCTTTAGGATTTATCATATGCCAAAATTGCAGGCCCGTGTGTTGATAGTACTTGAACTGGGAGAACTAAAAGCCGCAAGCGTCCAGGCTGTGTACATGCACAGATGGGTGCCAAGACACTAAGGCTATGGCTACACTACAGAGCGTACAATGGCACAGCTGCACTGATGCAGCTGTGCCGCTCTAGTGCTGCTAGTGCAGACGTTCTAAGCCGATGGCAGAAGCTCTCCTGCCAACATTGTGCTGTCCACACTGGTGCTTAGGTCGGTGTAACTTACATCACTCGTGTGTGTGTGTGGCTTATTCACACCCCTGAGTGACGTAACTGTAGTGTGTACATAGCCTAAGTAAATACAGTAACTCCTCACTTAAAGTCGTCCTGGTTAACGTTGTTTCGTTGTTACGTTGCTGATCAATTAGGGAACAAGCTCGTTTAAAGTAGCGCAATGCTCCCTTCTAACGTCCTTTGGCAGCCGCCTGCTTTGTCCACTGCTTGCAGGAAGAGCAGCCCGTTGCAGCTGGCTGGTGGGGGCATGTAACCAGGATGGACCTGCAGCCCCCCTATCAGCTCGCCACTCCCCTAAGTTCCCTATGCTGCAGCCACCCCGCAGGCTATCAGTCGGCTGTTCAGCTGTCCCTCCCCCGACTGCCATGTGCTGCTCCTGCCCTCTGCCTTGGAGCTGCTCCCAGAGACTCCTGCTTGAGGTGCAGGGGGCGGGAAGGGAGGAGGCTAATGTCAGGGTATCCCCCTTCCCCCCCGCTCCTGCACCCTGCTTACCCCTTCTCCATATAGAGCAGGGAGGGAACACGGATGGAGAGAGACAGTAAGAGCTTGGGGCAGCAGCTGCTGTCTCAACTTCCTGATCCACTTAAAAAGACAATGCACTTAAGAGTGAGTCAGCTTACTTAAAAGGGCAGTGTGTATCTCTCTCTCCCACAGACAAGGTGTGTGTCTGTCTCTGTCTGCTATGCTGTCTCCTCTCCCTCTTGTTCATGCTGTCTTGTGTGAGAGGCTACATTAACAACAATGTGTTAATCCTTGAGGGCTCAGCCGAGTGTTAGTTCATCATTTAGCAGCAAGGCATTCCCTGGGAAATATCCCTCCCTCTTCCACCCTCTAACTTCACCACCTCAACCAAGCTTCACAATCATCATAGCTGTGAACAGTATTAAATTGTTTGTTTAAAACGTATACTGTGTGTATATCTATATAATATATAGTTTTTTGTCTGGTGGAAAAAAAAAATTCCCTGGAACCTAACCCCCCCCCCCCATTTACATTTAATTCTTATGGGGAAATTGGATTCGCTTAACATCGTTTCACTTGAAGTCTCATTTTTCAGAAACATAACTACAACGTTAAGCGAGGAGTTACTGTAGTAGGGTCAGGACCCGCCTTTCAGTTCCTGCTGCTCATGCTCTGAGAAAATAGTTAAGCAAGTAGTGTGTGATTTCTACATATCTAAATTTCTTCTAACCTTTCCCACAAGCTTTTGTTCAGCTCCCTAGTGCGATTTTAATAGTCATTTGTCACCACTGCTCTGTCAGTGTTTCTTTAACCAAAATGCTATTAACTTAAATGCTGCCTTTGTAAAATTTCAGTATATATCCAAGGTATATTGACTGTAGAACAGTGTGTAGTTTTAAAGAAGAAAACAACCAAAACACTAGCTTTAAATTCAAATTATATTTGAAGGAAGCAAATTCTAAAGCTTTTGTAGTCAGGAGAAAAGATGCCTTCCTTCTCTAAGAGCAAAAATTTCATGGCATGTCTCCCTGGAAAACCTATAGCTGGTCTCTGAGTCAGAGCTGCTGTCTATCCTAGCAACCTAATTCCTCTTCCTCCTAACGCTGGTTCCAAAGGATTGGAGCTGGGGCACTCTATTGGGGACTTTTATGATGAGCTAATGGGTCTCATGATCCTAAATGCTGGATTCCAAGAGAACTGAGGTAGGTGTTTACTTGTTAGCTCTCTGGGTCTAACAGACTCTGCTGATCTATCTTAGCTTTTCAGTTCAAATCATTTTAAAAAGCTTTCTGTTTGTCCTAAGTCCCAAGTCCCTTTACTGACTTTCAGTCAGCCCTCTTGCTAGTCTAAATTTGTTTTCACTGGGCTGTTGCAACACTTTAAAAATACTTGACTTAAAGCTGTACGGTGCATAAAATGATTACAGCTGTGCGTGGTGGTGTTAGTAATGCTGTTAAGGGCTTTGTTTTTCATTCTTAAAATAACTCTTTAGTTTAAAGCTCAAGCTGAACACAGCAGTGTTTAATGTTGTGAATTGTCTCAATGCCTTAGCTTCAGATTCAAGATTTCTTTCAGTAGGAAAGTCTTCTAAAACATGGGAAATGCCTGACTCCCTCTGAGAATATTCATGTTGTAGTTGTATGGGGCTGTACTTTCTGTACAGCAGTTTCTTTACAAATTCTTTATTCTATAGGATTTAAAATATGTATTTTATTTTGTCTCTAACATTTTTATATACAGGCTTAACCCAAAGGCAGAAAACATAGAAGCACATACTGCATCCATGTTTGGGAAAAGATAGTTACTACGGACAAAGGGGATAAACATCGACGACATAAGAAAGATGAGTATGTTAAAACCAAGTGGGCTTAAGGCTCCTACCAAGATCAGCAAGCCTGGAAGTACAGCATTGAAAACAGCTGCATCTGTTGCTGCTGGTAATGAAGATTTTAACATCTTAACACTTTTCTTAAGTATCCTTTCTTCTAACAAAAACTAATCTGAAGGTTGCGGTTGAATTCTCATATATCTGATCTAACTGAACTGATGTTTTCAGTACACAGTAAAACATGAATTTACAAACTGGGCATAATTCTGAGTTCATGAGAAAAATGCATTTTAAAAAATGTAAAGGATTTGTTTATTTCCTTCAATGTTACTCCATTTACCTAGTGATATATAATTCAAAGAATTGGTCATTCTAAGGAAGAGCATTCTATCTCTGAGTGTGCCACGCTTCCAGACTTGGGAATTGTGAGCTGGTCACTCAGAACAAATTAAGGATACCTGGAATGCAGCTGACATGTCATTATGTGGCACATTATTGGTTATGTGGGGTCTGAGGTATGTGCTTGCCAGTATAGCCAACTGCTGCTTGTTTGTCCCTCAGTACAGTAATCTTGGCTACACTCGAAACTCCAAAGTGCTGCCGCGGGAGCGCTCCCGCAGCAGCGCTTTGAAGTGCGAGTGTGGTCGCGGTGCCAGCGCTGGTACTTCACTTCCCCGAGGGGATTAGCTTACAGCGCTGGGAGCGCGGCCCCCAGTGCTGGGGCACTGTTTACACTGGCGCTTTACAGCGCTGTAACTTGCTGCGCTCAGGGGGGTGTTTTTTCACACCCCTGAGCGAGAAAGTTGCAGCGCTGTAAAGCGCCAGTGTAGCTGTTGCCCCCTCGGGCACGCTGTGCCAAAACAGTGTGCCTGAGGGGGCAACATAGCCAAGGCCTAAAAGTGATCATGCCATAATACAAGGCTTCAAGCCTTTCTGACGGTAATATACAATTTTACATTCTAGCTAGTAAATTTAAATTTAGTGCCATAGTATTGTGTGTTTTTTATTTTTGATCTTTCAGAATGTTCCAGCTATTGAGTAAAATATGCTGGTACTTTAGAGTCTTAGAAACAAACATTCATTTCTATATAGATACAGATATTGTAAAGGCTTGAGGCCCAAAGCTCTCATCTTCTCAAAGCAGCAATTTTTGCCAAATTGACCATCTAGTCAGGCAGCTCAAAAAATGAAGCTGATGATTATTAAATGTCTCCCATTTTTAAATGGTCCAAAGGAGAGTAATGAGCTTATGGTTAAAGCATAGGCCTGGGACTCAGACTCCCTGGATTCTAGGCCTGACTCTATGGACTTCCTGTAAGTTCAAGCTTTTTTGTACCTCTGGTTTCTCACCTATCATCTGTGGCTAATACTACCTCAGTGGAGGATTAGACTTAACTTGCTAAAGAGTGTAAAGCATCTTGAGATATTAAATTCACAATAGAAATACAGACTGGGATCTTCAAAGGCACCTGAGGAAGTCCGGCATCCAATTTTTGCTGGAAGTCGGCTCTTAGACACCTTGGACAATCCCAGCCCCAAAATGCAATTCTCAGTTATCCAGTTCTGATATGTTTATAATGGAACAATTTGGTACATAGTCAGAATATGCTTAAGCCCAATTCAGAGTTCTGGGGCAAGCAATTTTTCTTTAAGAGTAAGTAAAACATTTTTTCATCATAATGGTAAAGGTGGATTTTGTGCAGGGCTGGTAAATTTTCATTAAAACATTGCAAGACTGGATCAAAGGCTGTTTAGCTGTTAATTTCTTAAACTGGTTAAGGAAATGTGAGAATACTGCAATCTCAATATAGCAGTAAGAAAATACATGTTTACTTTCTTCCTTCAGAGTTGCATACTGGATATGTCTAAATGGAAACAAGCTCGTGGTGCATACTGGAATATAAATGTGTTTTAACTGATATTGTTTCCTTATTGTGTTTGGCTCCAGCTCCAGCAGAAAAAGCAGTGTCCAGTGAAAAGCCGTCAAGTACACCCACCTCGGAGGCACATGATGACTTTGTGGATGACTTCAGAGTTGGGGAGCGTGTTTGGGTCAATGGAAACAAACCTGGCTTTATTCAGTTTCTTGGAGAAACACAGTTTGCTCCAGGACAGTGGGCAGGGATTGTTCTAGATGAACCCATTGGCAAGAATGATGGCTCTGTAGCTGGAGTTCGCTATTTCCAGTGTGAACCTTCACGGGGAATATTTACAAGGCCATCAAAGCTGACAAGAAAAGTGCTGGCAGAAGATGAAGCCAATGGTACACAGACAGCTAATGCTTCTAGAGCTACTTCACCAACCTCCACATCAGCTGTTAGTATGGTGTCTTCTCCCCCTGCAGCAGCTCCCCCTACAGGAATTCCTCAAAAGACTTCTCCACCAGCAGGCAAGGAACACTCTACTCCTACTCAAATTAGCAACCTGTCAAAAACTGCAAGTGAATCTATATCAAACCTCTCTGAAGCTGGGTCTGTAAAGAAAGGAGAAAGAGAACTCAAAATTGGAGATAGAGTTTTGGTAAGTTCCCCCATCCCCATATCTCATTTCAATCTAACAACCTATAACTTTTTTGATATTGTTTAAATCTATTTTTTGTTAATTAGTGTTAGCCTGTATTTGAATCTGGGTTATAGTTTTTCTGCTCTGTTGAGTTGTACAGGCTGGGAAGTAAGAAAGTTATAATGAGGTGGTCCATGCTGGGGGGGTGAAGATGACCACTGTCCATTATTGCATGGAATCAGAATCTGTGTGTCATATGGGCCCTACACTACTAACAGGTATTGGATATTCTCCTTAGCTTGTACAGTGCGGGACTGTGCTATTGGAGCAGGAGGACCACAATTCTACCATGCCAGGGATGTATGATTCAGATGGCTGTGCAGTGTAGCACAATGTCCGTGGTAAAGCTCTAGTGGCTGCAGATTTGTTATATTTTGTGGCTTGGGTAATACAGATACTAGTCTCCAGTTTCCATTTTTGTTTAACAGTCAGATTAATATCTATAATTTGCTACCGTTTGTCTTTTTATGGCCTACCAAATCAATTTCCATGTCGCTTTCATATTGATTATAATCATACATTAGATTCCTATGCTGCTGCTGTTACATAATGATGCCACTTGTCAACATCCATCTGGAATTTCAGAAATACTGATTTTTAACTGAAATCTTCAGAATTAACATTCATTTTACTGTTGTTTTCTGTGTTTTGACCTCTGGGCTAAGTAAAGCTGCTACAGCTCTGTACTTTACCTTATCCCATTATGCCATAGTATCACAGAACATATGGTGTAGAATTTCTGCACCCTGTGTGGAGATCTCTGAAATACTAAAGCAGAACAGAGGCTGGTTTTGCAGCTTTCATTCTATTGTGCTTTGCCAGCATTCAGTAAAATCCTTAATCGTGCTTTAACAAGCTATTTATATTTTCATCATCTTGCTCTAATTTTAAGCAGTACAATAGTGCTAAATACAAATTGCAGACTTGTCAGAGATTTCCATCCAATCTTTCTTTTAGTCATTCAGGGTTCAATGTCTCCAGCAAGCTTCTCAACAGTAGAATGCTTAATGGCTCCCATTAGTTATGACAGGCAGCAACAGAAGCAGTCTTTTAAGACCAGTGATCACCTGGGGATTAGCTGTTCTGCCACTGATCTGTGAGTTTAGTTGGATGTCCTTCATAAGCCTCAGAACAGAAAACTTTTGTATCACAGTTGTGATTCTTATTTTTTAAAATAGTTTCCAGTTCTCTTATTTGAAATGACCATTTTAAAGCTTTAAAATGCTGTGTATTGATTTTTGGCCTTAGTGCAATAGAACATGGTACCTTTTTTGATAACCTCTTTGATGTGCATCTGCATCATAGAAAACTCCTGGAGAAAGATGTTCAGAGTTGTGGAAGTGGTGTTCAGCTGCTGGATGTGAGCACCAAACTTTGGTTGTGGGAAGGCCCCACAAAACTGGAATTATGTTCTTACAGGACATTTTTAAAGGCTTCTGTGCACTAAAGTGGTGTATTTAAAATAAAACTGAATTAATATTTGAAGGGTAAACCCCACCAGACTTGCAACCATTTGACCATAGGTCCCACCAGACTTGCAACCATTTGACCATAGGTCAGATTTTGGGTCTGAACTATTGAGCGTGTCCCTTGTATTAATCACTCTTGGAGCAGGAGGTATAGCTTGCTGTAACTTCAGTATTTAAGATATTGCAAATGAAGAGGCATCTTATGTTTACATTTCCATTAGTAAGACAGGGCAGGAATTTGTACTACTGGCACATACAGCATCTCAGAACATGCTGTGAAAATCTTGTCAAGGAAATTGCATGGATGTTATTGTTTTATTTGTGGTGATACCATAAAAGTAATGATTCTGTGGTGAAAAGGTGGGTTGAAAAACAAGGATACAATTTCTAGGAGATTATTAAATGTGTCAAGTGAATGGTAAGCTACTGGTCCAATTCCCCCAAGTTTACTAGTGACTAAAAAGGAATTAGGGGTATCTTTATTGTCTCATGCATTTTTTAAAAGTGTGTGTGAGAGTGAGAGAGAGCGAGAGAATAAAAGGGGTAGAGAATTCTTCATAAAGAATATCTCCCTGCTAGTCTTAGCTACTTAAACACTGACAATCTAGTTAGTTGGTGCTGTAAGTCATTGCCTGAGGAGCTTGCAGTCTAGACTGATCGCACAGGATCTTCCTCTGTATTCCTATATGTTTTATCTTGAAATATATGATGGGATGGTGATAGCGTTTTGCAGACAAGGATTAACATGTCTGCACTTCATGGAGGGGGGAGTTTGACAGGAGAGGGTGGTTGTTAGGCATGCCAGAATAGGGAGGGAGCTCCAAGCATAGGGACAGCATGGAAGAAGGTGCAAAAAGAGTAATATGAAGTGAGAGGTGAGGCTTGATTCACTGGCAGAGGGAAGCTAAGGAGCTTTTGTTTTTGCTGTGTCAATAAAAATTAAAAATCCACCATTTAACCTTCCCTCCCCATCTATCGGCTCTGACTTTATCATGAAGGTTGACTGCTGCCTTTGCTTCTCCAACACTGCCAGCCTTCATTGCCCATTCATTAGTCCAGTGGTTCTCAACCAGGGGTATGCGTACCCCTGTGGGTACACAGAGGTCTTCCGGGGGGTACATCAACTCATCTAGATCAGTGGTCCCCAACCTTTTTAGTCTGGCTAGCGCCAGACGACGAGCCACAGAGGACCGTGGCGGCGGACGAGCATCCACCGAAATGCCGCCGACAAGCGGCAACATCAATAGGCTCGCCGCCGAGAAGCAGTGTCATCCTGAGGCGCCAGCGCCGGCTCCAGGCACCAGCCCAGCAAGCAGGTGCTTTGGGTGGCCAAGGGGAAGGGGCGGTACGTCAGGCTGTTCGGCGGCAATTTGGCGGCGGATCCCTCTCGGAGGGAAGCACCTGCCGCCGAATTCCCGCCGAAGAAGAAAGCGGTGCGGTGGAGCTGCCACTGGAGTGCAGCCGATCGCAATTGCGGTCGCGGCGGCTTCTTTTTTTTTTTTCCGCCGCTTGGAGCGGCAAAAACCCTGGAGCCGGTCCTGGTCGCCGCCGAAATGCCGCCAGTACGCGGGCGCCATGGCGGGGACCCCTGATCTAGATATATGCCGAGTTTTACAACAGGTTATATAAAAAGCATTAGTTAAGTCAGTACAAACTAAAATTCTTACAGACAATGATTTGTTTATACTGCTCTATATACTATACACTGAAATGTAAGTACAATATTTATATTCCAATTGACACATTTAATTGGTAAAAATGAGAAAGTAAGCAATTTTTCAGTAACCTCATTCTGTGACACTTGTATTTTTATGTCTCATTTTGTAAGCAAGTAGTTTTTAAAGTGAGGTGAAACGTGGAGGTACGCAAGACAAATCAGACTCCTGAAAAGGGGTACAGTAATCTGGAAAGGTTGAGAGCCATTGCATTAGCCCACTTCTCTCTCAAGGACCTTTCTGACTTCCCCTGTGCTCCCCCAATGCATGGGAGAAAAACTTCTTATCAAAATCTGTATAGCCACCACTTGTCCTCCTCAAGATTCTCCTCTGCCATTATACATGCTGAACACTGCAGTCTGACAATGAGTAGACTGGTGGCAAGCTGAGACTGCTTCTTGTTATGCTCATTTTACCACTACCTCATCCTCCCTGATCCTTGGTTTGCCTTTCATCTTCCTGTTGTTTTGTCAGACTTCTAGATTGTGAGCTCTCTGTGGCAGTGACTCTGTTTTATACAGTGCCAAGCACAATGGGACCATGATCTTTGATTGGGCCATACAGACTACTGTAATGCAAATAATTAATAAACTACAACAAAGTACATCGTGCAAGGGTAAAATATAGAAGTTAAATAATCAATACATTTTTCTGTTTTTTTAATGTGTGTGGGTCTTTTGTAGCTGAGCTTCAACATTTGCATCAGTGTGTGTTTTATTTTTAAATGACAGGTTTCAGAGTAGCAGCCGTGTTAGTCTGTATCC
>NW_020664585.1:6228425-6249791 GCF_002925995.2 Terrapene triunguis
CTCGCCCACGCCGCTTCTCACCGCCCCCATTGGCCCGGGACGGCGAACCGCGGCCAGTGGGGGCCGCGATCGGCCGAACATGCCGCGTCAGCAGGTAAATAAAACTGGCCCCGCCTGCCAGGGTGCTTACCCTGGCGAGCCGCCTGCCGAACGTTGCCGACCCCTGTGCTAGAGGCAGGAGCTGCACAGATTTTCTCACAGGGAGGCCATAACACACTGTTACCCCGACCTGCAAGACTCCTGCCATGCTGGGCTTGTTCCAGCAGTAGATGGTCAGTCACACTGGACCCCTCTTGAATCTTCACTTAATTTCTTCTCTTGCCCCTCCCTACCTCTCTTAGTGGTGAAGCTATGTCTTGCACGGATGTGCTGTAGGTAAGTAGAGCACCATCTTGGTGTCTGGAAAGGTCTTCAAACACTTCTAAGCTAAGTGAATGATTTAGGATGCACTGGTCAGGAGTACACGCTGAGAAAAAGAACTTTCTGGGCCTTTTCTTCCCTACAAAACCCATTCAAATAAGTGCTTCCATTTGCAAGCCTGCCAACGCTCATGCTTTATATTTCCTTTAAATGTATGAATAATTGTAGTATTTAGTTAATCTGAATTAGTCCAATGAAGAAGCTAAAGTGCTGTGGTGTCTCTTCTCCTTCCCTCACAAACTTACAATAATAAACCATTCTAAATAGGTGCAGGAAAAACTTAATTTAGAGTCATAGAGTTTAAGGCCAGAAGGGAGCATCAGATCATCTGAAATTGGCTACAACCCAGGTTCCAGTGCTGTCGGTTCCCCACATCTGCACTGGGTAGTGGTAAATATATTTTTAGTCTTATTCAGTCATGGTTGTGGTTCTGAAGACACACTCAACATGTTAAAATAGAAGCAGTAGTAAAGGTAGGGAAATATTTCTAAATACTTACTGGTTGAATCACATTTAATCCTTAATTTGCAGTGTGTTTATGAAATTGTGCTAAATATTTTTACATCTGATTTGATGTTTTAGTTTGGAAACTCAGTAAAAATTATTACACTCCCCTCCCCCCCCCCTTCAGGTTGGTGGCACCAAAGCTGGAGTAGTACGTTTTCTGGGGGAAACTGACTTTGCTAAAGGAGAGTGGTGTGGAGTAGAATTAGATGAGCCTCTGGGAAAGAATGATGGAGCAGTGGCTGGAACAAGGTTAGTTTATAATCCTATAATAATAACCTTCAGTAACACAAAATTGCTTGGGGTTTTATGTATCTTTCAAAACCTCATATTCATGTTTACTTAGTCTGTAAGGTCTTTGGATGGAGACCTTCTGTGTTGTTTGTGCATACAATGTCTGGCACAATGATGCCCTGATCCCTGACAGCAGTCTCTAGGTGTTACACAATACAAATAATGATAATTAATGTAGTGCAGCTAGCAGAGGGTCTTGAAAGATTTCCTTTTCTCTCAAAGACCTGCCCCCTGTTTGCTTGGAAGAATGCATGTGACAGAAGGGAAATGGAGATTTAACTCTGCTAAACCTGAATGGAATTTCTATAGGCCAAGGGCTTTCTAACTGCTGACTTTTCTGCAAGCGAAGTGCTAGAGCTTCTCAGAAAAGAGGTTGTAAGAATTTTATAATGGAAAGTGCTAAGCAGCCTTAATACCAGCAACCCTTTTCCCTTGTTTAGACTGTTGATGTGGAATTCCTTAGAAGTTGCCATACGGTACATGAAAAGGTAATTCTCTGCAGTCTTAATTTATTTATTGCCCTCATCTGTTTTTGTTTTTTCTAAAGGTATTTTCAGTGTCAGCCAAAATATGGCCTATTTGCACCGGTCCACAAAGTTACCAAGATTGGATTTCCATCAACCACACCAGCTAAAGCCAAGGCAACTGTGAGAAAAGTGGTTGCAACGCCGTCAGCTCTGAAACGCAGTCCAAGTGCATCTTCCCTGAGTTCTCTCAGTTCTGTGGCATCATCAGTAAGCAGCAAGCCAAGCCGTACAGGACTAGTAAGATTCTTTTTCTACTGCATGCTTTACATTTCCAAGCAGGAACCCATATGGCACGTGCCTGTGGTTTGCTTATGTAAACTGAGGATAGACCAGTTCTTGGGAAGAGCATAATATGTTTCATTGTGCTCTTTTGTTTTTCACTCAAAGCATGCATGTAGGAAATCTTAGCTAGCTCTGAGGAATAGATAAGTGTTTGTACATTTACCTTTATATATTTAACAGTTAACTCAAACTAACTGAGGATTTTGCAATAAGGAAGGGGTTTATGCGATCCGCAAAATGAAGGGCATCCACGTTGTAGAGAGTTGTCCATTTTTCCAGGGCTGCTTCTCCGCTAAAGCTATGTTAACGTTTGCAGACTTGGCTCACATTAAAGCTTCCAGAGATGAACATGTGTGTGACTAAACATAATGTTAGAAGCCTGAGCTAGACCAAAATGGAATATCTTTTTCTTTTTCCATTGGAGAGATGGTTGTGTGTAATGGGTCAGTAAAGAAATGTAATGTGGAAATCCAACATCTGCCTTTGCTGATAAGAAGCCTCTTTCTTTTCCTAATTGATTTTAATTCTGTGAGCTTCTAAAGAGTAGAAACTGCAAAGTATGGTGTTGAGATTAATTTTAACCTAGTACTAATTTATGACCTAATATATTTTATATTTATGTTCATTTTTTAAAGTTTGGTACATAAAACCTTGGGAAAGCTTGATATCTTCCCTAACAACTAGGCAATTAAGAGTGTAAAAGTAATTTTCTATTGCACCATTCATCCCCAGAAGATTCCAGAGCTTTTTTTTATAATCCCCAGAAATTTATATACAGATGACTATATAGGGACCATGTCAACTGCTACTGAAATTCAGCCACCTCTGGAATGAAACTGAGCAGCTGGTTTAGGACAGGGAAGATATTGTTACCATATTCATTTGAAACTGAAGCAGATTTCACATGGGCAGAAGTAGTTACCCAAGTCAACACTTGGCCAGGACAACAGGACTAACACCTTATTATAAAAAGCACATGGGTCTTTATTCGCCGCAAGTGAATGGCACCTTTTTCTTCTCAGTCTTTTCTGAAATATCCACTTCTAGCAGCACAGTGCCCCCTAAACTTATACAGGTGCATTGGTTCAGTACTGACTCACAGGGAAGAAGACCCTTCTTCTGCAGCACCTGCTTACTCATTGGAGTGCTCCCATCAAGTACTGACCTGGATCAATCCAGCTTAGTTTAGTGTTCTTGACAGGATCATAGCATAAGAGGGAATGTAATTATTGGCTATAATAGTCTTTGGAGAGTTACTTATTTTGTCACAGTGATGCTCCAGTCCCCTTCCTTATATTCCATTCTGATTGAGGATGAATGCTTAAGGGTCCAGCCGCAGAAGAGATTCTGCTTGTCAAAGTAATGCTGTTTATTGCAAGAAGTCCCAAGTTTCTTTGCTCATGTTCACATTTTAGTCACAGCAGATCTCTACTACTCTGAAATTCCAAACACAGTGTTTTCTGGTAATTTTATATCTTATCTGGAATTTACCAGGCTTCCACCCATTCTTCTAATTTATCCAAGGCTGCTGTTCTTTTTGCTTGCGTATGTAATAAGTCACCAACACCAAGGTATATGAGCCTCTAATGTAGAAAAGCTGTTTGTGGCTATTTGAGTCTGTCCCCTAATCTGAATCCTTTTGTCTAGTACTGAAACCTTTAGTTTTTAGACCATTAATGAAATGAAGTGCTTTGAAAATCTGCAGAATTGAAGAGACATGAGCTAAGTTTTTTTTGTTTTTTGTTTTTGTCATGCTCCTGGGATGGAGGAATGTCTCGGGAGCACTGAGGAAATAAGGCAAGGTCATCCAGACTTCAAAAGACAATGCTTGGCTTTATTAGAAGCTGAAGTAATTCTGCCTAGTACTTTTGAATCACTTGAGAAGTACAGTATTTGCAGATTTTCTTGGAAAGCTAAGTTATTCATAGCCAATTTGGAAATGTTAGAATCTGCAGTGATACCCAGTGGTCAAAAGAGAGAGGTGGATATATTTTTTTCCTAATGCAAGATAATGGCAAAAACAATTCTTTTTAATTTAGAACATAGAAAGGGAAGTCTGGACTGATGATCCCCAATGCCAGCATTCCCCACTGGATATAGCAGTATTGTTCAATTATTTAATCTTTGGAAAGACCATGAAAGAGACATGTTCCCGCTCTTGGTCACAACTACTGTGATACTGTTTAAAACTAATCTACCCAGAGAGCAAGGTTGTGATTTTGAATAATTGAGATATTGATAGCATTTTTGATCCTAGTTCCTATCTATAGTTTAAGACCTGGGAAGAAAGTTTGGATTACTAGGTTTCAGGTCAATTGTTACATATTATAACAAATTTACTATCTCAATACTTGCTGCACCCACAACTTGTTCAATAACTATTACTCATTAGTAGAAATTCTTGTACTTTCAGTTCTGCTACTTTCCCTCCCAGTGCAAAAAGTTTTGACAAAATGGAGGATAGGGCATACTAAATTCTCACTAATCATTGTAAGAGGCAATTCCATTAAGTGGAATAGTGGGCACACTTGATCAAGCAAAGCCTTAGTCTCATTTGAGAGAGATTACATTTTGCAGATAGATTCATTTATATTTATACCCTTAATTTTAGTCATTCCAAAGCGGTTCTTTCCAAAAACTATTAGTTCGACTCAAATCCTCAGAGTGATTCCTATCAGATATCAATTCTACTTCTTCAGAATGTACTGATAGTGACAAGGATTACAGAACTTTCCCTTTTAGTCAAGGAAAATTCCCATTGGCTTCAATGAGAGATTGTCTCAAATGAAGACAGCAGAATTTTACGCTGAGTATTTATGCATCCTTCATAGACACAAAAGACGGTAATAGGACTTCATGGGGAAGGCTTTTCACAATCCATTTGGAAACCTAAAATGTTCTTAGATTGCAGAAAGTGACCCAAGATTGATTCCATATATAAGGGAAGAATGTCTAATTTTACTAGGAGGACATTTTTATATCTAGCCAGGGCTCATGGAAAACGATGCTTAGCAGCAACCTAACAAGCTTGCCTTCGATTGAGTCTATGGTACCCATCTTAGACTGAGGCCAGCCTTCTTTTTTCATTTGAACTCTTCGGTCTCCTACGCACCACCTGCTGATTGCCACGGAACAGTCTTGCAGCACAGTCATGTCCCTTATTAACTTCCAGAGCAACTAATTTGAAATTAATTTTTAAAACAGGAAATAAATTATTTTCGTCTCTCATTGGTTTTGATATATAAAGTGTGGGAGGAGCTGCAGTCAGGTATAAACATCTGCTTAGCTAGCACCCAAAATGCGTGTACAATAAGATTATAGCCTTCCTTTTTATTTGATAATGAGGTTTTTAACATATTTGCTTTTTTTGAAGTTAACAGAAACATCTTCCCGATATGCAAGAAAAATTTCTGGCACCACTGCTCTCCAGGAGGCTCTGAAGGAGAAGCAGCAGCATATTGAACAGCTTCTGGCAGAGAGGGACCTGGAGAGGGCTGAGGTTGCTAAAGCAACAAGTCATGTAGGGGAAATAGAGCAGGAGCTGGCATTGGCTCGAGATGGACATGATCAGGTAAGAAATAATGCTGCTCTTTTGACATGATGATTGTAGGACAGCCAACTTCTTTCAACTTCACACTAGGTTTTATTATTTGATTGGACAAGTTTGGGAGTAATGGGCACTATTTTAAAATTGAGTCTAGTTTGCAGCCACTGCTCTTCTTAGAGGTTCCTGGGATGGTGAAGTTGAGACTTGTTAAGAAGTTATGTTTATAGTTCATTCTGAATTTTAAGAGGTGGTATTTTAAAAACATTGTTAAATATTGTACAGTGCCCTGAGCAGTTGGGTAGGGGGGCATTCTAACATTTGTTGTTAAAATTACACATTGGAAACAAGCTCTCTTAGGCAATAATACCTTAATTAAGACGCTCACAATAAATATTGTTAACAATCATTTACAGATTGTAGACTAGAGACAGAAGCTACCTATTTGGTGCTATCTCGTCCATTCCCTAAGTGGCCATTGCAGGATTATTACCTGTAATGTATAAACTTTATTCCTTCATCCAGTCTATTTTTACACATCCCAAATGCTTATGCTTCCACCACATTTCTTGAGAGACCATTCCATATGTAATTAAATGAAATTCAACATTGATAAATGCTAAGTAATGCATGTTGGAAGAAAAATAATCCCAGCTATATTTATACTGCAGTGGGCTCTAAATTAGCTGTTACCACCCAAGAAAGAGATCGTGGAGTCACTGTGCATAGTTCTCTGACAATTTCTGCTCCGTGCTTAGCAGCAGTCAAAAAGGCTAACAGAATGTTAGGAACCATTAGGAGAGGGATAGAAAATAAGACAGAAAATATCATCCTGTCACTATATAAATCCATGATCCGCTAACACCTTGAATACTGTGTCCAGTTCTGGTTGCCCTATCTCAAAAAGGATCTAGAGAAACTGGAAAAGGTTCAGAGAATGGCAACAAAGATGATCAGGGGTATGGAACTGTTTCCATACAAGGAGAGACCAAAAAGATTAGGACTGTTCATTTTAGAAAAGAGATGACTAAGGGGGGATATGATTGAGAATCGTGATGTGAAAGATATGAATAGACAAGTATTATTTACTCTTTCACACAATACAATCACCTGGGGTCATCTGATGAAATTTAATACACAGTAGGTTTGATACAAACAAGAGGAAGAACTTTACACAACTAACCTGTGAAGCTCATTGCTATGGGATGTTGTAATGACCAGAAGTATAACCGGGTTCAAAAAAGAACTGGATACGTTAATGGAAGAATGGTCCATCAATGGCTATTAGCTCAGATGATCAGGGATGCAACAACCCCATGCTCAGTGCAACACTAAACCTCTGACTGCCAGAAGATGGGAGTGGAAGACAGTGGTGGATTACTCCTTAATTACCCTGTTCTATACAGTGGCCCTGAAGCTCTGGTATATGCCACTGTCGGAGACAGGATACTGGGCAAAATGAACAGTGGTCTGACCCAGTATGACAGCTGTTATGTGATAGAGCTCGCTTCAGGAAGCCTTAGTCTGATATTTAGCCTAGATTTTGCTTTTCATACTTCATCCAATTCCTTCTAATTAATCTCCATTATACCACACCTCCCCTTGCTGCTTATACCACTGGTATATTGGTAAATGGTTATCGTGTGCCTGTCCCCTGGGTTATCATTTTACCAAGCTATAAGTATTTTGACCTTAATCTTTCCTTTTACACCTCCATACGGAATAGTTGACTGTTTTGATTTCCTGCAAACCATATGGCTTTCTTCCCCCTTAAATAGAACCCTGTTTAAACTTCTTCAAGTAAATATTGACTTGCCTAATCTTTTTACTTTCTAAATTCTGTGTCATTGCTGCTAATTAGCATGTTCTGGAAATGGAAGCAAAAATGGACCAGTTGCGAGCTATGGTCGAAGCTGCTGATAGGGAGAAAGTGGAGCTTCTCAACCAGCTTGAGGAAGAGAAAAGGTGAACCAAAAACTTTATGCAGGATTTCTCTCCGTCACAAACAAGGTTTTGTGTTTCAAATGTGGTGGTTTGCCAGTAACAGACTAATTCCAAATGGGACAAATATAGTGTGTTGTGGCTGGTGTGAAGTGACTTGCATAGTTCATGCTATGGAGTTGCTTAGACCAATAGTTTGCAACCTGCAGAGGCGGTGGTATTGAGGCAGCTTCTGCAGATTGCATCATATGGGGCTTAAAATAAAAGCTTTTTCTATAGTAGATGCTATGAGCCTGTTTTCACCGGCTGCTAGGGCAGCGAGGGACTATTTTAACTCTGGTCCTCGTTGGCCTTGAGCTCACCTTCAGCATGTTGCCAAGCAACATAGCTGTTGCTGTACATGACTGATATACATTAACTGAAGTGGCATTTTGCAGCTTGGGAAATGTTCACAGCTCCAGCAGTGTAGTATTTCTCCTAAATACTCTAGGTTTATTTTCTTTGAAAGTACTCTGCACTGTTAGATATAATCTCATGCAATAACTTGAAATCTATTAAATCCTTAAATCCTTCACTCTCAAAAGCAAGGAGTTGTTGTATAGACAGCGTTGTAATTACTGTTAAGATAAATACTAACTTAAATTCTTATTGTTCCTTTCCTTTACACTAATTGTCTGAAAGACCCCGTATTCCCACAAGCCCTGCCTTTGACTGAGAAGACTCGACCTGGTCATCTTCAAAGTCCGTCAACTGAGTTTTTCAGCCAGTGCGTGTCATTCAAGGGATATGAGGCACCCTTTCTCTCCTGTCCACATTTCTTGTGGAGTTGAGAGAACTGTGGAGCAAGTGTAGGTTGCTCAGAATCTAACTTCAGAGCCCTCTTCCACAGGAACACACCATCTGGTCCATCTCAGTCCACATAAAGTTTGACTAGGATAAAAAGGGGGGGAGGGGAGTTTGAGATGATGATGTTCGTGAATACGTTCTATCTATATGTTCTGAAACTCTAGTGTAAATGAGGCAAGTTGTGCTTTAGCACGTCAGTTCCTCCCCCGCAGGCTTCCTCTCCACCAGCCAGCACGGGTACAGATCAACTTGCTTTACTTATACTAGAGTTTTAGAATGTGCATTTCTAAAAAAAAACACCCCAGCTTCTTAATTTTTTTAATACATTTTCTAATTTCTTACTCATTTTTAGCATGAATCATAGAAATTAGTGATGGCAACTGGATCAAGTCTTTTTATCAGGTCATTGTTTGAAAGTCTAAAAAAGAAACGAATGAGATGGTGACTAGTTAATTTAAATATATTTTGTTTATTTAAACTATTATTTTCTTCGTTAATACTGTCTCTTCCAATCTTTAAAGAACTTCAGGAAGGATTTTGATGTGAATTTTTCAGTGTTCCCTCATTTAAAATCAGGGTTGAACTTTTTCCCTTCTCCCACTTTTTCTGATAACTTGATTAAGTAATTTCAAATATAATGTTGCTGTGGCTTTTAATTTCTAATGAAAAGTAAGTACGAAAAACTGTCTTAATTTATGACTCCTAGGAAGGTGGAGGATCTTCAGTTCCGCGTAGAGGAAGAGTCCATTACCAAAGGAGACCTAGAGGTAAAATACTGCCAACTTCGTAAAAGTCACATTTGGTAGGATGTTGAAGTGCAAACAGCTATAGACATTATATTGCTACCAGTGTGAAGACAATGAAAGGAAGAGTTAAAACTGCATGTTGATATTCCAGGAGTACACAGAACAAATGGAAGGGGATCCCTAAACCTTCAAGTACCCAATTCTGCAGTCTTTGTGTAAGCTTAAATGGTCAAGCTTGGGCCCTTAAGTAAATTGTATTCTTCAGCATGGCTTCTATAGCTGAGTGGCTGCAGTTGTGGCAGAATAATGTAATTTAGCCCTTGGTAAAATTTCATCCTTTTTGCAATTTTATAATCCTGCTAACATTTTTCAAATTATTTAAAAGAAGCCAACAACTAGAAATCAATTTTAAAGTTATAAAACTGGCAGTTAATAGTCATGTCCTTGTTGAAGTGGGTGCTGAAGATTTAACCACCTCAGTCTTCTGGGTGATTCATACCAAAAAATGACTATCCCTGCACATCTCTCAACAAAGACTTAACATCGGCTTGCATGCTTTAGCGAGGGCTCAAAATTAAGCACACCAGTGAAATACAAAGTATGTACTCTAATCACGATTTACCTTCCTACTTTGTCTAGCTGGTATGATGTACTGAACTCTAGTCTAACATTCTTAAATAATTCTATACACAATGTTTTTATTGTTAATAAGAAAGAAACAGATTGAGACCATTTAAACACTGCCAGTTTTTTAATCCAAATTTTAAATAAAAATGTTGGGCGTCTTCTAGTTTAACATATTTAATCTGAAAAAAGTTGGTTACTCTTATCCCATTGTAAAGAACAATAGAAATTTAAACTGACTTGTAACCCTATGAACCATTAATGATGAAAGTGCTAGCCTTGTGGTCCATTTCATGTGACATTTCCTTAAGTTCTACTTTGTGTCAGTCTTCCATCCATTTTAAAGTACCTATCTATACTCTGCTCTATTAGTTGTTCAGTCCATGAAAGTGTTTTTTGGATTTGTTTGTTAAATCAATCGATAATTAAAATTGAGTTTAAAATCATGGCAAACTGTTTTAAGGACTCTGGTTGGTTGTTTGACAAGATGCATATCTTCAGGAGTGTAAGCTGAATTTAAATGAATGAAATGCCTCCTGTTGTATTGGAGTGATAGTGTTAAGCATTTAGATGAAATATATTTTTTGTTTTGTTTTTTTTAATTTTTACTGATAGCAAAAGAGGCAGATTTCTGAAGATCCTGAAAATGTAAGAGGGCATTTAAGTGTGTGGAGACATCCCATGTTAACAGATTGTGTACAGATAAAATGCTTATTTATAGACTTAATCACTAACTGCATAATCTGCTATTGAAACGTTGACTCTAGTATTTGTGTGCATGTTGCTTTCAGAGCAATTACAACACTTATCACAAGCAATATATGTAACGACTAAGCACCTGTGATCCCCTTTAACTGAAGACAGGGAGAATGTGTCATCATTAATTTTTAAAATAAAACCGCAAACTTAATACAGTGCAATCAACTGAAAAGCAACAGGAGCTTACAGGAAGCTACAGTCTTGAGCCCTGAAAAGTCTTCTCTCTAAAAGCAGGCCTCTACCTGCATTGATCACAAAATCCTGTGTGCTTTCCCGTGAGCTCCCACTACTGTTCAATGGATGGCACTGTAATCATTTCATGAAATTTCCTAGAGAACAAATTGCATAGCCCCACCTCTCCTTACCGATTTCTCTTTTTTGTTATGAAATGCTGGAGAGAAAGCATTATCCAAGGAAAAGTGATGAAAAATACGAGAATGAACTCATTATTTACAATGTACAAAGCTATGGATTTTTCATTGTAGCGTAACAGGATTTCTTCCTGAAACACAGAGAAATTGTTTAGGACTGGCTAGAAGAAATATATTGCTTTGCAAGACATTAAAATAAATCCCCTCTACCCCGTCCACAGTACAAAGCAGATGGAATTCAAAAAAATCCTCTGCTTTTGATTTGGTTCAAGAAAATATCCTGCAACCCCTCTTCCCCCACCAAAATAGAAAGCTCTCAAGACTAAAACTGATTTCCTACTATGCATTCTTAGGTGTTCCTTTTGTGAAGCTACTTCCGTGATCTGGGTCTCCTCTATTCTTCCAAATCAGGCACACGGTGTGTTTAGAAGTAAATCTGCATGTGACTTTCCTCTTTCCTATTTTGTGCACTCCTCATTCCCCTCTGTCTTTATTCCAGATCTCTCTATTCTAATTTCTCCCTGAACAGGCTTATTTCCCAAGAAAAACCCTTGTTGCTCTGCTTTTGAGTGGAGAGTCATGTTGGATTATTTAATGAAACACTAGGTAAGAAACTATCTAGACCATGTTCTGTGGTGAACATGCCAGCACAGGGAACTGAAAACTTGCTGCTTCAGTCACAGAATCATTAGTCAGCATTATAGCTTCAGCATAGCAGTACAGATGGATCAGTAGGTAGATATAGGTGCAAAACTAAACGGTGAATTTCATTTCAAAGAGTGAGAGCAGGCACAGTGTGCAATTGCTGTGCATTGTTGATAACTGATGGCCCTGCATTTGGGACTTAACGACTTAGGGTACATCTACCCTGCAAAAAAAAAAAAACAACCCATGGCACTTGGGTTTATGCTACGGGGCTAAAAATAGCAGTGTAGACCCTCTCGCTCGGGCTGGAGCCTGGGCTCTGAAATCCTGCATGGGCAGGGGTCCCAGAGCCGGAGCTCCAACCCGAGCAGGATTGTCTACACTGCTATTTTTGGTGCCATAGCATGAGCCCACGTCAGTTGACTGGACTTTGAGATTTGCTGCCACAGGATTTTTTTGCAGAGTAGATGTATCCTTAGTGGAGTTGCAGAGGATTTAAGTCAGGGCAGGATTTGTGTCTCCCCTCATCATCTAATTGTGATTCCCCAGACTAGAGAGAGTCTTCCCTGTCATTATTACATCTGAATCAAGCTTTCCTTTATGTTACGCCAAAATAAATCTGGAGTAACTTCATTGAATCTTCCGAATTCATTCGGGTGTAACTAAGAGGAGAATTTGTCCCTTAGACTTGTCTCTTTGGATGATTGGAAGGGAGCTCAGACTGATCCACAATTCCTCAGTGGATATCCCTATTTGGAATTGGAGCCTTTCCTATGGAAATCAGACTTATTTATTTTTGTTTTTGTTCTTTAAATGAGCAAAAGTGGTGTTTGGAGTGGTATCTTTTAGATTGCGCCTCTATATTTAGCTGAGCATCTTTATTTATTTTTGTTTTAGTGCAGATAATATCTGCGTGGTGGGATATTTTTGAATAAGTTCTGTTAACTCTGATCTCTGAAGGTTTTAGTATAATTGGACAGCACCTAGATATGTTTGTTATAGCTGCTATATAAGCAAGGGATTAAAAAGAGGCTTTGTATATGATGGGTTCTGTAGAAAGCTTTAAGATAGTACATATTTTAGTAGAGATTCATGATGTAAGGAGAATTCTGGATATGCCCTCCTGTATAGATCCGCCTCAGGGAATGTGACAGAGTAAGTATGTTGGTTTATTCCAAACCACTAGTTAAAAAACCTCAAGACATTTCTAGAGCTGTTTAGTGGCTTGGGTTTTTTTGGTTTGCTGGATCTGAAGTCACACTAACTAATCCCACCAAGGCTCTGAATTAAAGCTATTGCATTTAAAACTTTTAGACGTTTTAAAAGTTCTCTTAATATCTCTAATTCCCACCAGAATATCGAACCACATAATGGAAAGCTGTTGGTAAAAGGACAATCCTTATTCTTTTGGCAAACTGGCAGTCTTGTCAAGCCCTCTGAAGATCTTCTTTAACAAAGGAGACATAGAATCACATAAAAACTTCATTAGCCCAAGGAACTGCTGAAAGTTTAGCCTCTGAAGCAAGTTTAATACTTTTGGATCCCTATGTTTTGGGGCCTATTGAATTATGTTGGTAGAATTGGCTTATCATTTTCATCATGATGGATACAGAACTATTTTGGTTCAGCACCAGTCAACTTCCAGCTTTTGACACAGATAGAGAAATAACTTGATGCGATCAGAATGAAATGCTAAGGTGAAGCCATCTTTTTATTAATTGATGGGTGAAGGAGAACACACCTGAAGCAAAACAAAGGCTTTCCCCCATCTCACTTCCTCTTCAGAGAGTACTTATGATCTTTGATTGTTGGGGCTGCTTTGAAGATGGTCACAATCAGCTTATCACTGTTTATACATAACACTGCTTTACAGGATTTCAAAATATCTTACTACAGACACTGGCAGTGGAGACTTAGGTCTACATTACCTATGCCGGTGCACAGTGCACGTAGAGTGCCCATGTATTCACAGATCTCCTGCCGACTGTGGAAACACTACGGTATGGGCACTGGGATGGTGACAGATGGAGTAGGGCCTTGATGGGATCCCACATATCTTCACATTACTCTCTTCTCCTTCATATTCTACGTCTGGCTCTGCAAGCTGAAGACCTGTTTCTTCTAATTAATATTTCTTAGGTTAATTAAATCCAGCCACTCTACTTCACACTAAATTAACAGCTACAACTAAATCACATAGAAGAACATTGCTCCAGTCTGGCACAGGTAACTTCTCAGGATGAGAAGCATGTCTTGCCATAGACAGACAAAATAATATTCAGCCTCCTTCAGGTGGTCACTCTGTTGTTGGGATGGTCACGCCTCTTTCTAGGAAAGGACACTTAAACCAACAGGCATGAATATTGCTTTTTAAAAGATGGCATCTTTTAGGTTAATGATGATGTGTGTTAAGATTGACACAATGTACTAAACTCTGCAGTTCAGAGCTGAGTGTGACATGCAGTTCTTAACTCTGGGTGTGCTTTTCTTTTTCCCTCCCACAGTGGTGCAAGTCAAGAAGGGAGTAACTGCTAGACTGTTTCCATCTCTCTTAAACCCCAGGCTTTCTTGCAGACTCTTGGCAAAGTGTCTCCGCCTCTTTGTTGAATATTCAGGAGCTGCATCCTGATATTCCACAGTTCTTTATAAAACCTACCCCTTTGTGAGCAAAGGGCAGAAGGGACTTGGCTCCGCTTTGTGTGGTTTCTTTTTCTCTCTTGGAACACAATGCCTTTTAGAAGTACAAACTTACTTACTCCTCTTGGCCTAACCAATTTAGACTTGAGCGATGTACCATGGTCAAATCGGCATTTTAATTACAGAGCAACCAGTCTAAATCAGTCACATTTGCTCCCCTTCGGAAAGGTGGGGAAAAGATGTTCTGCAGTTCTGAGTAACTCTGTGTATTCACACCATTCATATGATGGCAACAAATGAATCTTGACTTGCCAGGAAGATTTTTATGGCACAAACTTAAACTATAGAGAAATTAAAAATAGTGTTCTACAGAAGCCTTAATCAATATCTATGGCCAAATTCAGATCTGCTGTGTGCTGGTCCTATTCCATGGTGTTATTTCACCCATGTACACCTGGTCTGAATTTTGATCCCCTAGTTCATAATTAAAAACCTAACTCAGCTACATCCAAATAAATATACAGTGTTAGTTGGGGGTGATAGGGAAGGGGCTTATAGTTCTTTAAAAAGTATTAACTATTCTAATTTGTGCTGGTAAACTTCACATACTGATAAATAACTTCTACTTGGCTGCATGAATCTACCTTACTTTTTGTCCGTATTTCTTCTTGTTTGTGGTTTGTTTGTTTATTTTACACATCAGACCATTTACACTTTCAGTCCATCTCTCTCATCCATAGAGTTTCCCTGTTCATTTTACCCACTGCATCTTCTCTGCTCATCCTTGGTAGAAGATACTGGCAGCACGGCCTGCATGTGGCTCCCTCCTTTTGTGCTGGCATGTGATGGTGGCACTGTTGTGTTCTCTTCCTTTCCCTTTTTACTAACAGACGCAGACCAAACTGGAGCATGCCCGCATTAAGGAGCTTGAACAGAGCCTGCTCTTTGAAAAGACCAAAGCTGACAAACTCCAGAGGGAGTTAGAAGACACTAGGGTAATGGTTTTCACTATTTAAATGAACGAGACCTATTTGTAACGTGGAGGATTTCTGATCACGCAGTCTTCGGGGTATAATGGATATCGAAGAGAGTGCCTGTCTTCTGCCATATACTTTATAGAAAGTAGCCAAGAAGGACACTACTAAACCGACTATTAGATTTTGACTTTTTGTAACATTTTTATTATATATAGTTCTACGAAGGAATCCAGGTAAGATCTCTTCAAAATGGAAAAGTATCACTTGACTACAGGTCCAAAGCAGCAAACAAAGTTGTGGATCCATTTATGAAAGTATTCAGCAGTTCACTTGTAGCAGATAGTGAGGTTCTTTATGCTCCAAAAGAAATGCTGACTTGCTGCAAATAGACAAATGTTCTCATTTAATTTACTCTAATTCTTCCAGTCTGAAGGTTTTTGGGGGAATGGAGCAATCTGGACCTTATGTACAGGTTGTAACATTAGGTGCTTATTTTGCTGACCAGTGTGTACTGTGGCCATACGGTTGTTTGTTTTTTCTCCATTTGTATGGTCCTTCCATAGGGAACCCAGTGGCACTAGTTGCGTAGTCTGCATACACCTCTGATTTTTATTTTTTTTTAATTCCCTTGTTTAGAAAGGTGAAGTTCTACATGTGCAGAGACTTGAAACAATGTTAGTATCTTTCTACCAAGAACCATATTAATCTCTCTCTAGAAAGATGCTAACCCTGTGTCAAATTTCAGCTGAGACAGGTCCTATATGACTAAATTAGTTGATCCCAGTACTCCCTTTGCAGGTGTGTTTAGCAGAGTGTAATAGTATATTATCATACCGATGTGCTCTCAGAAGTCCAGAACCATGAAGAATGGAAATGACTTCCAAGTTCCTTATTTGGATGCCTTTGCACATATGAAAAAAATGACATTTTTTTTTATTTTTGCTTGAAGGAATGAATTGCTTATGGTTTCTAAGCCTAAAGCATTCTAGTAATTTGAAATGGCTCTGATCAGCCTACAGCTCTGATTACTCCCTATTGATTTAGATTATTTTAAATAACAATGCATAATATGCATTGTAATGAATGTCAAATCACTGACATTCGTTGTTTCTACTGTCAATCTGAAGTTTTAATTTTAGTATTTGCAGAAGTCCAGTAAGGTCTCTGTTTTCTGACAGGAAGTATATTCTATAGATTCCCACTCTTGGTTTATAAAGCTGTAGGGATGGATTGCTTTTATGTAGCAGGAAGCAATCTTTAAATGTATAGTAATCCAATAATTTATTTGGATGGGAGTAATGGATCCAAATTTTCATGATTTAGAGACACATGGGAATAGGAGGAAACTTAAAACTCCCACAGATGAATTAGTATTAATATTACCTGCAGCATGTGCGTGGTATCATAGCATTCAAATATCTTGCACTGAGAGAGGATTCTTCAAAACTTGCTTACAAATTGGGCTCAGGTTTAGCATCTTGGCACCTCTGGTTAACTGTTAGCATCAGTTAGCAGATGCAACACAAGCCAGTTGCTTTTTCTTTTTGGGGGGGAGGGGGAAGAAACCTCTCTACAGGGAATGAATTCTGCTTGGCTGGAGAGCTTCCTAGTGATTGAGGTTTTTTTCCCCACCAGTCAGGTCCTTACTATTCTCAAAGAAACTGAGGAACTTCAGCTCTTTTCCAGACCCCAGGAAGGCAAAAGTGAAACTACACAAAAGAGAAAGAGGTGTCTCTGGTTCATTTTTGTCATTCTGCATCAATATGATGATGGACCAGACTAACACAGGTGCATACAACTATGCTTTCCTTTAACATGAGATTCAGTAGAGACTGAGCAACTCCCAGTATCTAAAGGGCCCTTCTGGGCCAAGGTTTATGTAATGCTACAGGGTGACTTCATCTGTGCACAGTCCATTGCTGGGGTCCATGCTAGTGGATCCCAGACCAGATTTGGGACCTATGTTTGTGGGGAGAAGAAGGTGCTTATTTTTTTGTACAAATATAGTAGTTGCTCCACTCCAGCAAACTGCCCACATAGGGCCTAAAACCTCAGACTTTTTGGCAAAAACCAGTCAAAATTACTTGCATCTTCACTTTTGTAAATACAAAGCCTACAACTGTAGGACAGATTAGTAAGAATCTTGTATGTTGGCCATATTGTATCCTCACTGTTGGCCATTCTCAGCAGACACCTCAGCATGACTGATCAAATAGTGCTAAAAAAAATTATGGTAAAATATTACCAGAAAGTCAATGACTATGTGACAAAAGGACATAAATCTCCCATTACATGATAGGAGTCTAGGTCACATGTTGCAAGACACCATTGTTTATGAATTTCCTTGTTCCTAAATTCCTCTCACATGTGCACATCAATGCTGGGTTGCGAAGCCCTCGTTGATGGCTTCAGTGTTCATGGAATCTTGTAGCAGGAGAAGACAAACTTTCAGTGACTGAGAGATGAGAATAACCTTAAAATACACTACAGTATTTGATGAGAACCTGTAAAACTGGTCCAAGAGGTGATAAGTGAGCTCAGCCCTCTATGTGAAGAATTCTACCTGGTGTGGAACTGAACCAATTAATGCCAGTTGTATTATGATGTTCCTTGCAACACAAAGGAAAATATTTCAAGGCCAGTTGGTGTATCCTTTAAAGATAGTCTGTGAATCAAGCAGCTGGCAATTATCTTCATCCTTCTTCTCAAACAGAAAAGCCTTGAGAGCACTGGTTTGCTGAGGTTTTTGAGGAGCTATCGTTTTTCTGCATTAGAAAATTACTCCTCATAGCAGTTTCTGTTTTAGTTGTAGGGGGGCAAGGAGTAGGGTTGCCAACTGTCTAATCGCACAAACCCAAACACCCTTGCCCTGCCTTGTCCCTACTCCAAGGCCCCACCCCCACTCATTCCAGCCCCCTTCCCTCCATCGCTAGGTCTCCCCCACCCTCACTCACTTTCACCAGGCTGGGGCAGGGGGTTGGGGTGTGGGAGGAGGTGCAAGCTATGGGCTGGGGGATGGGGCGGACGGGTCCGGAGTATGAGGGGGCTCCGGGCTGAGCCTGGGGCAGGGGGTTAGGGTGCGGGCTCCGGGAGGGAGTTTGGATGCAGGAGGGGGCTGGGGGAGGAGGTTTGGGGTACGGGCTCTGGGAGGGAGTTTGGGTGCAGGAGGGGGCTAAGGGATGGGGCAGGGGGTTGGGATGCGGGAGAGGGTGCAGGGTGTAGGCTCCAGCCGGGCAGTGCTTACCTTGGGTGGCTCTTGGAAGCGGCGGCAGGTCCAGCACAGCAGCTTCTAGATGCAGAGGCGGCCAGGGGGGTTTCTGCAAGTGCCCCTGCCTGCGGGCACCACCCCCGCTGCTCCCATTGGCCACGGTTCCCTGTTCCTGGCCAATAGGAGCTGCGGAGTTGGCACTCGGGGTGGGGAGCAGCGTGCAGAGACCCCCTTGGCCGCCCCTGCACCTAGGAGCCGCTGCCGGACATGCTGGCTGCTTCCAGGAGCGGCCTGGAGTCAGGGCAGGTAGGGAACCTGCTTTATCCCCGCTGTGCTGCTGATCCAACTTTTAGCAACCTAAAATCTCCCGGATTGGCTTCAGTAGCCTCTGGGAGATCGAGCCCGATTCCGGGAGACTCCCGGCCAAACAGGGAGTGTTGGCAACCCTAGCAAGGAGTGATGGTTTGTTTTTTCCTTATGTCTCATCTGTTTGGCCATCTTTTCCTTTGACAAAGTGAGCTTTGGTCTAAAAGAGTCATTGAAACAGTTATCTAACATGTTGTACATTTTCTTCATTGTTCATGGGGCAGGATTTGGTTGATTAGATTCTGCAATGATACATATCAGCTTTAATAGGATATGTGAAAGCCAGTCATTTAACTTATTAAACACTTCCACAAAATATTGCTGCCTTAATAATATAGCCTAGATAGACTGCAAGATTACTAGTTGTTCCGTCAAGACAATAACTTCCAACTATCCTTGCTTATTCCACTTGCTGTTTTATAGTAAGCAGTTCTTCTTCATTAGCTTTCAAAGTTCTTTCCTGACCTATGTCCAGAACATACTGCAAAATATATTGCTGTTGATGGGATATGTGGGAGAGGTTTAAAACACATTATGGTTTTGTTCTTGAGGTCATAGATGGAATAATATAAAACAAAGAGTGGGATCTGTAGAAAATACTTAAAAAGAACAATTTCAGGTAAGTAATATCTTTAATCTTGATGTTGATAATACAAGGAGGAGCAGACACAGTAATTTCCTGATCAGGAACAATGGTTGGTTTTGTGATGCTTTTGCATGTCACAGGCCTAATTAATTATTTAATCCTTCTTTGGCATTCTGAGAGAGGCCTTGGGTAGTGTCAGAATAATTTTTAAAGACAGTTTGGGGATAGATGTAATGGGAGTTTCACCTATTGGTACATCCAGACCAAATAAATATATTTGCATTTCTCTGTCAGCTTCAAAACCAATATGAATGGTATAAGGAAGCAATTATCTGGACAAATGAAGACTGCAAACTCTTCACCCTTCATCATTCCACTTTAAATTCATTCTTAGAAGCATTTTGCTAAACCTTGATAACCTATATACAAGCTGCAATTGTAAGCTTTTGCTTAATTAACTTCAGAAAGGGAGTTTAAAAACATTCCATCTTAAATAAAAAGTTATAAGGGTGTAAACACAGGTATTGGTACTTTTATTTTAAAAGTAAACAAAACCAAGTATTTTAGGTTGTCTTGGTTCATAGATTTCCATGTAAAGAAAACATTTGTTCTTATTTATGCTCCATTAGTTCTCAGTAGGAATAGGAATTTGGATTAGACTAGGTCTGATTTTGGCCAATTATTGCCAAAAAGGTTGGTATGGATACACTACTGAGGTTAATTGGTAATAATTGAAGATTTTTCTTGAGACTTAAAAATATCTTCATGCTATATATGTGGTGTAACTATTTCTCTTTCTAAATGCTGTTGATCATAGGTGGCCACAGTATCAGAAAAATCTCGCATCATGGAACTAGAAAGAGATCTAGCATTGCGGGTGAAGGAAGTAGCTGAGCTCCGAGGGAGATTAGAGTCTAGTAAGCCAGTCAGTGATGTGGACAGTTCTCTCTCACTGCTACAAGAAATAAGTTCTTTGCAAGAAAAAGTGGCAGAAATTAGCAAAGAACATCAACATGAAATAAATTCACTAAAAGAGAAGTTTGGAATCAGTGAAGAATCTTATCAGAAGGAGATCAAAGCACTTTCAGCCTCACATGAAAGAATTGCAAAAGAAAATGAGTTGTTGAAAACTAAGCTTGATCGTGCCAACAAGGAGAATTCAGATGTGATAGAGCTGTGGAAATCAAAGCTGGAATCTGCTATTGCTTCACATCAGCAAGCAATGGAAGAACTAAAGGTTTCATTCAGCAAAGGTGTTGGGGCTCAGACTGCTGAATTCGCAGACCTAAAGACCCAGGTTGAGAAAATGAGATTAGAGCATCAAAATGAAACGTCAAATTTAAAACTAAAACAAGAAAACGAAAGATCTCAGCATATGAAAGAGATTGAAGCTCTGAAAGCGAAGCTATTGGAAATCACTGAGGAGAGAGAGCGAAGCCTGGAAAACCTGAAGACCAAACTAGAAAATGCAGAAGATCAACATCTAGTAGAAATGGAAGATGCTTTAAACAAATTACAGGAAGCTGAAATAAAGGTAAAAGAGCTAGAGGTACTTCAAGCCAAGTGCAATGAACAAACCAAGGTTATTGATAGTTTAACGACACAGATCAAAGTTACTGAAGAAAAGATTTTGGACCTTGATGTACTTCAGAAAGCCAATTCTGAAGGTAAATTGGAAATCCAGAAACTTAGCAAGCAGCTTGAGGCAGCTGAGAAACTGATACAAAACCTAGAGACTGAAAAGATTGATGGGAGTAGCAAGGTTTGTATTAACATCCATCGTTACTTTAATTTGTTTTATTTTAATTTACATTTATACCTTTTATCTACAATCATGAGCTCATCACAGAGGGGAAGATAGTCTTAAGAGAGAAAGTATTTTTTAATCATCTGAAGAGGTTTAGAGAAACTGTCCAGCGCATATAATCTGGAAGGCTGTATCTTGTCTTGCAGGGTGGTGGTTTGGGTAGAGGTGTGTGGGTCATGCCCCATAGAAGTTCTTTCTTGCTGTGAACTTACGAGCCCTATAACCTCTGTTCTGAGAGCTGTGTTTGGGCACTCGTGGTCCTAGTAAGCAAGAAGGATCCAC
>NW_020664585.1:6254791-6296795 GCF_002925995.2 Terrapene triunguis
GCTTTTTTTTTTTTTTTTTTTTAATTTTTTACATACGATGGTTTGAACATTCTAGTTATTTCCTTGAAGTTCAAGATTTTATGTTCTTTATGTTTTCATTCATGTTTGTAATTTTTGTTTTACTCCATCTAATCCACCCTGCCAGGCTAGTAATCTGGCCAAAGAACTTCAGGGCAAAGAGCAAAAGCTTCTTGACCTGGACAAAGACTTGGGTGTAGTAAATCAAGTTAAAGATTCTTTGGAAAAGGAGCTTCAACTTTTGGTGAGTAATTCTCAGAAATCTTGTCTCTACCCATTGGGTTCTCTTTGAGCTTTTTAGGGGGAAATCGTAACAGTTATCCAAGGGTCAAATGTAACAGTCCTTACTCCAGCAAAAATCTCAGTAATTTCAAATGGACTTTTGTCCAACTAAAGAATGCAGGCTTTGAGTCCAAGTGCTTTGTATATCTGATTTTCAAAATGAAAAGTACAATAAGATTAACTTTTACCTTATCAAGTTGTTGCCTAAGCAGAGCTCAGCTGTTACTGGTTTACAGTTAAAACATTGAGCCAGATAAAATGGGTTATATGATGTATTTGAAGAATAGTCATTAAGGTAGGTATAGTCCTTTTTCATTGTAAGTGCTGTATGAGTTAACACTACTTCACTCTGTTATTTACAAGCAGCTTTTGAATAACAAATTTTCACTTCCTTCTTGTTTTGCAACATAATAGTTAAATTTCCCAGTGTTCTACATTTGGGCTAGCTCCTGCTGAGATTATCCCAGATTTAGGAGCAGGGCCGGCTCCAGGCACCAGCTTAACAAGCAGGTGCTTGGGGCGGCCAAGGGAGAGGGGCAGCACCTGCGGCAATTCGGGGGCGGCAGGTCCCTCACTCCCTCTAGGAGCGAAGGACCTGCCGCTGAACTGCCGCCGCCGATCACGGCTTTTTTTGTTTTTTGGGTTTTTTTTTGCTTGGGGCGGCAGAAATGCTGGAGCCGGCCCTGTTTAGGAGGAAGCAAGATGTGAGTGTCTCAGTATGTTGATTAAGGAGCCCCAGTATTTTCTCTCTTTGTATCCTGGCCTTTCCTCAGATGTCCCTAACTTTCCATCTCTTCCTGCCATTATGGCTGGAAAAGACTGGTATGAGATTGGCCACAAGGCTGCATGGGGCCATTCAAACAACAAGTCCACCATAGCCTGTGAGCTAAAGTTTATAACTTTTTTAAAGTGAGGTCCAGGCCCGAGACCTGTGAACCATGTCTGCCACACAGAGCTTTGCTGCTGCTGTACCACTATCCTAGTTTACAAAGACGTTGTAAGGGACCGCCTTTCAAACTAAGATGGGGAGATTTTTTTTTCTTTTACTTCTCTGTGTTGCCAAGTTCAAAAGAGACTATAAATTACAAGTCAAAAACGTCTTACACACTTATGACAGTAGTGGGTCTTTATCGAATCAGGAAATGAAAAAATAGTAACACTACTTTTAATGAAGTTCATATTTGAATAATAGTGTGTCATTACCAAATGGTTAAAACTTGTCTTGGGTTTTCATTCCCTTCTAGAAAGGAAAGTTTACTAGTGCTGCTGAAGAGGCGGAAAGTGTTCAAAAATCTATGCAAGGTATGTTTCCCTAGAATCGAAATGCATCCCCTCAAAACCCGCTGGGAAAAAATGGTGCAGAAAAAAATTTCTTCAAGAGCCTAAGGGTTATTATATTTGTTAATTTAGCAGGATTTGTCTTGGCAACTAGGAATAAAACAGGATTTTTTGTCTCCTCCTTGTTTGATTTGAGAGTAATATGCATTCTTTGTAAATTAGGTTTGCTTTAACAAGATGACCCACAATAACTGTGGAATTAACTTTATCTTTTAAATATGATTTTATTTCCATAGAAACTATTAAAAAACTAAACCAAAAAGAAGAGCAATTTGCACTCATGTCTTCGGAACTGGATCAGTTAAAATCTAATTTGACAGGTAAGGAAATGACAAAATTGAAGGGTTTGGAATGTGCCATCAGCTTTATGCTTTCATGCCACCTGCTGCTCTTATCACATGGTGATGACTAATACTCACACGGTGGCAGACATGTGTCTGCAAACTAGCTTTGGGAAGCTAGAAAGTCAGATTCCTGTTTGAGCCAAGCCCAGTGCCTAGTTCCAAGCTAAAACAAACCATGTCATTAGTGTGAAGTGTAAGCACAACTGAAAAACGATATATAGGGATGCTGCGAAGCGACCATGGCAAGGAAGTAATGGAAAAGTATTTCCTTGCTCAGCTCGCTTCCTGGTTGAACCTTTGTTGCTTAAGTCTATTCCAAGGAACTGGTTAAAGCTTTGCATTAGGTATTTATCTGCTTTAATGGCACAAACAGTCAAAAATGTGTTAATATTGCAACTGATCTAAGTTGATTATTAGTGGAGATGCTCCAGGGTGAAGGCTGGGGAAAGAGGATGACACACTCAGGGTACCGCAGAGAGTAGGGTATGTGTAGCTATATGCCTCAGTGAAAACCAGGATGT
Organism: Terrapene triunguis; assembly: GCF_002925995.2. Taxonomy (NCBI): domain Eukaryota; kingdom Metazoa; phylum Chordata; order Testudines; family Emydidae; genus Terrapene; species Terrapene triunguis. Next base: position 6,257,295 of record NW_020664585.1, read on the forward strand.
GCCCACTCTGCAGTATGTAGCTACATGCATCAGTGAAAGGCTCTGGCAGTGGGATACTGTGACAGTCTGTATCCTTACGTTCACCCGATGGTGTGAGCAGTTAAGCAACCGAAGCCATGCCTTTTTAATAGAAAGTTCAGGGTCATCATTGATCTGGTTGAACAGAACTAAAGGCTCAAATTCCAAACTGCTATGCTGGAGTCTCGTACTACCAGAATTTTATATGGAAATTGTGCACATAAAAGAAAAATAAAATATGGTGGTAGATGCCTTGTCCAGGAAAGAGGGCCCTGACTTACTGCCTACAGGTCAGCCAGTGGGTAACCCTCCTGCAGCTTTGTAAAGGGGGAGAAGGTGTGACAGTCTATATCCCTATGTTCACCCTTTTTACAAAACTATAATGGATTTCATACAAAATATGCCTTGAGGTATCATTTGAAAACTCTTAATGTGCTGATCATTATTGTCCTGGGAAAATGTGTGGCAACATGGTATGTAAAGTTAAGATTCTACTGTATAACATTACTGAGACATATTCCAAGTTTAGAAAAACAGGCATCCCAGCTTGGCGAATTGAGGGGACACAGTGTCCATCAGTCCAGATTGTACCCTGGGTAATGCAACAAATGTTACACGGGGAAAACACAGGTTGGTCATGTAGAGAGCTGTGTAGGGTACATACCCTAGAGGTTCAGGCATGTGTTTACTTGCATAAAGAGTGGCTCACCAGCTACACTGCTACATATAGCCATGCTAGGGGGTGCATATAGTATATGCACTCTACACACTGCCATAAGGAATGTGCAGTGTAAGGGTACCCTTGGTGTGGTTCATGAAATGCAACATGTAAATAGCATGTGCCTGTAACAGACATGTAAAAAGCATATGACAGCTCATGAAAAGAGTATGAACCCTATTTACATCTGAAGAATCCTTTTTGGTTTGGTTGTTAACTTCTTCCTAACGTCTGTGACCTTCGAGCTAGCACATCACCATCCCCTGTCACATAACCTGTAGTACCATTTCCCACTATACACATCCACCTAATCTCTTTACTGCAATCTAAACTGACCTTATGTATATAGAAGAAAACCTACTAAGCCCAGTGACTTGATGTAGCTCTCATTGATCCTTGTGTTTACACTGCTCTAAAGACCAATTGGCTTAATATTCTTCCCTTGATAGCTGCATGTAACTTCAGTTAAGTGAGTATGCCCAAATGTTGTATTCTTGATTAATTGTTTTTCCTACAATTTACAGTCCAAACCCAAACGTGACTTTGTTTTGGAAGTTCAACGTGCTAATTTTATGGCACCAGGCTAACTCTGATGTTTACACTCTCTTGTTAGCATCTAGGTGCGTTGTGCATGGTCTGTGGATTAAATTTACTAGAATATTAACTTTTTTTATGTTCAGTTATGGAGAAAAAATTGAAAGAGAGGGAAGAAAAAGAACAGCAGTTGTCTGAAGCTAAAGCCAAACTCGAGAATGATATAGCAGAAATAATGAAGTCCTCGGGAGATAGTTCTTCTCAGCTTACAAAGATGAATGATGAGCTGCGGTTAAAAGAAAGGTATCCCGTTGCTATCAGAGCCTTTTCCTCCCATTTGTTCCTACATTTTTTGTCCTTTTGTAAGTAGCTATGAAAACTCATCCTGCAACAAATCTGTTTCACATTGATGTGACAACCGAGCTTGTCCCACCAAGTTCATTCTGTCTTAAATACTCTGTACATATATCGGATTAAAGAGCCACTTGGTTTACAAATTATTTAATAACTTCTTATTTATGTAACATCATCTGGCACTTTTGAAACTGAATATACTTTTTCATGGTTTGATTATCATTGCATCTCTTTTAGCTTAGACACAGAAAGTAAACTATACAATTTCTGGTTCTCATGCACGAGTACAATGCATGCAACCCAAACAGTGCAAGGGAATGTGTTTGTTTTAAACATAACTTTAATGCAAACATTTCTGTTTTTGCAAAACCCTGAACTTTGGGGTCAGATTTACCCTGACACTGGTACTTTTGTGTGCATTGAATCTTGTTATTGGTGCATTTAATTTGATAGAACATTCTGCACACTTCTTAGTGATTGAATAAACCTTTTTCTAAACTTTTGGTCTGTATTAAAGATTTAATAGAAGCATGCTGCAAGTTAGAGAGCGAGCGCTATGTGTCTGTACGTTAGTTACATTTTTGGAAAAAAGTCATTTTGCTAATTTCTGATTGATTGATTTATTGATTGATTTTAGGAAGCTAGAAGAACTACAAATTCAGTTTACAAAATCAAATGAAAAGGCAGCTCAGCTGCAGGAAAATGTGGAACAGACAACACGTAACGCTGAACAGAACCAGCAGGAAACACTTAAGAATCATCGGGCTGAATTGAAGAAAATGCAAGATAAATTAGTAGATCTGGTAAGAAGAACTATAGAAAATGCTAACTAGTTGTGTTGGAAAGAGTATTAAAAAAAAAAAAACAAAAAAAACCCACTAGATTTCTGATTGTATTCAAATTGCTCTAAAATCTGACAGGAAAAGCAAATTGAGAAAAGCCAAAATCAGTATAAGGATCTGCAGATGACACATGAAAAAACCAATTCTGAGATGATCGCTGAGCACAATGCAGCCATCAAAGAGCTTAAACAGAATCTGCTGGACACAGAAGAGATGCTGAAAAGTGCAAAAGAGAAAAACAGCGACTTGGAAAAACAGGCTGAGGAGCTGAAAAAACAAGCAGAACTTGCCAAAGTACGTATGTCTTTTAAGCAAGTAATTGCTCTATTATCTCTTTCCTTACAATGACTCACTCCTTTACCATTTAACCTAACCCATTTGTATTAACTTTGGTTTTTGGTATTCACTCAGTGAAAATTTATCCAGACTAGATGAAGTATTAAGGAAAGGAAACCTACGCCATTGACTATTAGATAATCTTTATATCCATATTTTAGTTTAATATAAAGTATGGTACTTAGCCATTAACTTTATATCCTCATAGATTTCTGTTCCAGTCAGAACCAGTTGGAATTAAATTTTATTTCTCTTTAATAAGGGATTTTAAGCATCTGGATTTTAAATAATTAGGTGTACTTAGAAATATTTTCTTTACAGGCACCTTGTTACTGAAATTCTTTTGTAAATCAAGTCCATGTTGTGTATAATAATTTTGCCCTTAGCTTGATTTAAATAACTTTCACTGATTTTTCTGTTTCCTGGATATTGTTGCTTGCTTCCATCTCTCATTCATTGTTTATTTGCCTTAAGCTTTGTGTTATGTTACGCTTTAGCAGAATATTTAGTGTATAAATTGACACACGAAAGTTAAAGTATCCAACATATTTCTGATGTAGTATTTGAACAAATTAACCTTTTTATGATAAGGTATCATGGGTACATTACTCATGTAGTATAAACACTATATAAAGTAACTAGAAGTCAGCATCTGGTATAGCTCCCTGGATTAACTGTAATCCAACTCATCCAGGTATTGACTAAATCTTGTTGGTTTTGTCTTCTACAATAGCTTTTTAAAATCACTCCATGCTTAATCTATGTAGATGGTACCATTTAAATCATTTTTTTGGGGCAGGGGGGCATTATTGGAGCTATCTTAATAAAAAGCCAAACTCTAGTATGGATGAACACACAACTAGTGCATCCTTTAACATAACTATCATTAATTAGTTCCACTAGATCGTCTCACTAGCTAGTCATTGTTTTGTAATAAAAATGGCTTTAACGTTTTTCAGCAGTTGAGATTACACAGAGACTTGTGTCAGTATATACGCTTTTTTAATTTAAACAATAATAGCTCTATTTGTCCTTAATCCATACTTCTCATTTGTCTGTTTGACTTCATTTTTGTTTCCCTTCTCCCCAACTTTATTTCTTTAGTCTTTAACTTCTGTGTTAGCATCAGCCAAAAAAGAGATTGAACTAATGTCAGACGAGATGAGGGGTTTGATATCAGAGAAGGAGATTCTGGCACAGGAGGGAAATGCTTTAAAGTTAGAGAAAGGTTCACTATTATCAAAACTACTAGAGTTGGAATCCAAGCTTATGTTGTTGCAACAAGATCAGGAAAAGCTTTGGACAATAAATGAAGAACTTGATTCAGAAAATAAAAAGATCTTAAAGGAAAAGCAAGAAGCTGAAACTAAAAGTCAACAGGAAAGCACAGAAAAGGCAGCATTAATTTCTGAGAAACAAAAGTTATTTATTGAAATAGGGACAACACAGAAAGATCTTCTAAAAATAAGTAGAGAAAATGATGCTCTACGCTCTTCAGAATCAGCGCTGCTCCAACGGCTGGAAGAACTTCAGACCAGCAAAGATGCTTTGGTTCTGGAATCTCAGAAGCACATTAAGGAAAGAGAAGAACTGGAGGATAATCAGAAAATGCTTTCTGAGGAGAATGCTACTCTTCTTAAAGACAAGGATGATGTCATCCAGAAGCTGAAAAGCTCTTATGAAGACCTGGCCAGAGATCAAAAGGAACTCCTGCAAGAATTATCTGCTCTGGCTGCAGAGAGAAATTCAGTCTTGGATAAAAATTTGGCTCTTGAAAGCACACATGTGGCCTTAAAAAATGAAAGGGACGATCTGTTGCAAAAAAGGCAAGACCTGCAATCTGAAAAGGAAGCACTTCTTAAAAGTCAGGAAGAGCTGCATGTGAGCTTAGAAACTGCTCTTAATGAGGAAAAGGCCCTAAATAGGAAAACTGAAGGACTGAAAGCAGAGCTAGATGCTGTGATTAAAGAACTTAAAAAAGCTACCAAAGACAATGTAGAGTTGCAGGCCTCCTATGCTAGTCTCTCTAAACTGCTTGAAGAGATTAAAGCCAGTAGGGAGTCAACAGACTCCGAATGTATCCAGTTATTACAAGAGAAGGAAGCTCTCTCTTCATCTGAGCGGAGACTTTTGTCTGAAAGGGACGAACTTTTACATGAAAATAAGGCAATTGCGGAAAAGCTTGCCAAGACCTCAGAAGATGCCACCCTTGCTGAGAGAGCTGTAAATGAGAAGATCAGTCAACTGAGCAGAGAGAAGGAATTGGCTTCTCAGAAGTCAGTGAAACTTAAAAAGCAGAATGATGCCCTTCTCAAAGAAAAGGACATGTTAGAAACCAAATGTGCAGAGCTGCTCACTGAAAAACAGTCTTCTGCAAATGCACTGTGTGACTTGAAAAGAAAACATGAGCTGGACATCTCAGCCAAGAAAGCACTCGGTCAAGAGAAGGCAAAGCTCCTGAGTGCCGTTGAAAGCCTCAAGAGAGAACTGGACAAGAAAACCCAAGAAAATCAAGATCTAGTAGCCTATAACTGTGAACTTTCAAAGTGTCTGAAAGAGGCTCAGAGTGCCAAAACACTACTAGGTAATGAACTTTCTGCTGTTTCGCAAGCCAAGCAAGTTCTGATGGCTTCCTTCAAAACCTGTTCCTCCAGTAAGGAAATGCTAGCCAAAGAGAGGACTGAATTGCAAGAAGAATGTCAGAAATTAAATGAAGAGGTCAAAATTATGCAGGAGAATTTAACAATAGAAAGGGAAGCTAGAAAGCTGGAAAAAGATTCATTCTTATTGGGACATGCAGAACTTCAGAACACCATCAGCTTCTTAGAGAGGGAGAAGGAGCAGCTAACAGTTAAAAATAAAGAATTGCTGTCTGAGAAACAACTGCTGGTTCAGGAGAAACAAAAGTCTGAATCCAAACTAGAGGAAATCATTAAAGAAAAGGAGGTTCTCAGCACAGAGACTGATCAACTTGCCTCCAATATTGAAAAACTAAAGAGTGATTTTGCTTCATTGACTAAATCGAAGGCAGAGCTCCAGGACTTGCATGCCTGTCTCTCCAGTATCCTAGAAGATCTTCGGCATAGCCATGAGGTGACTGAATTGGAGCGAACGAAGCTGCTCCAGGAAAATGAGAGCCTGCTTGCGGAACAGAAGAATCTGATCATGATAAAGGAAGAAATACTGAAAGAGAAGGAGAAGTTTTCTGAGGACTATTACAAACTGCATGAGGAAGTAATGCTTTTAGCACAAACTAATGGTGACCTTTCAGCCAACCTACTGGTGTTGCAGAACAAAAATCAGATGCTACTGGTGGAAAAGGACAAACTTGCTTTGAAACTAAAAGAAACTGAGGCTCTTCAGACACATACAGTAACGCAAAAATCTGAGGTATTGAAACACACTGTTAAACCAGTCAAGTACAGTTACTAACACTGAGCACTAACTTCAATGGTTTTGATGTCTGCACTTTAATTGCACGACCAGCACTTCATCTTAATGTAGACAGACTGTAATTATCTTCCCTCTTGGTATCTTGGTATAGTACCCTGTTTGTCTCAAGTTGTCTGTAATGATGAGTGTGAAAGATCTTTTAACACCCATAATAAAAACAATTCAAAGCTTAATCATAAGGAACTATGTTGTCGCTGAATGCTGCAAGAAAACAATTTTGAAACTGTGAATAAAAAGGAAAATATTTTTTTCCAAATCCTATAGGAGAAATTTAACATTAGTAGAAAAAGTACTTTCTAGCTAATAGTAAATGGGTACAAATGAACATGATTTTAGACTTGGTGCTCACCATACCTTTTTATTTTAAAAAAATTGAATAAAAAGAATATTAGTTTAAATTTACATGGTGATATAAAATAAAATTTTACTCCAGTAATTGGACAAAAGGAATTGTAAGACAATCCCCTAGCAGGCTTGGGTTTTTTTTGAACTTTCAAAACATGTTGTAATAAATTGGCAGCTGAGTGTGTTCTTTTTATTCACAGTAGTGTTTATATTCACCACCAACAGAGCAGTAAATAGAACTTTGAGCCAGACCTTGCTTGACTTATAAACTGCAAAACCACTTAAAGTATGAATTTTGTGGGGTGTTTTTTAATTCCAAATACTTTCAGAATATTTTACTCCAATCTAAAGCTTTGTGTATGATCTTCAAAGATTTAATTTCACAAGCGCAAGTCATCATTAACAATGTTAAAGTAACATATGTAACGTTAACTTGATAGCTGAATCTTTTTTGTTCTCCTATTTTAACTTTTAGGATCCTGTCAAAGCAAATTCAACACAACTCCTCTTTATAATTCCACATCTATCTAAAAGATCAGTCTGGTGGTGGTGAATATCTATTGAACAACTATGATTATAAGATGTTTGGGGCATTTAAGGGTAATCACAGTGGATATAATTAGGGCCATTCAGGGATTTAATAACAAAAAAAAAAAATACAACCTCAATGAGGACACAAGCATGGGATTGTAATTCATTTCTGCATGGAATTCGACCTTTTAAGATCTATTTGATACTTTATGCAGCTTCAGAATGCAGATAAATTTCCAGTTTTAGTTACAAAAATGAAGCTGTTTAACATATTTGATTCAATATGGAAAAAAGCTGGCAAGTAACTGAGTTCTGCATAAAGTAAACAAAATATAGTATAACGGCTGGTCTGCATTGGAGTGTTCCATCCAGTAATAATTCTCTCTTATATTTAGGCTGCTAAAATGGCAGAAGATGCTTTGCAGGTAGTGGAGCAGGTGACCAAAGAGAAGGATGCCCTTCATCAAGAAAAGATCGATACACTGGCCTCCTTGGAGGACTCCAGACAGACAAATCAGAAGCTTCAAAATGAAGTAACCACTTTTAAATGTTTATATATGAAAATAGTCACAAAGTTCTTGAGACTTGCTGGTATTCCTTAAAATGTCCCTGTATTATAATGTGAAATCTACATCCAAATAGTCAAAAGCACCACAATTTATCAGTGAATATGTGCTCTTTGAGGTACCTACATTTCCCATACAACTTTAGTTATATGTTGAGCTGGACATGCGGTCACTTCCTTCTGCTAGTCAGATCTGATCTTTGCAAGTGAGAGGTTGTTTAAATCCTATTTTTCTGTATATAACAAATGACCTAAAAAGAAAAAAAAACTGTAGGGGCAGGTTTAGTTTTTACTCTGCAGTCCAGAAGTGTTTTTTTTTAAGTGCCTAAACCAATAGGATCACAGCACAGGGGACAAGAGAAGGGGAAAGGACTATTGGTGAGTGGGGAAAAGGAGAAGAATGGGATGAATAACCTTTGTCACTGTCCCACCACAGAGCTCATCACGGCCATCTTGGCATGGGCTACTAGATAGTACCCACAGCTTCTCTATGTATTACACTAGTACAACCTTGTAGATTACATGCTTCTACAGCTCTTGTGTGTCCAGCTATAATTACAAATACACCTCTACCCCGATATAATGCGACCCGATAGAACATGAATTTGGATATAACGCGGTAAAGCAGTGCTCCGGGGGAGCGGGGCTGTGCACTCTGGCGGATCAAAGCAAGTTCGATATAACACGGTTTCACCTATAATGTGGTAAGATTTTTTGGCTCCAGAGGACAGCGTTATATCGGGATAGAGGTGTACTCTATTACCTATATGCTCATGGACCTTGGCTTTCCACGATGCTAGAGCAGCATTTATCTACTGTGATGAGAGATGCAGCATGGTACAGTAGACAGGGCACAGATACAGAAGATCTACGTTCTAAGCCTGGCTTCATCAGTGACTCACTGTGTGGCCTTGGGCAAGTTGTTTACAATAACTTCTCTGTGCCTCAGTTTCTTCATCTTAAGTGGATAGTCCTTACCCTCCAATAAAAAGCACTACCAAAGTGCTAACTAATAGTAACATTAGTAATCCACAGAAGTTCTCCCTTCCTAATCTAGCCTACAAAAATTTGAGCTTCTGTGCATGGTTATTAAAGGATCCTCTGTGTGACCTGAAGTTTCACGGCAGCATCTTCATTTCTCCTCCTCTGATTTATGTATTATTATTTATCATTTACTATTTATTATGGCAGCGCATAGAGGCCACTCTCAAGAGTGAGGCCCTACTATGCTAGGTGCTGTACAAACACACATGAGTTGCAATTCCTGTCCCCAAAAAGCTCGCAACCTAAGAAATACCACAGTACTTTCCATGATGATGCTGAGTCAAGGAGCCCCTCCTACCCTTGTTTTTCCCCTTTTGTAACAGTGCACTTTTTTTTTGGTAGTGGTGTCTTCACTAGCACCCTAATCTCTTTTCCCCACAAATTGCCTCCAGGCTGCAGAGATGCAAGTATAAACTGATTGTTTGAAACAAAAAGATGTGGGGAAACATACTTGAGCACACTGGCTGGTACAGGCTGTGCAGATGATTCTCTAGAATTTTCTGATGTCTTTAAGATAATGAGCATTTTGAATGGGAAATACCAGGCTAACCTAATGCCATAGGCTTCTATTGAAACATAATTCTCAATGATTTTGAGGCAATGTTGATTGCTTAAGAGAGATGACATTATTAATGCCAGAAGTGGAATTTCTGGGCTGTTTAAAATAAAAATCCACTGTTCTGTAATGCCATCGAAGTAGCTGGAGATTATCTGTTACATAATATAATGTATTACTGAGTGCTTGTGAACAGATGAGGTTTACAATCTGATAAGTGCTTACATGATAGATGCATGCACAGTAAATACTAGAAGGCTTTCTACAATTTGTACCAAAACAACAAGACCTCTCAAAAGAATGGATTTCCCATTATTGCAAACACAACATCCAGCCTACTATTTCTCGCTGATTAAGGTACAGTAAAGCTTAACCATATGGTTAATTATGTATGTTTTTACCTAAGATCAGGGGGGGAAAACTCTATACAAATAGCACTCAATTATAACAAATCATACTACATTAATTTTGCTAAAAATGTTGAGTTGTAGGGACAGTGCTTAGACAGGTAGGTGTCTGTGTGAAATGTGGTGGATAGATTTCTACTTATATTATTATCAGTTAGTCTTAAATTAACCTTTAACTTGCTATGCTGCTGGAATTGCATTGAACACAGTTAGGTTTGTTACACTTTTGTTAGTCCAATACTTCCCAGTGCAGATAGACTAATTTAACTCTTCACTTACCAAGACTTAAAAATAAAAAAAGTGCAACAGTTCAAAATGTCAGGCCTCCATTTTCACAAATGCTTGACTATTTGCAAACAATTTGTTTGAAAATTATATGATTCCATGAATTTTTAACAAGATTTCCTTCCCTCCCCCAAGCTGGACAAACTTAAACAAAACAGCCTGAAAAACGAAGAGGAACTTAACAAGTCAAAAGAGCTTCTAAATCTGGAGAACAAGAAAATGGAAGAATTTAGAAAAGAAGTGTAAGTATTTAAATGTTTGTTGAGCCTTTGAACTCTTCCATAGTTATTCTATGTGAGTATGTAGCAATTACGTTTCATAAATGAGTCTTTTTACCAGCTTGTGACGGGGTTGGGACTCACCACCTGGGCGCCTCCTACTGGTTACTCTGGGAATTAGCTCAGTCCAGTGGAGCGTCCCCTCTCGGTGGTATCCCGCCCGTTGTCTTGCCTTCGATTGGCTTCTGAGCCCACATCGCTCACCAACTCGCGGTGTCCTCTTCCGGACCACTGCCCTCCGGCAGTGCCCCTTAGTCCAGCCACACCCCCTTTCGGGGGGGGAGCGGTGTCAATCAGCAGTCTCTATGTCCAGCCACCGTGGTCAACCACACACCCCAAAATCTAATCCCTCCTGTCAGGGATCTGGCGTGGTCTATAATGGCCGCTCCCTACGGCCAATGGCTGGGTGTACTGCAAGGGGGGAAGGGGAGGACCCAGGCCCGCCCTCTACTCTGGGTCCCGACCCAGGGACCCTCTGGCAGCAGCCTCGCTGTCCTCCTTCTCTCCCCTCGTCTGTCTGCTTCCTTGGGCCGCTTCCCCTACGGCCCCTCGCACCGGCTAGGCCCTTCCCCTAAGGGCCTGCAGCCTGGCAGACACCGGGCTGGAGTTTCCTTCTGCTCCCCCGGGCCTGCCCAGCACTGCGCTGTCCTGGGTGCTAGTCTCCCACCCTGGAGACAGACCTTCCCCTGTCCAAGGCCTACTCTATCCCCCTCTCACATGGGGGTGGGGCACTCGCCTCGCCACACAGCTCATCTACAGTATCCTCATTTATAAAACAGAGGTACTGTACTTTGTTACAATTCACTACTAACTTGGCTTCTGAAATATGTAAAACATGGAAACGGAGCACTGCCATGGCTCTCTGAAGGTTATTGAATTATTTGTGGAGATGTTTTAAATTATGGTGCATTAATTGAATTAGTCTGAGGTGGCATACAGTTCTGCCACATGGGGGCACCAATTTATTTCAAAAGCATCAATCCAAACATCTTGCAACATGTTTAGCCTCTAGTGTAGCTGGAGCTCAATGTGATTGCTGATCATGGTCCACTCCTAATCTAGACAGCCTCATCCTAGATTCTGAAATTGGAATGTAGCTGGCAATGGGTGAAGCAGAGTGTGCTGCTGTTTGGGCTCACATTTACCTGGACTCTACAGTGTTAATATAATCATTTATTTTGTCAATAAACCTAACCAGTAGGTCTCCAAAGAAAATGTAGGGAGTAGATATATATGTAGTAACAAAGTGCCTTAGCTGAGTGCCATCCCTGGGCAGTACTAAATGAAACACACATAGTCTCTCTGGTTTAAAGCCCTCTAGCCACAATTTGGTTAGTGCATGTTAGCCTCCGAATAAAACTATTAGCTCGTAACTGGTGTCCAGCAGCCTAAAACTATGTCCCTCCCTGAACAAAGACACAGCATGGCTACTGGCCCTTCAGTGTCCCAAGGTTTAGAGACTTGGCACACTGAACCTCAGGTCTCCAATCCCACCCTTTCTGTGTGGAGAGAATTTGCTGACCTGTTGGGGAGATTCAGAACCTGGAACTTGGACTGCAGGGCTGAGATGGTTGCTTGTGATTTTCAAAACGATGCAGGGAATTTTTTCCCCACACGTGACTGGTGCTCTTAGATCAAGGCAGTCCAGGTAAGGAGAGACAGGGTTTCTTGCAGAATACACAACATTAATGGTATGTTCCAGCACCTGCACCACGGTATTGATTTTTCTGTCCTTTTAAAAACCTAGATGGCTGTCAGAGAGAGGCCCCTTCTGGTGTGACAGGATTTCATTCTATCAGTAATTCCCATCTGCTTCAGCGCTTGTAGAAAATGCCAAGGCAAAGTAATTATTTCCAGACTAGTTGTTCTAGTCCTAGAACCCCAGGAAGTGTGCAGATCCCATTTTTTATTAAAAATTATTCTTCTGCAACTTGTCAGGAAAAATTATTTGTAGAAATTGCTGTTTAGGCTTCAGTAAAGGGGACTTGTAGATAAAGGAAATTGGTTTCCTCTCACTTGGTCCTCTTATGATTCTGTTTAAGGCAAACCTTAATCATAGCCAATTGCTGAACATGGTCTCTAATTACCTGTGATTTTGGACTTCATGGATGGGGGGGTAACTAATCTAATTTGACAGGTAATTGTCATACTGATTTAAGATTATTAAATTATAAATACTTTGACATGTAAACAAAGTAATTAACATTGGTAAAGGATGGAGCTGAATTTGGCAGCTGCAGCTTTCCTTGAACTCCTCAGCAGTCTGTGTTGCCAGAATGCCTTTGGGATGCCCAGTAGGTGATGGTAAACTCTTGTAATTGTGGAGGGGAATAATGCAGGAGAGCCCTTTCAATAGCCCGCTGTGGCTCTGTAGGTAGAGAAGTCTTTCAGTGGAGGTGGTAACCATTTTTGCAAAAGAGCTTAACATATAAAACTGGGCACCAGAGAAGCAGTGATACTGGTTGGATTTTACTTACCTGGTTAATAAACTCCATGTCAAATGCTCTTTTTGACATCCATTAAAATTCTCAGATACAAATGAATTACAATGGAATTCTGTGGTTTCACACAAGTCCACGCCACTATTTGTGTGCCTTTAACATCAGGAATCTGACTTCCTGACACACTAGTGCCAAAATCAAAAGTCAAAGCACTGATACGGACTGCAGCACAGCAAACAAGTGAGGTTAAAATTAGATGTGTCCCTGCATTAGCAAGCAGATTCATACCAAGATAATTTGATTCAGTGATGTGAGCCAGCACATTAAATCCAGTTTAACTAGGCCTTATTAATAGAGCATGAAAAACTGCACCAAAAATTGTTTACACTAGAGCCTGATCTTTAATAACTAATGTAGCTATGGCATAAGATCTAGGGAAAAGGGCTGGAAAATGTTAGCGTTAAGTTTGATACACACAACGCCGGATTACTTTTAATGTTGCTTGATAAAATGTTCATCATATAATATGAAATACTTTTGTTTAAACTGTAATTTAGTGAGTTAGAGGATAATGCTCCTGTTTTGTGAATCCTGTTACATAAATGTATCCCTCCGGGGCACATCAGCCATGGGTCATCATAACATATTTTAGTATTCTAGTCAGTGCTTGACTGTGAAATATTGGCACATATGACCATTGAGCCTCCCTTTAGGAAAGCAAAATACAATGGTAAAAAAACTGCCCAGATGAAATAAAATGCAACTTTTTTTTTATTTTTTTAAATCCTGCCAACTTCTACAGGAACTTATTAAATGACGTATACACAGAATATGTAACAGGCTTTTGTTTGTTTGTTTTTGTTTTAAATACATCAGTTAAAAATAATTCTAAAAAAAAATCCAATCTTATCAACAGCAACATGGATTAACGAAACTTGAAAATCCTAATTTGTTTTTTTGCTATTGGTGTTTATTTCATTGTAAAGACAACGAAAATAGACTAGTCATCTTTACGTTTTGGCTCACCTGACTTCATCTGTTCTTCAGTATTTGGGTTGCAAGCCATTCCAGAGAATATTTAAATCTGAACAAATGGGGTTTCCTTGATAATTTTAATTTCATAAACATTTCTGTTTGTATTAGATTTGGTTAAAAACTCTGTGGGTGTGTTTATGTGCCTGTACAGGGGGGTGGGATGTTAGAACTACCAGTCTGTCTCTTCAAACATAAATAACATACTTCAAACAAAATTTAATACCACAAATTAGCATATTTTTAAATCCAAGGGTTTTTAAACTCTTGGAGCCATGTAGAACTGGTAATAGGACGCTGAATAGACTTTCCCTTGCAGTGGTATCAGCTGCATTTAATGGAAAAGGGAAGTAATTGTGTGTTGTGCTCCCAATGCTCTCTTTTTCAGGGTTAACACTATCAATGTGCATTTAAGGTGTAGATTGTCACCTTTATTATAGATCCTATTAGACACGTGACCTAGATGTATTTTTCCAAGCTGTGAAGCAGATTCTCTCCCACAGTCTTTTCTTGCCTGTCTTGTTCCTATGGTAACCATGCACTTCCTGTCCTTGCAGAGAAGCGCTGAGACTGGCGGCTGCTCAGAAGTCCCAGCAGCTCACAGCCCTGCAAGAAGAGAACATTAAACTTGCCGAGGAGCTGGGCAGGAGCAGGGACGAAGTCACAACTCATCAGAAGGTAGGGTGGCTAAACACTTACTGTTCAGTGCTTAGAGGATGCTGCAGTTTGATTGTTTAAAATAATCCATACTATTTTCTCGGATGCCTGTGTGACCCTGTAATGCATGTTTGTGATTTAAAGGGATAGTTCATTTCAAGAGTGTTTAAATACATTTGCAAACCACCTCCATTAGAAGGTTAGAATCATAGGATGGTGGAGGGTGGTATGACCCATAAAGAATCTTTCCAAGAGAGATGTCTGTTTGAAGGCTTCAGGTAAGTGTGAATGAAATGTGCTGTAGCCAACTCTATATCCAAGGGTCTACTAAAGAGACACTCTAGTGGGAGTATTTTTTATTTTCCAAACTCCTCACTTTTCACATCCTTTCCCCCCTCTATTAAGAGAAACTGTAGTTGTTTTTAAAAACCCAGTCTTCCAGAGAGAATATTTTAAGGTGGTTTGGAGAATACCGTTCAAAACCCCTTTACTGAACTCTATGAAAATGGTAGTGGAAATATGCATACGTGTGTGCTTCTGTATTGTGTGTAAATGGTGGATATTAGAGGACTGGAGTTGGTATAAGGTTTTTTGGTGGCAGTGTAAAGTCTGTAAAGCTCTACGCCTTGTACATGTCAATAGAACCTTAAAATACATTTATTGTGGATGGAGCTTATTACATTGGTACTTGCAAATAAAGATTTAGAACTTAAATGTTAAGTGGCTTAATTGAAACTCTAGATCTCACATAGAATAATTCTGGTTATGTTAGAACCTCTTCCTGAAGTATAACCATTTAGATGATTTTTTTCAAAATTTGCATTTGAACTATGACACTGTGTCCTCTGACAGTAGTGTGTCTCATTCTAGGACATGACGTGCAATGTAAGAGCAGTATGTGAGCCACTGTCAGACACACGTTGCCATTGCATACAGCATGTGCCTTTGTGACAGCACTTAATGTGTTCTGTGATTTCAAGCTTTACTGGAAGTCTCCCTTCAAGCCCTGCTGCAGAACCTCATGCTCCACCAAGATTTGAGGGGGCAGACTTTCCCCAAAGCATCTCTTAGAGCTGAAGCCCGAGCCATTTCTAATTCCTGGGTGCTGTGACAGTAATAGTGCATGGAATCCTTCATTCTACAAAGTGCTTTGAAAGATGATTGAGGAATGTCCCTGCCATGCAGGCTCTGACCCTCCTCCTGAGTAGTGACGTGATAATAGGATGCTGTCTTCTTAAACAACCAATGGGAGCCTTTTTTGTCCCTTTCAAATTATGTCCGAGCTTTTGGGGGCAGCCAGCTCCTTTCTTCAGACCAACCACAACTGGAAAAGGCTTCCTCGGCAGCAGGGCCATCCATTGAATCAAACCTGGCCTTCAGTGCCTGGTCCAAGTAACCAGGCTTTGGGAGGTCCGAGGGGGAACGCTGCAGTAGCCCATGCAGCTCCTGGACTGTGTTCCCAGGGGGATAATAGCTGTCTGGATCACCTAGTTATGGATCTGCCAGCCTTGGCTGTCCCCAGCCTGCCCCACTCCCAGTTCTCCCACAAACACACATGCTCTTTGACAGCCAGAAGCCCTTGTGGAGCTGTGCTTTGTTGTTTTGCAGAGGAATGGACCTCCTGCCAGGCTCGTCTAATCCTGCCATCCTGCACAGTGTAAATTTACCAGTTCCATTGCATCCAGGGCTCTCTTCCCATGAGTGGAGGGCAGGATTTGCCCCAAGAGTCTAGTATCAAGGAGTCTTCCAAGGGCTTGGAAGGGAAACAGCTTAAATGCTAACTGTAGCTATTCATATCACACGAAATTCTCCTTGGTGAGGAAGGAACCTTAGTAATAATCTGAGCCCTTGAAACACTGAAATGCTGGCTGCTGGGTTTGCCCCATCTGCTAGTCAGTCCACATTGCTGCAAACCATGTAATTCACAGTGCCTATTAGAATACCGGGGAAATGACCTCAGGGGTAATCCTGCTGTGGTACAAAGGAGCACATGTGAATTGGTGCCATGGAAAATGCAGATTGTAGTGCCACATAACTGTTTTTAATGCAGCTCCTCTCAGTTCAGTTTTGGTTAGCTCAAGGTTGTATAATGTGCAAGACCTCTGCTTAGCAAAACTTATATCTGTTGCTTGCTTCGGATGGAGCTTGGCTGCTTAGAATGAAGTCTAGAGGTTCATAAACTAATAGCAAGCCTCCAGTGAGATAAAAGGACCAATATCCTTCCCTTTGCACACCACTCCTGAGCACCTCTCAGATGTGTCTAATTACGTTCTCCTCATAGCTCTGATTCTCATAATGAAATGGCTGTGAAGTCAACTTGCCTTCTGTGATGATCCTAGCTCACGAAACTCTGCCCTGTGCTAACACAGTCCCACCGAATCCCATCACCATCTCCTTTTTACTATCACGTGGGTAAATATACCATTCCTGGGACAGTGAGGCTAGCATGTAGGTCTCCTGTCAGGATTTCATAGTGCAAGTCTCTGCATTTCTCTCTCTATGGAGGTAATAGTGAAACTGCTGCAGAGCCCCTGTACGGGGCCGGATGCTGCTCACCTTGGAGTGAGAATGTTGTTAATTGAATGAGCATGTCCAGATTAGACCTCCTGTCCTTTCAGTCCATACGGGGCCCAAGCAGAAGGTGTAGGAAAGCCCTCAGAGTGAATAACATTGTAGGGTGAATCCATGGAGAAGGAATTTTAATATAGAGCATTGCTACATTGGGGACACTTTAGAGTACGAAGTAAAATTCTATCTTAACCAGGAGAAACAGGTTTCACGTAGAGTTGGCCATAGACCCAGTCTGCCTCTTTGTACAGTGGATTTTATTAGAAAAATAAAGAAAGAACCAAAATGTAGCAATTTTTTGCTCTTTGATTTTTTTGGGCCTTTTAAAATACAGTAAGACAGGTATCAAGCATATGTTGCAAGTATTTTGAGCAGTCACTATGGTAACCATATAAATTCTAGCAAGAGTGTTAGTCAACTGGGTTAGTGAATCTGTGGACACATGACGCATTTTGCAAAATTAATGAATACAGTGTCATGAATGATTTATCCTGACATCTAAAGGTTAAAGTGGCTTTTGCTGCAGACACTGAGGGGTTTCATTTATATTGATCCATAAATAATTAGCTATTTGTAATTAGCTAATTACTGAGCTTGGGGAGCTTTTCTGGCTTGCAATGTTTTTATGTTGGTGTTCTCGGGCTTCAGACCAACACATGAGTTTTAACTTAAATGGAGAGATTGTGGAAAGATCTGTTAGCTCAACTTATCCACCCCTCTCTAACCCTGCTCAGTAAGGTAGGTGGTGTCTGCTTGAGACCGACTTCTTAAAAAATGTGCAGTGGAGCAGTTTATTGGAAAGAGAATGATCTCTGAGTGGGAGGAAGAAAGGGCATCTGTCATGACCCTGGCCTCAGACACCTGCTGCCACCACAAGCTTCTCATTTGGAAATTTTACCTCAGGGCACCCCTCCCTCTGCTTCCTTGTTACAAGAACACTGTCCCCAGGAGCGGGAAGTCCCTGACAGAGATGGTAGATGCTCCTCGAAGGCCACTGCAGAAATCCCCAGTCCCCACAGCTCCACTCCAGACTGAATTAACAAAGTTGTAATGTATTATTTACAATTAAAATCTATGCTTGAACTCCGTATTGAATAGCTGGATGTGCCCACTGTCCTTTTCAAGCCCCAGAAAGTCTTATTTCATACTTCAGTTCAGGCTTCCTGTTTGTAAGCCATGGACTCCAGTGTGCTCCCTGTATGGTCTCACGACTGCCTTCTTGGCATTCTGGATCTGTCAGCCCTGATGGACAAGTTCCAGGAGTGACCCTTCTTGGCAACTTCAGCAAGCCCAGACAACACCACCTCCCACTGGCGAGTGTCCACACTCGCCTTCCTGACAGTCCTCCTCCAACTGCTGACTTTCAAACGAAGATTCCAGGGTGATGCTGGCAACACAATGGGCCCTCGCAGAGTCCCTAAGATTCACACCCCTATCTCACTTCCTCCCACATATTTTACCTTTCACACACTTCGTACCTAAAATAATATAAACCTAAAACATACCCTAATATTTTCCACAATAATCGTTCCGTCTCCCTTTCTACCAACAAGCTGCTCCTTGTGACTTGGTCCATACAGCAGACAGCGTTGGCTCACCACCCCCAGGCAGGTAACGAAAAGGGAGGCCTAAGTTCCCTTCTTGATTTGAAACCCACAACTTCATTGATGTTTTCTTTTCTGTTTCCATCCTGTCGTAAATGCTGTGGGATTTGCAAAGCTAGACAGGAGCAAGGGGAACTTCTGCACCCATGGAACTGTTCAAAAGGCAGCTGAGCTGACAGCAAGGTGGCAGTGTGACTTGGGGAAAGGGTGCACGTTTTGGGGGCATTATGACCATGGCTGGGGGCAAGGTGGCATGCAGGGATTTTCAAAGTCTGAAGAGAGTAGAGAGCAAAAGGAGTTAAGCACTGAAAAATTAGACCGTCCCAGAGGGAACCCAAGCAACTGGATGCTGGACTGTGTTGCTTCTTGGTGCCAGGTTAATGCTGCACAGGTGGCCTGTTGGGAGCTGCAAACGATGCCTACTGATGAAGGAAAGCAGGTTGATTACTCCAAGAAAAGGCAGCCAAAGGGGTGTGATCCACAAGTGTCTTATCTGAGGATGAGGGAAGGATACAGAAGAGGACAAGGGATTTTTAAAAATATCTCGGAGAAAAGTGACTAGCTGGGTGAATGGTGGTCTTAGAGAGAGCTGAGATTCTGGACATAGGAGGACAGTGTGGGGAGGTGGATTCTATGTGATACTCATGTATGTGGTCCCCTCCCTATGTGATACCTGGTTAAATATGTATCTTTTTAAGGACACCATTTCTTTCAGGACTTTTTAATTAAACCCTTCTCCCTTCAGAATTTCACCACTTCCCCACTAGCTTCTACAGAAGCACAAAATTCAAGGAGGTAATATAGCCTGCTTGTGTGTAGGAGGCAGACGACAAATCCTCAGAAGCAGGGGTGTGCTTTGTTCTGTCAGTGAAATTGCTATTTTTGACTTCCAACATGCTTGCAGGAATATGATGGCATATAATCCAAAGCTCCCTGCTATTGAGGTCATTTAGCAGGGTCTTGCACAGCTGCTGGCTCTTCCATATGATCAGTCTCCTATAGAAGGAGATTTTGTTATCTTCTGAGTCTTTAGATAATTCAGTAGCCTTAGTTCTCTCTCTTGGTTCTACTGCTGTTCAAATGAGTACATAAGCAAAGTCATGTAACGTTGTACCCCAGCAATAAGAGAACAACCAGTCCTAAAACAGGAAGCCTTACAGTACTAGAGGATGGGCAATGAAAATTAACATCCTTGTGACCTGAACTTATCCTCAGACCTGAGGATGACAGACAGACCTTCACTCCCACTATAATTTACTTTGCTCTGGAAGCCCAATGTGCACAATCTCTTTGGACACCCTTATGTGCCACTGGCATTCCCAGGAGTAATTTAATTTGATGGTATTCCACATCTGGTCTGCCCTGCACATTGGATAATGATTATTTGATATAAAACAAGGATTCACTGAAATGACGAAGAATTTCATCAGCCTGAAAATGACCTACTTGCTATCTTTCTAATAAGGTCTCATTTAATACATGTACCTTCTCTGTTGATCATTGCTTTATGTTAACAATTTTTCCTGATACTATGTTTGGATGATGGGTTGCCAGTTTATATCACCCATCATTGGTGGAGTAGATGATGTATTGGTATCAAGGTGCCTGAACTCTGGCAAACTAATTGAGCCTATTTGCACTCATTGACCCAGGCCACTGGAACCTGTAGAGGCAGTTTTCTGTGCAGTGTGTCCTGGTTATACCTACAAGTGCTAACTAACATCCCTGTTCATTGAACAATCTGTGATTACATTTATGTTGACCCTGGAGAAAACTAATTACTTTGCCAAAAATGTTCCATGCTTCAGTAGCCTCTGCAAATGTGGGGAAACTAGGATATGTTAAATTGAACAAACCATTTGATTCTTGGTGTATTCACTAAATGCTTGCTTTTGATGTTTGTGTTTTAGCTGGAAGAGGAGAGATCTGTACTTAATAACCAGTTGTTAGAGATGAAAAAGAGGTAAGCTTTCCCAGATATATAATATGTGTGTGTTCAAGTATACAGTTCTATGGAAACTATAACAAAATGTAATACAAAGCTAGTGGTACAGAAAAATGTGGTTCTTTCTTCTAACCTCCAGTAGTGAAATGTACTGGGACCGTTGCACAATTTGGCATTGAATTAATTTTGCATATGGAATACTAAAAATACATGCAAACAATATTTTTACTATTTTCCACACTAAAAGTTGGGTGAAAATGTAACTGGCTTAATATTAGGACACATTCAGCAGAACTTAATCTAGTATTTACCAGCTTCTGTTATTCAATTAACTGTCTTCTACCTTTTTACTGATGCTAAATTCTCCTAATAGTAACCAAATAGTTTAGTGATATTTTTAGTCTTTGCTGGAGTATTAGATCGCTTACACATCTGACAAATGCACATAAGGCAACCCCCACTTCTTTCACCACTGTTTTTACATACGAAGAAATTGTTCTGGGTTGCTGGGACTCCTCCATTGGAAACCATATCCTCCAGTGAATGGTCCCAAAGTACAAACTTTACTCTGGTCCCACTTAATTTAGTGTTTGTAAAGGAAAACTGGAAAGCTCAGTTGGACAGGTACCATCCTGTGAGCTGTACGTAGGAAAAACTGTAGATTTGTCTTGGAGAAATTATATGATGCTTGGGGAAGGATCCTGCTCTTCACAAAACTGATTCCTCTGGCTAATAAAGGGATCATTAAGCTGAACTCTATCAAATAAAACAGTAAAATTACATATATTTTTTTTTGGTAATTTTAGTGGCAGGTATCAGATGTCATCTTAATATTCATGCAAAGGTTCTTAGTTATCCGTTTAATGTGTTGACCCCATTTTTGTTCCCTAACAACTTGATTTCCTTTGGATGATGCCATGCTCTATTACTGTTCTTTGGAAAAGTGTAAAATGTATGTACATGGTATATTACACAAGTAAAAGCTATGGATCTGATCATTATAATAATGCACAGATGTAAGATCATAGAGTATCATAGAACACTGAGACCTTAACTCATCCTGTTACTAGGATCACCCAGTATCTAGAGCAGCAGTTCTCAAACTGTCGGTCGGGACCCCAAAGTGGGTCGCGACCCCATTTTAATGGGGTTGCCAGGGCTGACTTGGACTTGGTGGGGCTCGGGGCCGAAGCCTGACGGATTCAGCACTGGGCGGCGGGGCTCAGGTTACAGGCCCCCTGGTTGGGACTGAAGCCCTTGGACTTTGGCTTTGACCCCTTCCCCGCCCAGGGCAGTGGGGCTCGGGCTTTGGCTTTGGCTCTGGCTCCCCATCCTGGGGCAGTGGGAATCAGGCAGACTCAGGCTTCGGTCCCCCCTCCTGGGGTCGTGTAGTAATTTTTGTTGTCAGAAGGGGGTCGCAGTGCAATGAAGTTTGAGAACCCCCGATCTAGATACATACTCTCGTTTAAGTATGTTTTTTAATAAAGGGGTGGGAATGAGAAGAGAGAACCTGAAAATATAGAGGAGGGGGCAGACCCTCAGCTAGTGTAAATTGTCATAGCGCAGCAGGAGTCAATCAAACTGTGACCGTTTACCCCCGCTGGGGATCTGCTCCAGAATTTGTGATCTAGAAGAAATGAGAAGGGGTGTAGGGTGTGTTGGCTTCTTTGAGCTTGACCTCAACCAGGAACCATAAAATGTAACTCTTTAAAGCTACAGGTACATTTAGACTCTCTTTGCAAAGTTTCACAAGCAAGGACAATATCATTACGTCCATTACAGTAAAAAAATAAATCATTCCCCTCAGATAGACATTTAATGATGCATTTTTACATTTGTGGATACTCTCTGTATGGCAGCTGCCAGAGATAAACACTGACACTTGTACAATGATTGCCTGATCTGTCCATCCTTACATACCTTCAGTCACTTGTCCTAAAAGTCTACACGCAACACCAGTGTTTTAATGGCATATCTGACAAACGTGATTATTCTGTTTTATGAAATATGCTGTGATATGAAGGCCAAAATAAGCACTAGAACAGTGATTCTCAAACTTTTGTACTGGTGACCCCTTTCAAATAGCAAGCCTCTGAGTGCAACCCCCCATTATAAATTAAAAACACTTTTTTATATATTTAACAATATTATAAATGCTGGAGGGAAAGCAGGGTTGGGGTGGAGGCTGACAGCTTGTGACCCCCCCTGTAATAACCTTGCGACCCCCTGAGGGGTCCCGATCCCCAGTTTGAGAACCCTTGCACTAGAACAAGTCAGCCTGATTCAAACAGGCTAACAGCCACTGATGCTAAAATTTGCTGAAACGTGACATTTAATTTTATGCTGAAAACTATAGGAGTTAGGCTAACCATGCCTAATTAAATAAAAAATGTCTCTTTCCTCATCCATATTCCCACCCCCACACACTAAAAATGGTGTCAGTTGATGTTTTCCCCCCTGCCTTCCTTAGACTTTCAGGATGCAGAAACTGAGACATCTTTTATTTTAATTTGGCCAAATGTCCAGCTAGCAGCACCTTCCCCACCTTCCTTCACCCACAGGAATTCCTTTTAGTATCAATGGATTGTCTATGAAATATTTCAGTCAGGAATGACAAATGGTTGATATTTATGAATCTGAAACTAAGAGAGGATTCTCTGTTTCTTCAGCTCATTAGAGTCATTGTGGATTGCTAACTGTCTTACTGTCTTTGAGCTTGCGCTATTTATCAATACTCATTTCACTCCTCTCTCTTCCCTTTCCTACCCTTGCTTCCTTTGCTATATCTGTGTGTCTTTAATGGTAAGACTCAAGAAAGTCTATCCACGTTACAATAAATAATTTTTTTTAAGTAAAGTTGTTGTACATATTTTTGGCTGCCTTTGTCCCTCAGTGTCTTGCTTTTGTTTTGTAAAATACTCAGCAGTATATATATTTCTATTTTTTACAACAAAAAAAGTCAGTGCAAATTTAGTTCTTCTTTACTGTATTTTGCATTTCTCTCTCATGTTTCTAACATGTGGTTCTTATTATCTTGCATTTTTAAAGCTTGCCCAGTAACACTTTAAGGTACTTGCTTCATTATTGGAATTTCTTATTTTTGTAGTAAGGGAAGAATCTGGGTACTTTGATGTGAAAAGGAATCCATATCTCCAATGACTTTTATATACTCTGCACAGAGTGTAATTTAACTTCTTATACAGGTGTTTTCTTTACAGCACTTGGAATTGTTGTGTAAAACTAATACAATCCAACATCTATGTGCTACCTAAACTATTTGAGACTTGTTAGTAAATAGACATTTGTGGTATGAAAAGATGAATTTTGAATAACAGCACCCATCTTATTACCAGATGATCATGAGTATTTTCCAGCTGCTTTCTCTTGCAAGTCATTATATAAAGCTAATTCCAACTCAACATGCATCCTTCAAGTTTAACTCACCCTAATACTACCTCATACTGCAGATGATATTGAAGATTAGAGTATCAGATGAGTGGATTATCTGGTGATCCTGATAGGTGAATGTGATTCAGGCCTAAGTGAAAACACTGCTTAAAGCAACACACGTACAGTATTTGTAGGTTTTCCTTTTTGCACTTTTTAGAATACCTGAGTGGGTCCATGACACTTCAAGATTTTCTTCCTAAAGACACTGCCCTCTAAATGATAAGGCAATGGTACATGAAAGGCATCTTTCTCTCCTCTTCTTGTTCTCTTTCCTTCATTCTGCTCCCCTCTTCTTTCTCCTTTGTGTTTGTATAATATAGAGAGTTATACACACACATAGAGTACTTATAAATGCATGCAATCTCTCCCCCTCTAAGTACAGTGTAATTTGCCCTCCTTTACGTATCAGACCTCCCCAGTGCCCACATTGTATCTCCCCCTTTTACCAATATTAAAAGATGGTCAGCTATCCAGTCCTTTACTGATTTTTGTACAAAACATTTGTGTGACACTTTGAGATAAAGATTTGACAAAGTTGAAATGTTGGACAATATTTTGATTCAAGTCCCCGAGGGCTCCCATCTTCCCTTCCACCGCTGCCTTCTGAGGGAAGACAAACCCCATGATACTGGGTCCCTGAACGTGAAGGGTTTGGGAGCAGTAACTCCGCAACATATTTTCCCTTCTTCCAAGTGTACTGGGTGGTCTGGGCTCTATGGTTGGGGGGGAAGATCCGTGCAATGTGTCATCAGCCCCCTCCCGCTACTCCCAAAAAACAGTGGGGGTTTCTCTGCAGACCTTGCTTTGTCTATCCGGTCTCACCACTCTGCACTGCGTCCCCAGTTCAGCAAAGCATTTAAGCATGTGTTTAATTTAGAGCAGTGAGTAATCCCATTGAAAACCCATGACATTGCTCCCATGCTTAAAGTTAAGCACAGGCTTAAGTGCTTTGCTGAATCAGTGCCAGTGAAAGCACTTGAGGGGAGACTCATTAAATGCTTTTTGTTAATGAAAGCCTAGGTTTGTATTAGTAGGAGAGATTCTTTACTCAACACTTCAATTTTGTGTTTCCATGATATTTACTTTGATTGTAAAAACAGGAACCTGAATGTTGTGAGGTGTGTACATCACTCTCCATAAACCCCAGATTCTCCACTTACTGCTTCCATTCATGAGTATAAGCATAATCTTAACAATGAAAGAATTACTTGTACTGTCATTGTTGCTTGAGTTTTCTATTAATCCTGAGTCACTGACAGTATTGTATGTCATGGGCTGGATATCATGGGTCTCACTAACTGTAGATATCATGGATATTAAAAATCTCCAACTTGGGCCTATCAGTTATCCTATATCTAGTGTGCATTGTTCTGTAAGGACATACTGTAATATTGATCACTTGGATAGTCTTAATAGATTTTAGTTTCATTTGATTCCTTGGCTGACAATCATTATGACATTCAATCTTCTTGAAGAATCTGCTCCTTCATGATTGAAACTTAAGTACTCCTCCAGTTAAATTAGGTGGTCAGTTTTCTCAGAAGTATATAAATAAAAAAGACAGTTAAGAACTTGGAAAAGATGGCCATGATTTTCAAAATGGAGGTGCCTAATGTTAGGCTCCTAATTCCATATTTAGACACCTAGAAAAGTGGTCTGATTTTCAAAAACGTGGTGCTCCTAGCAGTTCCTGTTGAAGGGGGTCAGTGGAAACTGATGGAGCATCCATGCTTTTGAAAATCAGGCCACTTTTCTGGTGCTTAAATGTTGGGTGTAAGAGTCTTAACTCTGAGCACTCAGTTTTGAAAATCATGGTTGGTCATGCAACTCTGTGACTTTCAAAACTAGGTATTTTTGCAGCAGTAGCCCTCAGAGCACAAGTTCTCATTATGTGGGTACATGAACTCATTGGGACAGTTATGAATATTAAGATACAAGACTTTATCATATCCCTTAACATTTTGGGATGTTATTCCTATTCTGATATGCTGTTATTGGCACTCTTTTCCCTTGCTATTGAGAAGATAAACTATTTCCTCAATACTCAATCCACACGCTCAATCAGTGATGCTCTGAGACCTCACCACTGTGGGGTTAATGTTAAATATGGTGCCCAGATGGTATCATTTTGCACCACCTGCTAACCCATTGGACTACTTTTTAAGTCATTTACTCAGCGCATGAAAACAAATAGGAATGGAGTGCTTTTCAGACAGCCTACTCATTTATGAATTGTGCAGTTTGCCATGTTGGGGTTTAAAAAGTCTACTTCCGTGTAGTAAAAGAACAAATTCTGAATGGACTTCTACTAAGACAGTAGCTATTGTTAAGGCCCAATAGTTCTCAAAATATATCTCTATGGAGAACATGACATTACTGAAATAAGTGAGGACCAGCTGATATTTCCACCGTCATCCATGCTTTGCATGACAATTGTATAATGAGCTTTGCATGTACTTTTTGTTGCTTGTTAATAGTTATTCCAAGAAATAACACAACTCTGAAGTTAGGTTTTTGTGGATCATTCTGTGCAACACTTTTTTTGATTCTATATATCCCCAATCTATTAACTTTTTTCTTTAAATTCAAATGGATGCGATGATATGCAGATTCTGGCATGTATCTACGTAGGTAAACTTTTTGCTTTGTTTCCACAGTAGTAAAATCCAAAATGATTTTGCAAATATAAAATCTCAGAGAAATATCGAACCAAAACATGCTTTTAAGAAAATTTTCTAATGATAGTCTAATATTTTAAATTAACTATGAAACCTAATTTTCTTGGTTGATTTAAGCAATGTTAACTGAACAACTCTTCAGATGATTTCTGGAACTCTTTGACTTTCTTTTAGAGAATCCGTATTAAAAAAAGAAATAGATGAAGAGAGAGCTTCTTTACAGAAATCCATCAGTGTTACTAGTGCCTTGATCACAGAGAAAGATGAAGAACTGGAAAAACTCAGAAATGAGGTATCTTTTTAGAACCATAGTAGTCAAACTGTAAGGTGTCATTGGCTTTTTTAAAACGTTTTATTAATGAATTCTGGAACATACAGATTTTTCCAAAACTGCTCCCTAAAGTTGAGCTTCTAAATCATTCCTTCGGTGTCCAAATAGGTGGCTGATATTCAGAGTAGCTCAGCATCCATTGGCTTCCTTAGGAGTTGTGGGTGCTCTCAGCACTTCTGAAAATTAGGCCACTTGTTTACGTAGGTGTCTAAATAGGGATATAAAATCATGCTTTGAGCACTCACTTTTGAAGAGCTTGTTGCTATTTCTGTCTTTACTTTTTTTCAAATCAAAGTAGGCTTTAAACATTGTTTTTTGTGTTTCAGTCATATGTTTACTGGCTTATCTTTTTGGTGGTAATCTAGCATTTATTCTACTATAATAACATTCCCTCATTGCTTTTGGTTTTACTCCAAACTGCCTAAGCACTCCCAATTAATGATTGCAGATCACAGTGCTCCGTGGAGAAAATGCCTCTGCAAAAACCTTGCAGTCAGTAGTTCAGTCATTGGAGTCTGATAAGTTGAAACTTGAGCAAAAGGTGAAGAACCTGGAGCAGAAACTCAAAGAGAACAAGAAACAGCCTTCTTCTATCACTAGCTCCTCAGGTAACACACAGACTGTCCATTTACTGTATCAGTGCTCTCACTCGGGGCGACTTGAGCATTTTCGTACCTTTGCTGTTAACTGATCAATATTGTGTACTGTAAACCAGACCATTAGCAGAGATCTTAATATGTCAAACTTCCTCTACTGTGATGGCTTTACCATTGTTCAATAACCAAGTGTAAGACTTTGAATGAAGGAAATGGGACTAAATTAAAATCTGATAACGTTATTGATGTCACTAGTTGCTCCCACTTACATCAATGATGAATTTGTCCTGAAATATCTGTGTGAATCCATTTAAAATTCCTATCCCTATAAATGGTATATTTTTCCTGTGCAAAAGAGCATTTCTTAATGAAGTCTATTATGACTCCTGGAAACCTGTTCTCTCACACCAGGAAAAGAAATCAAACCTGGTTTTAGCACAGGACTGGGAGCCAGGATCCTTGTGAGTTCTAGTCCCAGATTTTGTGTGGACTCCCTCTACCTTTTTCCAAGTCACTTACAGTTTCTGCTTTGGTTTCTCCATCTGTAAAATGGAGAGAATATTTACCTTATAGGGAATTTGTAAAGGTTAGTTACTGCTTGTATATCACTTGAACATGTAATTTATGATATTGAAAGTACTTCTGTATAACATACCAGTGCTAAATGTCAGATATATCAACATAAGTCACTTTATTGATGGCTTCTACTGACTGATTTAGAAATATATGGACATGAGGTTATCCCAGAGGGTAGAGAACTTGCATGGTTTCGGTTTGTTATTGTGTTTCATAATAAGGTTGCAGGATTTTTACATCTTGCTTTTTTCTTTAAAAGGTGACACTGCTGCTAATCCACTCCAAGAAGAAAAAGCAGAGGAGAGCCAGGTATTGGATCTGAAATATCCACACTCTAAAGTAATAACATACCTTTACCAGCCTGGGCTTGAGTAAAATGTCTTCCCAAAGATAACTTACTAGATCCTATCTAAATCAGGTTGTAATGGATTGCTTTGTAACCCCTTCTTTCCTGATTCTCTGAGTAGCTGAGGGAGAATATGACTGGCAGAGGGAAGAGGATGATGGAGTGACCAGACAGCAAGTGTGAAAAATCGGGACGGGGGTGGGGGGTAATAGGAGCCTATGTAAGAAAAAGACCCAAAAATCGGGACTGTCCCTATCAAATCGGGACACCTGGTCACCCTAGAGGTGTGTGGCAGCTGTGGAAGTGGTCTTGGGGATGTGTAGCCAGGGAGGAACCAGGGCAAGAGGGTAGAGGCAGAAGAACAGTATACTTTATGGCAAGTAGAGGGCCCCAGAGAGAGTCCGGACCAGCTGGCTGGTCACAGGCCACAGCAACTGACCAGCCAGCTGAGAAGAATTGGTGGGAAGGGGCATGCCTAGGTGCCTGGGTGGGAGGAGCTGCCAGAAGGGTTGTTGCTTATTGAGTACACCCAGTTGATCAAGGAAGCTGATGGGCCACATTAATGGCACGTCAGATTAAAAGAGTCAGTTAAAAGCTAAGGCCAGAATTTTCAACCCTAGGTGCTAAAGCTAAGCCTTTAATCCAATGAGAATTGTGATGCTTGCTACCTCAGAAAAGCAAGTACCTATCTTCAGGCTCATGCAGTTGAAAACATTGGTCTTTGCTTCATTAACCTAACTGCAGAATTTCACTCAAACTTGGGGGCGGGGGGAATTGCTCAGGTATAACGGAATATTCCTGGTAAAAGGCTTATGAAAAACTTACACAAATGATACGATGATTATTACTTTAGCTAAAGAACCTGTAAAGTTATTTATGCTACTTAACATGCTATCCAGTTTCCTGCAGCATCTATCCTCATGGACGCTAAACAAATAATAGCGTGCACAACCATGAAACAATTTCACCTGTTTAAAGATGAGTAGAATGTAATATGTAACATGCACAAGTCCATGGGACCAGATCTAATGCATCCAAGGGTGCTGAGGGAATTGGCTGGTGTGATTTCAGAGCCATTGGCCATTATCTTTGAAAACTCATAGCAATCAGGAGAGGTCCCAGACGATTGAAAAAGGCAAATATAGTGCCCATATTTAAAAAAAGGGAAGAAGGAGAACCTGGGGAACTACAGACCAGTCAGCCTCACCTCAATCCCTGGAAAAATCATGGAGCAGGTCCTCAAGGAAACCATTTTGAAGCACTTGGAGGAGAGGAAGGTGATTAGGAACAGTCAACATGGATTCATCAAGGGCAAGTCATGTCTGACCAACCTGATTGCCTTCTATGATGAGATAACTGGCTCTGTGGATATGGGGAAAGCAGTGAACGTGATATATCTTGACTTTAGCAAAGCTTTTGATGTGGTCTCCCACAGTATTCTTACCAGGAAGTTAAAAAAGTATGGATTGGATGAATGGACTATAAGGTGGATACAAAGCTGGCTAGATTGTCGGGCTCAACGGGTAGTGATCAATGGCTTGATGTCTAGTTGGCAGCTGGTATCAAGAGGAGTGCCCCAGGGGTCGGTCCTGGGGCCGGTTTTGTTCAACATCTTTATTAATGATCTGGATGATGGGATGGATTGCACCCTCAGCAAGTTCGTGGATATTAAGCTGGGGGGAGAGGGAGATATGCTGGAGGGTAGAGATAGGGTCCAGAGTGACCTAGACAAATTGGAAGTTTGGACCAAAAGAAATGTGATGAGGTTCAACAAGGACAAATGCAGAGTCCTGCACTTAGGACGGAAGAATCCCATGCACCAGTACAGACTGGGGACCGACTGGCTAAGCAGCAGTTCTGCAGAAAAGGACCTGGGGATTACAGTGGATAAGAAGCTGGATATGAGTCAGCAGTGTGCCCTTGTTGCCAAGAAGGCTAAGGGCATATTGGGATGCATTAGTAGGAGTATTGCCAGCAGATCGAGGGAAGTGATTATTCCCCTCTATTCAGCACTGGTGAGGCCACATCTGGAGCATCCAGTTTTGGGCCCCCCAATACAGAAAGAATGTGGACAAATTGGAGAGAGTCCAGTGGAGGGCAACGAAAATGATCAGGGAGCTGAGGCACATGACTTACAAGGAGAGGCTGAGGGAACTGGGCTTGTTTAGTCTGCAGAAGAGAAGAGTGAGGGGGGATTTGATAGCAGTCTTCAACTACCTGAAGGGGGTTTCAAAGAGGATGGAGCTCAACTGTTCTCAGTGGTGGCAGATGACAGAACAAGGAGCAATGGTCTCAAATTGCAGTGGGGGAGATCTAGGTTGGATATTAGGAAAAACTATTTCATTAGGAGGGTAGTGAAGCACTGGAATAACTTACCTAGGGAGGTGGTGGAATCTCCATCCTTAAAGGTTTTTAAGGCCCAGATTGACAAAGCCCTGGCTGGGATGATTTAGTTGGTGTTGGTCCTGCTTAGAGCACGGGGTTGGACTAGATGATCTCCTGAGATCTCTTCCAACCCTAATCTTCTATGATTCTATGTTTATTTGGTTACAAGTTAAAGTCCTGGAATGGGGAATACCAATCTGTTTCCTAGTAACATAGTGTGTGTGTGTGTGTATAGATTAGAAGCAGTGTCATTAACATTCTAACCTCTGGTTTCTTTTTCTGTTTTTTTTTTCTCTTCGTGTCCCTTGCTTTCATCCGTTGCTGGCAACATTTCCCTCCAATCAGCATATGGTTTGTTTCTGCTTTCTACGCTTTTTTATTCGCTGCATTAGTTTGCTGTGTATTGCTTAGCTCACTTAGCAGCTTTCTATTCAGCTATGGGAAAACTCATATGGTCTTTTATCAGAATGCTGTAAATGTCTGCAGTCTGGTCTGGGGGTTCAGACTGCCTTTGGGGGGCCCAAGTTCAGAGATAATGCATGCCCTGTATTATTCCATTGCCCATTTAGGGCCCATTCACCTGTTATACCCATGGTGCCTCACTAATAAGTCAGGTTCAAAGAAAAAGATGAAATTTTGATACACTATATTCAGCCAAGCTGCATAATTCTTATCAAAATCTTTAAATTTCTTCATAAAAATGCATTAAAGGAATGATGGTAACATTGTCTGCATAGCTGTCCCCTGTCCTCAGTTTATTACCATGATTAGATGAACGCTAATAGATACAGCATTAGTCTCTCACACTGTTACATAATTAGGAGGTAATGTACAGTTCCATTTAATGGGGGGGTGAATGGGGACGTGTTGGGTGCTTTGGTGGGTGAGAATGGAGAAACAAATACCATTCATGTTTCCATTATGTTTGTGGTCAAAGACATCCTTGCACAGTGAGATTATCAAATGTAGAGCAGAGTGCCATGT
This sequence comes from Terrapene triunguis, assembly GCF_002925995.2. Taxonomy (NCBI): domain Eukaryota; kingdom Metazoa; phylum Chordata; order Testudines; family Emydidae; genus Terrapene; species Terrapene triunguis. The sequence continues at coordinate 6,289,154 of NW_020664585.1, forward strand.
TCTGATCCAGTTTACTTTTTTTTTCCTGGATTGTCAATGGTGAATTTGTTCCTTGACTCAGTCTTCTCCTCAGATTCTGAGGGACAACACTGGAAACTGATGTTCTGTTTTAGCCACCGAACAGATACAGCACAGGCCTATGTAGTGGAGGCTTCCCTTGAGCTGCTCCCCTGGCCCTACCAATACATTTAAGACACCTTCTGGAGAGGGGATGATCTAGGGACAAGCCCTTTGGGACTCTGCTGAAGCTGTCAGCAGGAACGCCTGATGTGGTAATAGTTCTGCAATGTGGTCACTTATCCACTGGAAGCTGGGCTGAGACCTACCATCGTGTTTCAGACTGGCCAGCTGTTGGGTGAACCATTGTTAGTTGCTGGTCAGAATTCACACGACTCAGAGATGCTTGAAATATTATCTTGATTTGAAAGCCCTCCATCCCTTAATGTATTTTTCGTAGCGTGACTGTTTTAATGGTAAAAGCTAACAGCTCCTTTCTGTGACATTCAACCACCATTTCTGTGCTGCATATTGGTAATGCAGTCTAATTTTTGCTGATGTTTTCTGTAGAAGTGTAATCCTAAGGCTTCGGAATGTCTTTTGGTTCTAAATATGTTACTCTTTGTTCTAAATCTCCCAGATTGACTTCCTGAATTCAGTAATAGTGGATCTTCAAAGGAAAAATGAAGAATTAAAGTTGAAGGTGGAAATGATGTCTGAAGCAGCTCTCAATGGCAATGAGGAGATAAACAATTATGACAGGTATTAATATTAAAAGAAAAGGTGTTTGGTTTATATGTTATTCCACTATAAATCACTTCTGTCAGCCTGTGAAGCTGCAGCAGGTCAGCCTGACTGCCGACAGAGAGAGACCTGAGCCATGAAGTGCAAACGTGACTTGCCCATATCTGTGGGGTCGCTGGATCCAGACTTTTTCTGGTCCATCTCTAACTTCCAGCTGGTAGCACATGCTGTTTCTCTGCAGCTCTGAAACAAACATCAGCATGTCCTAGTTATCAATTCCCAACAGTGACCCTGGCCCTCTACAAATTAGGAAAACACTCTCTACTCCTAGAAGCTGGTATCTGAATGCAAATGTGGAGGAACCAGTCCAGAGCTCAGCGTTTTTTTAAATAATGGTGGTGGTGTATCCCCTGTATCAATGAAAAAAGAAACTCTTTTTACCAGTTCATACAAATGCCTTTGAAATAGTGGATGTGTATTTGTGTAGATTTAAAAATGTAATGAATAATTTGTTTAATGGCTAGAGTGGGTATTATCACCATGTGAGGAATCTGAGCAACTGCAGAGCTATGGGGGAATCCAGAAGCTTTGCTGCCTCTTCTCCCTCCCCCCCCACCCACCCCAAATGATTCTCTTCACTGCTTGTGATCCACTGATATATGCCTTGGTTTTAACAGTATTGGATGTTGTTATAAACTTTTATTTTAAAAAAAAGTGTTTTTTTTGGTGGAAGTTTATAATAATGTCCTTTGGGTTTGTTCTCCTTTAAGAGAATATCCAGCCTAACCTATACCAATTTTGATCTTGCAGCGAGGATGAAAATCAGTCAAAGAAAAAACCTCGCCTCTTCTGTGATATTTGCGACTGCTTTGATCTCCATGAAACTGAAGACTGTCCAACTCAGGCACAGGCATCAGATGACCCTCCCCATTCGACTTATCATGGCAGCAGAAAAGAAGAGCGCCCCTATTGTGAAATCTGTGAGGTGTTCGGGCACTGGACAACCAATTGCAATGACGACGAGACCTTCTAATACAATACAAAGCCAGGAAAACAAACTTTATTTGTATGCACTAATTGGACAGTTTACCCCACCAGCATTTGTGTGTACAGACATCAGGAAAAGGGACAGTGATTCTTGACACACACATCCTCGGTTTCAAACCTATAGATATTTTGATCTTCCATTCATAAAGATCTTATTCCCCCCCTTAATAAACTAAAGTGAAGTATAAATAAATTATTTAATAATTACTTTTTGTCATTTATTCCCAAATTCTGGGTATGAACAGTTTCTAACAAGAAATGTCCCCTATGCCATTAAATTTATCGATAGGAAAAATGTATAGGAACAAAGTATTATAGTTATGTTATAGCTTATTTAAATACCTTAAAATTATGCTGTTAATTTTCATATTTGCACTAAGACATTTTAAGGCTGCATTTGTATATTTAGATTTTTTTTAAGCTTTTGACACTGGAATGAGTTGAGAAATATTTCATCTTTATTTTCATCTACTCGTTAACTATATTACTGTGCCCTTGATCAAAGAACATGAGCTCTGTGCACTACATATATACGTAGTGCCTTTCTTTCCATTGGACTACGGTATGAAATTTATAAAATCATGAAGCAGGTAAGAAAACATAAGCTACTGTGGGGAATTTTTAAAAACCTGTATGCTGTGCACACTTACTACCATTTATGTGACATCCATTTTTTGCATTATTTCAGCTCCTATACAGTGTGTGTGTGTATATATACATATATATATTAAAAAATATATTTTGGAAAAAACATGTCTTCTCATTCACGTTTTTAAATTTTATTAGCAGTCATCACAGGACCTGTTTATGGGATAAACAGTACAACATGACTACTTCATTTGTTGACTTAAAAATATAAAACCACCTCAGTATTGGGAGATTTTTATTAATGTGTTTCCTGTGAAAAAAATCTTTCAGCACACTTGTATCCTCTAGCAGGTTTTCAGTAAAGTCCATAGGAAACGAAGCATTTATGCTAACTATTTCATGATACGGTTTCCCTGGTTTTTATTTTATTTTCAGATGAATGTAACATGGAAAATTCAACATTAATAATTGTGGATTTTCTTATAAGCAAAAACATAACAAGGAATGAAGAAATCTAAACCATCAGAACACAACATGGTCTAGCTTGTGTCACTCGTACTAATGTTGAGATGTACCTTATTACACAGACAGTTAAATTAGTTTCAGAGGGGCTGCTCATATAGTAAGAAAACACTCAACGTGAGCCAGGGTGGACCCATCGGGCCCTAAATCATTTATTCAGATGGTTTAAATCTATCTTCTTTTGAATGTCTTCTAGCGTATGTAAAAAGGACTGAAACTATACTGTATCTTCCCTGCTACCTGTACAATATACAGTATAGGGTTTACTCTTTTATATAACTGTATATAAACCTTTGATGTATTTTTCTCAAGATTATCAACCAAGTATCTGGCACATGATATAAAGTAAATCTGTAATAATTTTAAATTGGGGGTAACTAATGTATTATAGTAATAGGAACAAAAGCAGGGAAATCAGTATTAATTTAAAGAAGTGAGTGTACTGTATCTCCTTTAATAAATGGTTATTCTCGTCACCTTTGTCTTGCATTCTTGCTATTTCTCTGAGACTGTGCAGGGGCTCTTCTTATTATTTAGAAATCAAAAAGAAATAGATAAATGAAAGAACTTTTCTAGTGACTGGGAGTGATGTGTGATGTTCCCAGAGCCCTGGCTACATCCCTGTACCTCCAAATCCCACAGGGAAAGAGCCCATCCATTATGGATTGTGTGGGATTATTCTACTAGAAAGGAAGTGACTGAGTAAGAAAATTTCCATTTGGGTTGCTGGGGCCCCAAACAACATGTGTTCTAGAACCTATTTATTTTTAATGTAGAAAGGCTGTCTGAGATTTACTTGTCATTCAAGGAAGATGTGTTTTGGAATGTCAAAAGGTGGCAGTGAAGCTTCTAAAATGTACAGTGGATTTACATTCAAATGGATACTCAGGTCTATTTAAGACCAAAATTTAGGCTTTCTAAAAAAATAATTTGCAAAACATAACTTTCATAGAAATGTTTACATATTATATATATTTTTTAAATTCCAGTGACAACAGAGTCTCTGATGTGGATTTAAACACTGGGGCAGGTGCTGTATGTGTACAATGCCTGGCACATTGGAGCTCTGATCAGGGCCTCTATGCACTACTGCCATACAAATAATTATTAACTTAGTACAGCTAACACGGTATCTTGACAGATTTGTACACTCTCAAAGGCATTTCCCCATCGGTTACATCTGGGTCATTTTCTTGTCTACCTGGTGTAGGGGAGGTTTGAAAGTTGTTGGTCAATAGCTAAACATTCACCATGGATTGTGCCAAAGCTTCTGCTATTGCAGAGGGAAACTGCCATGAAAACAATTCCCACTTGTCAGGAAATTCACTCTAGAATACAGCAGGATTGTAAAACATGCTGTCCTGGTGTATTTTTACTTGATGAGCTTTGGGGCAGTAACGAACCCGGACAGGATGGGGCGAGGCAGCAAGAATAAAGGGGTGTGGCTACTGCCTGGCCAGCTGAGAGAGAGATTGGGTGGAGAGGGGTGCATGCTTGAGTAGAAGGAGTTGTCAAAAGGCCTAGAACAGCGATACTCAGACTGAGGCTCGAGAGCCGCAAGTGGCTCTTCAATGGGGGAGGGATAGCTCAGTGGTTTGAGCATTGGCCTGCTAAACCCAGGCTTGTGAGTTCGATCCTTGAGGGGGCCACTTAGGGATCTGGGGCAAAATCAGTACTTGGTCCTGCTAGTGAAGGCAGGCGGCTGGACTTGATGACCTTTCAAGGTCCCTTCCAGTAGGGTTACCATATTAAAAGTTTTTAAAAAGAGGACACTCCATGGGGCCCTGGCTCCACCCCTTCCCCTGAGCGCCCCGCATTCCCCCTCCTCCTCCCTCCCAGCCACGCGAAAAGGGCTGCCCGAGCGCTAACGGCTTCACGGTTTGCCGGGCAGCCCCAGACCTCCAGACCCTGCGCCCCCAGCCGGGCGCTTCCCCTCCCGGGCTCCGACTGCGCTGGGGAAGCGCCCGGCCCGGGGCACAGGGTCTGGAGGTCTGGGGGCTGCCCGGCAAACCGTGAAGCCGGTAGCGCTCGGGCAGCTCGGCTCTTCAGCTTCAGAGCTGAGGTGTCTGGGGGGAGCAGCAGCAGCCGCCGCTGCAGCAGGGAATCCGCCTGCAGCTCGCAGCCTGCTGGAGCCGCTCAGGTAAGCAGGGGACTGGGGCAGGGATGCCGGCATTTTCCCAGATATGTTCGGCTTTTTGGCAGTTCCCCCCGGACGGGGATTTGAGCACCGAAAATCCGGACGAAACTCCCTACTTCCAGTTCTAGGAGATAGGATATATCTCCATTATTAACATTAACATGCGTCTCCTGCAGCTCTTTGCAGCACATATTAAAACACTGTAATTTAATTATTAACCAATCAAGAGGCTTTTACTATGTTATTAACCAATTGTAATTGATAAAATCATACTTGGTCAGTCACTTTGCTGTGAGAATTTTTTATATATATATATATATCTCAAATAGTAAATGAAACAATGAATTCACACTACCGTGGCTCTTTTGGGTAAGGCTGATTGCTAATTAGACTCCTGAACCACTGTCTGAGTATCACTAGCCTGTAGCATCTTGAGCACTCTGCAATGCTTTTCTCAAGGAAGCAGTTTCTGATCGTTTACATTAATGGCATGTCAGAATGAAAAGGTCAGTTAAGAGCTAGAGCCAGTGTTTTCAAACATGGAGGCTAATGTTAGGCCCTTAATCCAACAGGAACTGTGCTGCTTGCTAACTCAGCCACCTCTATTTAGGTGCCTAACTTTAGGCTCCCACAACTGAAGACCCTAGCAGAGGGAGACCTGTCTGACAGGGACAGAAGATGAGGGGTCATATGCAACTGAGGCTTATGGTCACATGTAAGTTATTTGGCACAAGGAGGCCCTCCTCTAAGCAAGTTAAGATGGGACATTTGAGAATCTTCTAGGCAACGCTCTCAGCTGGAACCACTCACCTCCTCCAGAAACCTGCCCTATGAGGAAAGGTTAAAAAAAAATCAACATGTTTAATCTTCAGAAAAGAAGACTGAGGGGAGACCAGATAAGTCTAAGAACTGGTTTAAAGAGGATGGTGATCAATTGTTCTTCATGTCCAATAAAGTTAACCTCCAGCAATGGAAATTTGTTAGGTATTGGGGTGTGATTTTTTTAAATGTTAACAAGACCTTGTCTTCATTGAAATGGGTTTGCTGGTATAACTGTCCTTGTGCAGTCACAGTTTATACCGGCAATACAGTAACTCCTCACTTAAAGTCGTCCCAGTTAACGTTGTTACATTGCTAATCAATTAGAGAACAGGCTTGTTTAAAGTTGCGCAATGCTCCCTTATAACATTGTTTGGCAGCTGCCTGCTTTGTCCACTGCTTGCAGAAAGAGCAGCCCAGTGGAGCTAGCTGGTGGGGGCTTGGAACCAGGATGGACCAGCAGCTCCCCTATCAGCTCCCTGCTCCTCTAAGTTTCCTGTGGGGCAGCCACCCAGCAGGCTATCAATTGCTGGCAGTTCAGCTATCCCTCCCCCCACTGCCATGTGCTGCTCCTGCCCTCTGCCTTGGAGCTGCTCCTGGGAGCCTCCTGCTTGCTGTATGAGGGGAGGGGGGAAGATGAGGGGGGCTAATGTCAGGGTGTCCCCCCCTCCCCCCCAGCTCCTGCCCCCCACTTACTCCATCTTCATAGAGCGGGGGGGGGGGACACGACAGGGCTCATGACGGAGGTAACTTGCTAGTAGCAGCTGCTGTCTCAACTTGCTGATCTACTTAAAAAGGCAATGTACTTACAGTGGGGTCAGCATACTTAAAGGGGCAATGCGCATCTCTTTCTCTCTCACATACACTCAGGGTGTATCTGTCTGCCAGGCTGTCTCCCCTCTATCCATTTGTGCTGCCTTGTAGAGTGTGAGGCTACATTAACAATGTGTTAACCCTTGAGGACTCAGCCGAATGCTAGTCCATCATTTAGCAGCAAAGCATTCCCTGGGAAATATCCCACCCTCTGACTTCACCACCTCAACCAAGCTTCACAATCATAATGGCTGTGTACAGTACTAAATTGTTTGTTTAAAACTTATACTCTGTGTGTGTGTGTGTGTATAATATATATATATATATGTCTTGTCTGGTGAAAAAAATTTCCCTGGACCCTAACCCCCCCTATTTACATTAATTCTTAGGGGGAAATTGGATTCGCTTAACATCATTTCACTTAAAGTTGCATTTTTCAGGACCATAACTACACCGTTAAGTGAGGAGTTACTGTAGTTAATGTGGTGGTACAGCTTATACCAATTCTCCAAACAAAGGAATGTTTCCCCAGTATAACTGCGTATTTCTACACTAGAAATTCTTCAGTCGACCTAGCGATGGTGACGGGGGGTTAGGTCACCTTAATAACACCACATAAGCAGTGACATTTTTACAGCCCTGACTTACCTTTGTAGCAGGGAGCAGACCCCCGTGTCTACAATTTTTTGCCAGCCATGGCTACCTCGGCTCGGGCTGCGATTTGACTCACACTCTTAGCTGATGTGGCCATGGTGGCAACATATTTAACCATAGACCAGCCCTACGCTAGAGATTGTAGTAACAACCCCTCCCCCCACGGGTGCTGTTACCCCAGTACCCCCCCCTCCGGGGCAGGCGCTGTTACCCCAGTACCCCACCCCCCTGGGGCAGGCGCTGTTACTCCAGTACCCCCTGGGGGAGCGGCCGTTACCCCAATATCCCCCCTGGGGCTGTTACCCCAGTACCCCACCCCCC
>NW_020664585.1:6296805-6297286 GCF_002925995.2 Terrapene triunguis
TACCCCAATATCCCCCCTGGGGCTGTTACCCCAGTACCCCACCCCCCAGGGGCAGGTGACTTTACCCCAGTGCCCCCCCCCGGGCAGTGGCCGTTATCCCAGCACCCAGCTGCCCTCTCGTCACAGCTCATTGAATGTCCCGGGGCAGAACACGCTGCGCGGGTAACGGTCCGACACCCGCCCCGTCACTGGGATCACGTGACTACGCTCCCGCCTCCCGGCCGCGTGGGGCAGCCGTTATAGCCGGGGCCCGAGTGGGGGGATGGGGCCGCTGGGATCCTCCTGGGGCTCCAGGAGGCGGGGCGATGGAGAGCCTCGCTGAGTCACGTGATCGGGGCTGTCATGTGATCGGCCGGGCCTGGCGGGGGATGGCGGCGCACCTGAGCTCGGGCCGGGTGAACCTGACGGCGCTGCGGGAGGCCGGGCGCAGGGAGCTGCGCGAGTTCCTGGACAAGTGCGCGGGCTCCAAGGTGAGGGGCCC
>NW_020664585.1:6297296-6324411 GCF_002925995.2 Terrapene triunguis
CTGCGCGAGTTCCTGGACAAGTGCGCGGGCTCCAAGGTGAGGGGCCCAGCCCGGCCCGGCCAAACGGGGGCCTAAGTTGCTGTCTCTGGGACAACCCCCGTACCCCCGTCCGGCTCCGAGACCCCTGGCTGCAGGGGCCGCCCTCCCCTCTGCCGCTCCGACCTCTCCGGCTGCGGGACCGCGCCCCTCCCCCTGTCCGGCTCCGGTCCCCCCCCCCCCCCCCCCCCCCCCCCCCGGCTCTGGGGCCGCCCCCTACTTTACCTCCTCTCGATTTGAGCTCTGACTCCAAGACTCACGGGGGTATTTCTCCTGCTGGGGGGCGGCTGCCATGTCTCTCCCCCGGACTGTAGTTTTGAGAGCATCATGGGGTGCTCGGGTCTCTCTTCCCCCATCTGCAGCTGTAGGATCCTTTTGGGGCTCTTCTCAGGAGCTGGGGAAGTGACTCCTCTTCTCATCCCGGCCCTAGTCTGTAGTTTTGACAACCTGGGAGGGGGTGGCCCTGCCCTGAGATGCCAAACGGGCCTTCCTGCTCTGCAGATATTTTCCCTGATAAACAGCCAACAATAACAGTGGATACCCTTTCCAGGCCCTTCTATCTCAGCATCTCCAGGCGCTTCAGACTTCCAGTAAATGCACCTTGCCTCATGGGCTCTAGACCTTAGCTAGCCCCATCCAGACATCCCATATGGAAACGCATCCAAACTAAAATAGGGAATATTCCTTTCTCGGCCACTCAGTGTCACTCGCATTCACATGGGACTAACGCTTCCATGCAGAGGAAGAGATGTTAGGAACAGCCCAGCTGCTTCTTTGAGACTCTGTGCGCTCTAGGGACCCCTGGAGTAAAGAGCCTCCGGAGCCCCTGGCAACATCACTGCACAGGCCCACTCAAGGGTGGTAATAAATTATCCCAAAACACGTTGCAAACTCAGGCTAGAAACTGAGTCATTGTGTAAGGCTGGCCCCAGTGCTGTGCTGTCCTATGGTCAGAATGTGCCAAGCAAATGAGGCCCTGCCCTGTAGGCCTCAAGGACAGTCAGAAGACCGTGCAGGGGGTGTGGTTGTGGCATCTGGACTGCTCTGTAGGCCAGATGAGTTCAGGAGGTTCTGGGAGGGAGTGGTAGGTGGAGTTAGCGGAGGACAGATAGGGAGAGGCAGAGGGAGGAGGCGGCCGTGAGGGTAGAGTCAGGTAAGAGTGGAGTTGTGGTACATGAAGAACAGGAGTTTAGTGAAAAGCAGCCATGCTGGGCAATGGCTAAAGAGGTCATGACAAATGGTTACAAGAGCTTGGACTGCTGACTCTTGGCAGCTTTGCAAACCATGTCCATGCTGTGCAGCATCATTAAAATGTAGCCACCTCGGGGGGGTAAGGCAGGCAGAGCCCAGCATGTGCCAGTCACTGCACAGGAAATTTTGCCTTTGACGTGTCTTCACTAGGGCAAGTAGAAAGCTCACTTAATGCTCTTACCAGGTGCCCTGCTAAACTGGCTGACCATGACACTGGGTCAGGTTTTGTACTTGCACCGAGTGGAACTCCACTGTCTTCAGGATAGTCAATGCAGCTACACCAAATTTGCCCCAGAGTCCAGCCATCCCAATTCCTTGTCATTTTCCTCTTTGCTAGACTCACTGATGCAAGGCTGCATGGTTTTCCTATTCAGTAAAAATCTCTTGGGAGGTTTAATTAGCATATATGAAGCACGTTGTGCTCCTCTGATGAAAGGAACTAGAGATGAGCAAAGGATTGTTGAAATTTGCTCATTAATTCATGACTGTCTTTTAAAATCCACACTTCCTCAGAAAGCAAATGTTTGAGCTTCTGGGGGCATCTCACCTTCAACAAGGTTTTCTTTCCCCTTTGTGGCAACTGACTTTTCTCAGTGGCTTTTTTTCTTCCTAGGCAATAGTGTGGGATGAGTACCTCACAGGACCCTTTGGATTAATTGCACAATACTCACTTTTAAAGGTAAGCCCTACATGGCATTCATGTTGTTCTTATTAATACTCAGACTCTCAAAAGCTATTTGGACCCTCAGTCTCATAATGGCCTCTAGAGACTGTTAGCCCAATTTCTGTAAACTGTCCTAGTTTTTGCCTATCAAACCCTAATTCTTACTGTCCAGTGCTGTCACCATGGTTTGCCAGTCTTAGATTGTTGCCTTATAGCCGAGAAATAAAAATGTGCTTCAAGAACAGACTCTGTCTTTTGGAATATCACTTACTGCTCTTCTGCCAACTCGCCTCCCACAGACCAGATGTGCAGAACCTCCATCTTTAATGGTGGTGTAATGCAGTAAACTAATAATTTACATAATCAGCATATTGAAATTGAAGATGAAATCCGTGTTGCTATCCTTGGATAAGGCGTCACAGTAACAACTAGCGGATCAATTTCAGCTGATGTGGCCCTTTCTGAAACCAGTTTTCAAAATAACAGGAGTTGAATACCTGGATTGAATACCTGGATTGAATACCATTTTTGTCTCCTCATAGGAACATGAGGTGGAGAAGATGTTCACCCTCAAGGCGGGCCGTCTGCCCCCAGCTGATGTCAAGAATATTATTTTCTTTGTCAGGCCCAGGCTAGAGTTAATGGATATAATTGCTGAAAATGTGCTCAGGTACAGTTGGTGTTTCAGTGGAAAGACAACAGCTGCTTCCCAGAGCTGTGGTGGTGCAGTGGGATTAATGTTTTTTTTTCTTTCCCCCCCCAGGTTCATACCAGATGTAAGTTATGAGTGAAATAAATTGGGCAGATTTCAGCCCACTCACTAATAATAAATCTTTCACTTCAGTGTGAAACTGCTACGCAACTCGGCATGACGGGGATCAGAATTGGCCCATACTTACAGCATCACTGAAATGCCGTCATTCCTGGGGTTGGAGGATGGGAAGCAGGTGCTTAGCAACAGGATGGAGAGGGGGAAATTTTTGGTTAAGGACACCAGGAAAAATCTCTACTCAGTTTTTTAATTGCCCTGGAACCATTCATGTTCATCAGAGCAGATAGTTCTTGTTTGAAAGATCCACCCACAGTCAACTGCAAAAGGTAAAGGCCAAGTCAACCCTGCTTGGGATTTGAACCTGTAGCTCTGGGCAGCATAAGTATTGCTGAGCTGCTTAGCCTACAGACCTACTGCTTAACTATTGAGCCATCCCCTTCACTGTAAGGGTGTCGATTTGTACAAAATATTCCGAAATAAAAGGCTGTGAGTAGGGTTGCCGTTATTTATAAGGTACTTGAAAGTATCAGTCAGGAACTTTGTCTTGCTTCCATTCAGTGCCCCCTTTGTCTTCTGTATTGCCGATCTGAGTAACCAACGTCAGTATATACTGTGTTACGGTGATCATTCTTATGACAACTTAAGCTGATTCTCTTCCAGTGAAGACAGAGTTCGCTCTCCGCTGAGGGACTTCCACATCTTGTTTGTGCCCCGTCGCAGCCTATTGTGCGAGCAACGGCTGAAGGATCAGGGCGTTCTGGGATCCTTCATTCATAGAGAACAGTACAGTATGGACCTCATTCCGTTTGATGGAGACTTGCTATCCATGGAGTCTGAAAGTGCATTTAAAGTAAGTGCTGATTTATGCCTTGAGGAAAAAGATACTTTGCATGTTTGTGTTGCATCCGTCATCCAAGGATCTCAAAGCACTTTTCAGACCAAGTAGCCACAGGGCAATAAAAGGAGTTACAGAGCGAATGTGGTCGGACTCTAGTAGAACAGTGGACTGGGAGTCAGAACTCCTGGGGTCTGTTTCTGAATGCCACGATGCACCCGAGGACCGATCGCTTCACCAGGCTGTGTCAGTTTTCCCATCTGTATAATGGGGTAATACTTGTGTGAACAGGATTTGTGAGGCTTAAATAACTAATCTTTATAAAGAACTTGAAGCTTCCTGTGTCAAATATGCTACAGAAGGGTAAATTGTAATTGTTAGGGTGTGTCACCCCAGAGCAGTGCAAAGACTTAACACTTGTTTTAAGATGGGCAACAGTGCTGTGTATATATCCTGCATTGCCAGCATATCACACGTAGTGCCATTAAGTCCGTGTGAGGCTTTCTTTAGCCATCTCCCCTTGTTAGTGTATTGAATCTATCCCTGTGTGAGCAGCAGAGAGGATGTCCGGACATGATAAAACTTGCCAGCTTGGTGACACATTTTCTAATTGACCAAGTCACAGGAAAGAGATTTGTTGTTTCAGCTCTGTTATTCTGCTGCATTAAATTAGGAGCAACACATTGGCTAGAGACTTCTAAAATAACGGCTTTGATCTCATAACAGTTCCCCAATAGTCATTATTAACTCTAATCGCTCTGAGCAGATAGAGCCCCCAGGATGCGGAGTTGTGCTGCTTGTGAATCCAGCTCCCCTTGTTGCTGGCACACATGAAAGTTGCTGCTTTGCAGTCCTGTTGCTGGACTGCCGGCTGGTGTGTCACAGCAGCAGTTTTTCCAGGAGGAGTAATCAAACTACTCGTAGTTCCTGGCACCAGCTATAATCGTCCCCCTCCTCTTGAATTCTTCTCACTGTTAAGGTGTCTCTCCTCTGTGGAGGAGGCCACTGGGCTTAATCTCAGGGTCATTTTTTCTCACAAACTGAATTTTTGATTGTTCTGTGCATGTCTCTAAACAACCAGCCTGCACTGCAATGCTGTATGTGGACTGTAAGGACGGTTAAATAGCATGGTGAGCTGTAGCAATCACTTTCATGTTCTGACTCACTTTTTAAAGTGAGTTTAGTGCTGGAAACATCCCTAGTTGGCATTGCTGGAGCTCACTGTCCTATTTAACCACAGAACATGTATGGGGGGGTGGGAGGGAAGGAGGCGGGGAAAGAGTCCTCAACCCTGACCACATGTAGAAGGGCAGGAAGGCCTAGCTTAGTCTCCATAGTTCATTCACTCCTGGAATGTCGTCTGTGGGCTTGTATATACAAACAATTGGTGCAGGGCAAGCTGGGGAATAAATCTACTGCACACTAGCTTTGAAAGTGGGGTAGATCAAAGCTCACTGGGGAACTTTTAGTGCGTGGTAACAGGGTCCTTATGGACAGTTGGTGCGCAGCAGGTTAGTGTGGGGTAGATTTACACCCCAGCTCGTTGTGCACTCACTGTTCACACAGACAACCCTTCAGTCTGACAGCTAGTGCTGACTATAATGATGGTTTTGTGACCTGCATGCTTGCCCCCTGGGGCCTGCACTGAAGCACAAACTGGTATCCCAGTGCTCACTGAGCAGCCATTAGCAATAGCGAGTAATGACTTTGGATCACTAAGACCTGGGCCAGATTTGAACCAGTGACCTGAAGGTGAAAGGCTCTGTATCCTTTTAGCAATCCCTCAAGCCATCCAATTCAGCCAGGTTCTATTTTAAGATCAGGCTAATTAAATATCCTCCGTTTCTGTAACCTTCCTTTCCCTGTCATTTAGGAGTGTTACTTGGAGAATGACCAGACAAGTCTGTACCATGCAGCCAAGGGGCTGATGACCTTACAGGCGCTCTATGGAACTATCCCACAGATCTTCGGGAAGGGGGATTGTGCACGGGTAAAACAAATTTAAAACATCTGTGTTTCTAAGACGATAAATCCTTTTGTTTTTGGTGGTGGTTGTTTTTGTAGCTGCTGCTAATGTGTGTTGGGTTTATTGATCCTGTGGATCGCGAGCTGCATTTTGCTGCTTGGGCTCCTGTTGGTTGAAACAATTCTCAGTCAATCTGTCACTGCAGGTTTTACTCTCACGAGCCCTGCTCCCCTAAAGAAACGTGGTTATAAGTATGTTCCCTACCGTTCTTTTTGCCTGCCCAGATCTCTTCTCCCCCTCCCCAGCTGGCTGCTGAGAGGCTGACACGTGGTGGTGTTATGTATGTCTGTATTTCACTGGAGTTTGTCCTGTTCACTTGGTTTTCATGAACACTTTGCTGTTGGAATCCCAGCAATTGGTGGGTGAGGTTCTGTGGCTGCAGTGTGCAGTAGGTCAGACTACGTGATCACGATGGTCCCTTCTGACTTAAAGTCCATGAATCTAGGAGTAAATTAGAGTTGATAAAGACCTATAGACCTATTGACCCTGACCAATGCATGAATGTTGTCTGCTGTACCTCTTTAGTGCTTTGTGTAATTTAATTTAAATATCCCAAGCAGTCGGGCTTGCACGCCTTCCCATGGGAGACAGTTCCACAGACAATAGATTTCACTGTCAAGAAGATTCCTTGATATTTGACCTAACTTCATCCCTTTTCTCCTAGTTAGACTCTTAACCACTCTAAATAATTCCCCTCCCTCCTTGGAGTTAACCGACTACTGATAGCTGAAGGGTTTATATACCTTCATCTTTATTCATCACTTAGTCAAGTTACGTGTGTTGTGTCCTTTTGCTCTCTCCCCATAATTCAGTCCCTCTTACCAGATCATTTTTGTTCTTCTTCTCTGAACTCCGTGCAGTTCATAAATACCTCTTTCAGTAAGGAGGCATCTGGAACTGAATGCAGAGTTCAGGTTCTGTGACCATTCTGTCAGACTAAACTAGCAAGTTTCTTGTCGTAGAATAGTTTGGTTTGTTTCTTAATGGCCCTTCCTCCATTCGTACCAGTTACATAGCTTGCCTCTCCTCCCGTTTACTTCTTAAACATGCACTTCTTTCCCTGTCTTTGTACATCATATGTCTCTAATGCTAGTTGTCATAGCCACCCTTCATGGTCTGAGCCATAACGAACCAAATGTTTTATTTCCAGCATGTGGCTAACATGATGATCAGGATGAAGCGAGAGTTCCCTGGAGGCCAGAACTCAATATTTCCCGTCTTTGATACTCTCTTGTTGCTTGACCGCAATGTAGACCTGTTGTCGCCTCTAGCTACTCAGCTTACATACGAAGGCCTTATTGATGAAATATATGGAATTCAAAATAGTAAGTGCCGCAAAACATGGACAGTGAAACTAGTGGAGTAAAATAAAATTCCTGAGTGCTAGAATAAAGTGCAGGTGCCAAGTGGAATTTGGGATGAAGGTGAGAATAATTTAGCTGAACCTACAAAGGGGTGGCTTAGATGCCTGATGTAATTTGAAACCCTGGTTTCAATCCCAACAAGGTGAGCTCAGTGCTTCATCCTTCCCAAGAAGATGAGTTGAGCACAATGCTCTTTGCTACGTGTGAGTCTGTGGGATGTCAGCTGTACATGGACATTAGTGATCCTAGGGCACTTTTCATGGGATCATGAAAACTGTAGGGCCAGAAGCTTGTGGAGCTGGTAACTTCCACCTAATGTATTGATGAGGGTGAGCAGAAGGCATCTCTCTGGTACTATATAGATCTCTGTATAGGCCTCTTTGTTTACATATAGCTAGTAGGAATTTCTACCCTTTCGAATTAGGGGAAATCATCTTCTATGTAGTAACATTTCTTCCAAGTTGTAGTATAGGTGTTCACACTAAGCTAGAGCTGCCTCTTGCTTGGGGAAAGGTTTTGGTTGGTTGGTCAGTTTAAGTACTGGGGTTTGAGCTCTAATTTGTCATTTCTTTTCTTGCTGTGTTGGTAGCTTATGTGAAACTCCCTCCTGAAAAGTTTGCTCCTAAGAAGCAGGGTGAGGGTGGCAAGGATCTCCCCACGGAACCGAAGAAGCTTCAGCTGAATTCTGCCGAGGAGCTGTATGCTGAAATTCGAGACAAGAACTTCAACGCTGTGGGGTCGGTGCTAAGCAAGAAAGCCAAAATCATATCTGCAGCCTTTGAGGTAAAGGACGTATACACCGCTGTACCGCCCAGTAGCATGTCATCTGGGCAGTCTGCTCCTTCTAGGTGGAGAGTTGGATCTGACTGCTCTGCAGATTTGAGCATGAAACAAGGCTAAGATCCACTAATACCCCTTCCAATGCCTAACCTTAATATTACATGAATGTAGCCTTTGGCATTTTATTTCCCTAGTAGTTTTCAGTAAACTGATCACATGGGATCCAGACTGTCCCATAGTTAGTGGTGGTTCAGATTCCAGGTTTTGGCTTGAGCTCATCTCCACTTTAAAACTCTTTAGGGTCTTAAAGTAGCTTAAGCATCTTAAACTAATCTAAAGCCTCATTATTATTAACTTTATAGCACCACCCAGCATGCCAGGTGCTTCATAAAAATACCAGAAATAAAGACTTGTCCCTGCCCAAAAGAGCTTACAATCTAAAAAAGACTTAATATTTATATTACGCTCATTATCATAGTATTTGCACACCTCAAAATCTGGAGTGTGTTTATCCTCACAGCACCCCTGGGAAGTAGGACAATGCTGTTATCCCCGTTGTACAGATGGGGAACTGAGCCACAAAGAGTGAAATCCTGGCCCTACTGAAGTCACTGACAAAACTTCCTTTGACTTCAGTGGCAACAGGATTTCACCCTAAGTGACTTGGGGAACGTCACAGTGACTTTCGGCAAGGTGCAATCTGAACCGCTAGACTGCTGTGTCCCCTTAGCTCTCCAGCCTGGGATGCTTTTTATACTCCTTTCCTGATGAACAGCAGCCTGTTCAGGCTCTGCTCACTCTGCCACCAGCAGGCAAAGTCACTCCCAGCTGAACATGTGACTGCTATGCCCAGCCATCCATGAATTACACACAGGGCCACACCCGCATATCCCTCAGCCCAAGCCTTGCTCCCCAGACATGTGCGTCTTGTACTGCTTAGTAGCCCACTGGACAGGACATGCTCATAGATAATTCATCACTCCAACAATGGGTAATGATTACGCACCAGGCTTGTTGACCTAAGTAGAGATTCCCAAGTAATTCAACAAAACACACTGGTTTAAATAAAACAGTAAAACAAGTTTATTAACTAGAGGAAGCTAGGTGACAAGTGATAAGACCTAGAAGTCAGAATTGGTTACAAAAGAAATAAAAGGATAAACACACCAGTTAATTCCTAAACTTTACCAAGGCTAATAGGCTTAAAAGCAAAAGGTCTGTCTCACTATGTGCTGCGATGCATTTCGTGGGTTGGCCTGGGACCACTCCGCTGCTTTGTTCAGTTCTTTCAGAGTTGTTGCTCTCAGCAGCAGAGAGATGGAAAGGGTGGCTAAGGACAATTTTCTCCCCTTCTTATACCCCCAACCCTTTGTACTGAAAAAATCCTTGCTGAATCATGGGGCTGGGCAGTTCCATTGCATATGTGAGCTCCAAACTGTCCTTCAGATGAATTGTAAATTTCTTGTTTACAACTCCCCCACCACCACCACTGGAGAATGTCCGATTAAGCCGGTAATGACTCCTTAGTACTTTGGCGTGCTAGGGTGTCTGTCTCTGAGAAATTGGTTTGTGGATGTTACCCAGAAGCACAACATGTTTCAGTAACAATCATATAGCAAAATTTCATAATTTTACGTGCTGTTTGTTTCACACTTTTCAACTGGATGAGGCATACTTTGCACAAAAGATATCCTAACCATGTACAAGTGGTGAACACGGGGTACAGGTGTCACAGTCCCACAGAAAGTCGGAGACACAGCAGGGAATTGAATCTGAGTGACTGGATCATCCTCCCTCCTTTAGGAAAACCAAAGAAATAGCAACTGGAGGAGTGGGGCACAAGACCAATGGAGGGCTGGCTAGAAAATGGGAGGCGCTTATGCTGGTTTAAGGATTTCTTCAACGGCAAGCTCTTTAGGACTGGGCCATCTCTTTGTGCTAGATTTTGTACACACAACAATGGGATCCTGACAGCTTCTAGCTGCTGCCACAGTCAAATACACAATAATAAGAGTGTACATGGCTAAGGACTAATAGACACTAGTTGCCTTTTAGCCAGTAGGCACCTATTACAGGTGTGCAGTTTACCAACAGTGAGACTCCAGTTGGCCTGTCAGCTGTTGCCCATTAGCTGTAGAATTGAACACTCTTCTTCCCTCCCTCTGCCCCCTGCTTTTAAAAACAAATACACACGCAAAACGAGGAAACAAAAGAAGTCAGGCCGTGCTTAACTGTGTGACCCGCTGTGCTGACAGTGAGTTAATAGTTTTGTGTTCCTTCCCTCTGCTTTTAATCATTTCTGCCAATCTTAAGGCCAGTTAGATGTACCATATATCAATCTAAATTGTGCATTCAGGTTTGACTTGCAGAAATAGACCCTTACTGGCGTATTCATGTTGGAAGCTCCCAAAGATTAAAATACTTCACACTGGAAGGGAGGTAAGAGATGAGAGATTGTCAGATGTAATAGGTGATAATGAAACAGCAGTACTTTGGCAGCGAAGGGCTTGTAAATTGCAGACTTCATTATCACTCTCCTGCCTGTACTTGCCCATTTGTATAGTTTACATTTTAGTCAAGATAACTTTTTAGAAAGCTTCCTTTTGTATTCGTTGTGACAAGATGTGAATAGGTTGACTGGGTGAAACACAAATGTCTGGATTGTTCTGACTGAGAATTCATAGATGTCTGTGCTTCATCAGACCAGGTTTTCTAGATTGCTTGGGGCAGACTTTAACGATTGGGACTTATTTTAAAAGTTGTTTCAAAATAAATAGGCTGCTATTCAGTTTTGGAGAGAGGGAAAATGCTCTCTCTATTCCCCTTCCTCGGGGTGTACCAAACACTTCACGCTTCTCTGACAGCTTTCATCTGAGGAGCTGAGAGCTTCACAAATGCTAGTTAAGTCTTACACCCTGCAAGAGAGGTGTGTGTTCTCCCTGTTTTGCAGGTGGGGAAACTGAAGCATGGTGAAGCTGGATAACATGGTTAACCATCAGTCAGGCAACAAGTTAGTGGTAGTGGCAGTACCAGCACCAGAATGCCCCATATTTCTGACCCAGTCCCTGCTTTAACCAGTAAACCTGCCTCCTTACGCCATCTTGTCCAGCTCTCTAATGGACATGAAGTTTTATACTCTCTACTACCCATTGATAGAATATTGTAATATCTTTCAACCCGGGTCCCATCTTTGTGGTTTCCTTTGCCTCTTCTCTTTACAGTCCTTCAAGTGTAGCTTTTAAAGTGTTTAAGGCAACGCTTTGCAAATTGCAGATCCCTGAAACGTTTGAAACTGTTGCATAAGATTTTCAATCTCTTCTAAACTAGAACTAAGGAGAGCAGTGAGACATCTGCAATCTCCTTTTCTTTCTGCTTTCTCCAAGGATTCTCCTTATATTTGACAGAAATAAAGATCAGGATTTAAGCTAATATTTTACATGCCTGTCAAAAGAAAGACCCACCCGAGTAAATGGTTCAGTAGAATTTTGTAAGATTGGTTTAATATCTACTGTATGTTACCTTATCATCCTAGGGATTTAACTCCCTGCAGGGCAGCTACAGTGTCTATGCTCTTGAAATAGTATGTCACAGTGACTGCATCTCAAGTCCAGTGACACTTAATGATAAGATCTTGAATCTCATGATACTACTAGATGTATTTGTGTGGAGGATCAGCAGCCACTCCTCTCATCTACCAAAGGAAATAAAACTTCACTTTTTGTGGGCCTCAGACTCCCTATCTGTGAAATGGGGATAGTAATATTTTCCAACCTCAGAGGGCAATTGAGGCTTGCTTAACGAACATTTGAGAAGTACTTTGGGATCCTTGGATGGAAGGCACAGTAGGAGTGCAAGATGCTATACTATTTTAATGTAATTGCACAGAGAAACGTGGTTAGCAGCCTCTGTTGTAAAATAAGATATCCCTCTGATGCCAATGGTGTTTTTCTCATGGTGCATTTACACAACAGCTTTATAAACTGATGAACAGTGCTGTTCTAGGAAACAATATATTTTTGTAAACGCTGCCTGTCTGAAAGGTCAGATGTTACTGAAGATAACTGATCAGTGTTGCAAAATTACAGTATTGGGTAATGAAGCTCACTACTTTCCACTTTTCTTAAAGCAATGAACATAGTACAGAATTAAACAGACAGAAACACACCGTTTGATTAAATGATTTAGCAGCCGTTGATTATTGTAATGAATAAGCTCTAAGCGATAATTGCTGTGTTTTTAGGAAAGACACCATGCTAAAACAGTTGGGGAGATCAAGCAGTTTGTTTCACAACTGCCACACATGCAGGCAGCAAGAAGTTCTCTAGCAAACCATACCTCGATTGCAGAGCTAATCAAAGACATTACTAGTAAGTATCCTTTTCAGTATTCCACCTACAGTTGATCTTGTGTTTGTCTTGCAGCCAAAGATACAACTTTGCTGATTTCATAAAAAATTCAGACACCAGGAGCAAAATACTGGCCTTATTTATACTTGGGCAACTCTGCTGATGCCATTTAATACACAGATAAACTAACCCTTATGTTTAAGTACCAACTTACTAATTTATTGACTTTTTTTTTTAGCATCAGAAGATTTCTTTGATAATTTAACAGTGGAACAAGAGTTCATGTCAGGAATAGACACTGACAAGGTGGGTGGAGAGCAAGATCTTGCCTTTATGTGATTTTTATCTTCTAACTACAGTCTCCTAGAACACCTATCAAAAAAGTTGGTGGTGGTGGTGGGGGGGGTGTTAATACAGAGAAACCTAGACAATGGCTGACTCTGATTTGATGCCAGTCTCGAAAACTTTTAGTGTGTTCCTTGTGCCTTTTGGAGACGTTCTTTCCAAGTGGTGCATACCACTTAGGATGCAGAGGGCACAATTTAAGTAGGCTTTTTATAAATGTGTCTTGGTCTGGCGAGTTGGACGAAAAGGGGCTTTGCCCCTTTATGGGCTCCCTTGTAACAGGGCCAAAAAGGAGGAAAACTTACAGCGATGGACAGGGAGGGCAGGATCCTGTTGGTGCCAGGCCAAGATTATTGTATTGCCCTTCCTGCTGACTAGGAGAGGTATTTATACCCCACGTAGCCAAGACAAGGGCCTCTTTATGAGGATCTGGCTGGAAGCTCCTACCTACCTATCAATGTACTTCGAATAGGACCAGGTTTGCTTTTGAAACACTGTGGCCATTATTCTTGTTGCCTCTTTTCTGGGGGGCTGGGAAGGAATTTCCCCTCACTGCCAGATTGGCCAAGGCATGGTGTGGTTTTGTGTTTTTTTGGTTTTTGTTTTTTTTTTCACCTTCCACACAGCTGATCAGAGGACCCGAGGGGGTGGAATAGAGGAGGGTTAGGTTATCATGTCGCAACTTATATGTAAAACTTGTAGCAGATGTCCAGTGCAGGTACTCGCTATGGAAGGGATATGCTTATCAGATCAATTGGATTGGGAAAGGATCAGAAGGAAAATATCCTTTATGGGAGCTGAGTATAGGGGGCTCCTACATCTGCATCAGCGGGGAGCCCATCCCCTCCTCCCTGCACTGTACAATTTGTCAGATTCTCCTAGACATTAAAGTGAATCAAGTTACAACCTAATTAAACTGCATCCGTGGCCTCCTGTCTGTCTTCTGGTGTGGCTGGGCAATAGTTGCTATGCTGCATTTTCTATCAGGCACGGGGAGACTAAGGTCACCGTTACAATGCTGTGGTTCTGCTGCATATAGTGCAGCACGGGCAACTGTTGACACAGCTTCAGTGCTCTGCTCTTTGACCTGTATAGTGCTCTAATGATATGGGGGTGGGTGGGGAATCAAGGATGAGAGTTTGCAAAACACGTCCAGTGTATCAAATAGGATCATAGATATCAATTGTTAACACCATTTACAAAGCATGTTAATTGGAACCACCAATGCTACAAAGCTATTTTGCAAATATCTAAGCTGCTTATGTAGCTGCTGTGATCCCTTCCCATAGTGATGGACAAGGAGGTAAAAGCATCTTCCGAGAACATTATCTTTGCTTTGCCATTAAAAGCAAAAACAGCTTTTCTTTTCAGCTCTGTTAAAATCCTAACTTAGGTTTTTGGCTGACCGCTTGGATGTCTGTTTCTTTATAGGTCAACAATTACACTGAAGATTGCATTGCTCAAAAACATCCACTGATCAAGATATTAAGGCTGGTTTGCCTGCAGTCAGTGTGTAATAGTGGACTCAAGCAGAAGGTGTTGGACCATTATAAACGAGAGATTCTCCAGGTCAGGCTAGAACTGTTTAACTAATAATGTGGATATTCCTTGCAAATTAAGGCCTCAATCTTGGAAAGATTTGCACACCATACATATCTGTGCTTACATGAGTGATCCTATTGAGTTAAATAGGACTATTCACATGTGTAAAACGTCACAAGATCAAGGCCTACATGTGTTTAATCACTATCCTGTTTTTTTTTTTAATTTTTTAACTGTGAAATATATTTAAACATTTAAAACATGCATATCATTTTGTTTTGGCCCACTGTCATGCTTTCTGTTGCATACTGCAAAAAGGCATTTGTAAACGTTCATTTTAACTTTACACACTCTCACTTGTTCCCCTATGAGCTGTTTTGAAACAGTGTCCCTAAAATCAGTGTTTAATTGAATTCACTATTTAAAATGTTTGCCATTGTCTTGCAAACCTTGACAGTGTCTTGTCTGTAGATTTCAAACTTCATTCAGTTGTTTGGTTAGTGTCTAGTGTTAGAAATAAAACCAGGTGATGTTTAAGAACTTGCTCTTGATGCATAAATGACAGTACTACAGTAAAGGCAAAATCTTCATGTTACAGACTTACGGCTATGAACATATATTGACCTTAAACAATCTGGAAAAGGCTGGACTCTTAAAACTTCAGACAAGCAGTAGAAACAACTACCCAACAATCAGGAAAACCATGCGGCTGTGGATGGACGATGTTAATGAACAGGTAAACTGAATACTTCTATCAATAGGCAGACCAGTTGGAAGATGGACACAGATGGGGGGGTGGGGACAGCTTGTACATTTGCATGATTTTAATATGCTGAAGTGTCACTTTTCAGTAGAAAACTCCACTGCTGTTCATTTCCCTCCTACAGAATCCAAATGATATTTCATACGTGTACAGTGGCTATGCTCCATTAAGTGTGCGTCTGGCACAGCTGCTTGCTCGCCCAGGGTGGCGTAGCATAGAAGAAGTTTTAAAGATGCTCCCAGGACCCCACTTTGAAGAGAGGCAGCAGTTACCTACTGGCCTTCAAAAAAAGCGTAAGCTTCTTTGGAGTAACTTGATTAGTCTGGGACAGTTCTACTGTTAAATTCACTTACAGAGTCTGATGTAGTGACTGACAGCATCCATCTGTACAGTTCATTTGAGTAGTAATTCTTGGTATATTATCTTCCCAACTTCAGTACAGAGAGCTGCCTTTGAGCATTGCCCTAAGGTGGTAGAAATAATTCCTAGCTCTTGTAATGTATAGCCCTTTTCATCAGTAAATCTCATAGTATTTACAAAGGAGGTATTATCTCCATTTTACAATAGGGAAGCTAAGCTACAGAGAGGTAGTGACTTGCCTAAGGTCACTGGCAGACCCAGAAATAAAACCCATTCAGTGCTCTATCCACAGCTCCATATCACTTAGTAATTTGACTGAAATCTGTGCTTCAGTTTGGCCCTAGGGTAAGTTCAGACTAAAACTGTCCTTTCAGCACCCATCTCGTTTGTAACCATCTCTAAAATGTTCAGGTCAACAGGGAGAAAACAGAGTAACTTTGGTGTTCTTTCTGGGAGGCGTGACGTACGCTGAAATTGCTGCACTGAGGTTTCTTTCTCAGATGGAAGACGGAGGCACAGAATATGTCATTGCCACCACTAAACTAATCAATGGCACAAACTGGATCAAATCCCTGATGGAGAAACTGGAGCCCCCACCTTTTTAGAAGCTATGTAAAGATCCAGTCAAATGCTTAAGGCTGGCATTGGGCCTTCAGAAATGACTGCAGCGGGAGAACATGAAATCACGTTTGCACCAGTGCATGCAGTGGCTGCACTCTGCTCTCTGTTCTATTTCTGTTACAGACAGAACTTCCCTAATAATCGCGTGACTCTGACAGAGAGAGGAATATGAGGAAATAAAAACCAGTCGTAGAGCTGTTGCTGTCTGAACTAGAAAATCAAAGAACTTAAAGGGGAATCTTGTTGTTATGCTGTCGGATCTGTCCTACTGACAGTTTTTCTAGTGTCTTTTAAATCACCAAAGCCTCAACCAACGGAGACTATCCCATAATCTAATTTATCTCTGTGCCAGGAAGTCTTTCCTGCTGCATTTAGTTCTCCCTTTCTTAATGTCATGCTACTATTCCTACTCTCACCCCTTTCCTCTAGCTTTGGTGAGCAGGTATGGGTGTAAGTCACCCTCACAGCTGCTGTCAATATTTGTTACTTTCCTCTCTTCAGTATCTGCTCAAGGGGAGTGGCCCAGCAATAAATGTAGTTCAGCTGTGCTTGGTTGTATGAGGAGTTGGGGGGAGATAGACACTATCTGTTGTGACTATTCCCATTGCAAATTCATTTGCTGTCTATCCACCTTGATCACAGGGGTTCTCAAAGCAGGGGTCAGGACCCCTCAGGGGGTTGTGAGGTTATTACATGGGGGTCACGAGGTGTCAACCTTCACCCCAAACCCTACTTTACCTCCAGCATTTATAATAGTGTTAAAGATATAAAAAAGTGTTTTAATTTATAGGGGGGGGTCGCCCTCAGAGGCTTGCTATGTGAAAGGGGTCACCAGTAAAAAAAAGTTTGAGAGCCATGCTTTAGAGGAAATGATAGTCTCTGGTTTCTTTCTCGCATTGCATAGGTCCCTTTGCCTAGCTATTGTAGCAGTAGCTTGCACGGTACAAGCTGAATCTGTTTTTTCTGGCTATGTCATCAATGCCCTGCTAGGATTAAACAGCTGGGTTTGTAAACTAATAATAAAAACACAGGGAGAGCTTCAGCGGTAGAAGTCACTTACATTCCTCAAATACAGCCTCTTTCCCTTTAGTTTGTCCTTACATACAAGGTTCCAGGAAGGTCACTGTTACCTGAAGAGCTATTGCATGCCCAGAGCCAGTAAGCTGCAATAAGTATGTAAATCCACAGTAAATAATGACAAAGGGGCTGCTGGAAACCTCCATCTCATGGGAGCAGTAAAGGAGAAAAAGATCCAACACAGTTGTATGCAATGATTCTGTACGGTATAGGACTGTATAGCTGCTTAAACAACAGCACAGGTGAGAGGCCAGCTAGTGCTTACTATACTCATTTCTTATCTCCTAACCACCAATGACTGATTAACAAGGAGAAGCTGACAAACTCATGCTCCTTTAGAGCCCTTGTAATGCATGAGGCCGGGGTTCTCACAATAAATTTTTTGGTGGCCTCAGAGGGAGGCTACTACCTCATGCTGGTGGCTGCACTGACAAATTTTTCCTAAACTATTTTATTTATTTTTCCTAAATAGGCACATACACATGTCCAAAGCATTGTAATTTACTGAATCTTTTTGCAGCCTCAATAATAAAAATAATGTAGTTGTCGCTATTCTTTACTGGCCCTAAACCGACTAGAAACACAAATAAGGTGCTCTGCGGGTTCTGGGCTTTTTTGTTGTTTCTTTTGCTTTTTTGTTTGCGTTTTTAAAGACTTGCTACCTAGTAAGTCTGCTGCTGTGAAAAGTGTTATTAACAAACATACTGATATCACTTTTCACAGCAGCAGACTTACGCAGGCCTGGGGACAAATTAAGCCTTAGAGGGGGAGGTCAGTAGGGGGCAAGTGCTGGAATGGGGAGGGGAAGGACATGATGGGCTGGCAGGGGCGCTAAGGATGTGAGCCCCGCAGATGGGGGTTGGAGCCCCATGGCCAGAGCCTGCTACCCACCACCCCAGAGCTGGACCCTGACCCTACCGTCCCCAGCAGTGGTGGGCAACCTGCAGCCCGCACAGAGCCCATCAGGGTAAGCTGCTGACTGGCCGCGAGACCATCGGAGCTGGATTCCATTCTGCCTCCTGCATCATCGCCAGAGCTGGCTACTCTATTTCAAAGCTGTGAAAGGGCTGCATTGTCTGAGGGAGGACCAGGGCCACTGGGAGCTGTGCCTGCAGACGGTCAATGTAAACCAACTGTCTTGCAGCCTGCCAGTGGATTATCCTGAGGGGCCATGTGTGGCCTGCAGGTTGCCCACCACTGGTCCCCAGGAAGGTGGGGAACCCACTAGCTGTCTGCTCCTCCAGCATTTCTGTCTCCAGAGGGGAGCAGGGTCCAACCTGGTGGCCCTGTGGGAGGGACCACTGCTTTGCACACACACCCCCATCACTGCCCAGGAGGCTGTGGCCGCAAGACAAGCCCGTAGTGGCCGCATGTGAGAAACACTGCACTAGGCATCCTACATGAGAAGTGCTGAGTATCATCAGCCCCCATTTCAAGCACAGAGGGTGCTTGACCCTCCCTGAGTTGAGGGGAGCTGGATTAATTATCCTCAGTGATTCACCTAGCGTCCCTGAATTCATAATGAGCTGTATTCCAGTGTTACTAATGCAGCTGGAGGTCAAGTTCAAACCAGTCTCTCTCAAGAAAATCCAGGTGTTTTTTTCAAGCTCACCATCATACCCTTTGTGCCCAACTACATTTGCTGCTGCTTTAACTGGAAAAATAGCAGAGCATTTTACTGGAAATTCATTCAGATATGGAGTGATTTTAAGAGCTTGGGCCCAGAAATCTGGGCAAACATGCAGCACTTTAGAACAGGCTTATTCCCACCAGGTGCTGAGCACATTTGCCTGACACAGCAAAGCACTTAAGCCCAGATTTAACTTTAAACATGTACTTAGTCTCATTGATTTCAGTGGTACTACAGCCTATGCCTAAAGTTAAGTACATGCCTGCGTGCTTTGCTAGACCTGGCACCTTGCAGGCTCAAGCCCAAGATGTAGTACAGTTCAACAGAGGGGAAGCTCTTTCCCTTTGAAAGAGAGGGATGGTACATAAACCTTGTAAAATAAATATCAGAAGAATGTTTAAAATCAACCTCCCTTAACTCTTCTGAAAATTCCAAACTATTAAAATGACCAAAAAACAGGAGCCATTTTCAGAAGACACTCTTGCCTTAACAAATGTCTCCTGCTTTAGAATTCACCCTCTTTCATGGGGCACGTACCTGTCTCCAACTCCATCGTTATAGTCTTGTTAATCCTTTAAATAGTCTCAATTTTTTGTTGAATTGGGATCTAATCACAAACCTTGTCTTTTAGATGAACATTCTATGTTCTGCTACATTTGCTTATTTTAAATTGAAGTTCAGTGAACATTTGTGAAACAAACCCTAATATTTAACCAAATCGTCCCTTTAGTGCATGTATTCTTCAATCAGAAACAGACGACTTTACTAAGGGCAGGTCTACACTACAGCCGGGATCAACGCTCTGAGATCAATCCACCGGTGGTAGCGTTAGCAGGTCTAGTAAAGACCCACCAAATCGACTGAAGATCACTTTCCAGTCGACCCCTGTACTCTATGCCTGACAAGAAGAGTAAGGTAAGCCGACGGGAGATTTTTCTCCCGTCAACCCCCCAGGGTGTAGACCCCACGGTAACTCGACCTAAGGTACGTTGACTCCAGCTACGTTATTCATGTAGCTCGACTACTACAGTGAGTCGAACTACGTGAATAACGTAGCTGGAGTCAACGTACTTTAGGTCGAGTTACCATGGAGTCTACACCCCGGGTGGTTGACGGGAGAAAAATCTGTGAAACTGCTTAGTCAAGATCTAGGCTATGTCTACACTACTGCAGTAAGTCGACCTACGCTATGCAACTCCAGCTACGTGAATAATGTAGCTGGAGTCGCCGTACCTTAGGTCGAGTTACCACGGGGTCTACACCGCGGGGGGCAGACGGGAGAAAATCTCCCGTCTACTTACCTTACTCTTCTCGTCGGGGGTAGAGTACAGGGTCGACTGGAGAGCGATCTGCAGTCAATTTGGTGGGTCTTTACTAGACCGCCTAAATTGACTGCCGGTGGATCGATCTCAGAGCGTCGATTCTGGCTGTAGTGTAGACCTGCCCCTAGCTTTCTTCCATACTAGTAATATACTCTTATTTCACATTTTTATTTCTTTGGTAAGTATTTAATTTAAAGGAACATTTGACTTTTTAAAGTATGTAAAAAAAACTGAACGGGAAACTTATCACTTGATTGTTCTTACCTCAGGTATGCATGAGCTCCCCAATAATAAAGCAGCTGTCACAGTGATGCCTTATATCTTATTACAGAATAGTGGGCTGATTTCCCAAAGTATTGGAATCAATACTCAGCACCTTTGAAAATCAAGCCATAAACAATTACATATTGCACCAATACAAAGTTCTTTGCCTTACACTTTTAACCATATACAAACACGTTTATAGTTTATACTCAAATATACTGGCAAAGATAAAGTGACAACAGTGAGGTTAGGTTTAGTGATTAAAAAAAATCAAATTGACAGTTCCTCAATAGACTTTCATCATTTTATTATTTAAATGGACTTTTCTTTCATTTGGATATACATTTTCTGCTGTAATACTGCATCATTTTGATACTGCCTGAGACAGAGAGAACAAAACTGAGGAGAGAGAAGACTAAAACTGACTAATCTGGTTTTACTAGCCAAGCCAAGTGAAATGTAAAAGGTAACAGCATAAATAGTTAAACAAGAAGTGCTAGATTATTTACCTTTTTCATTTGTACTAACTTGTTAGTAACTGGACTTGTTTCCTAAGAAAATATTTTTAACCTGCGTATCAAATTGAACTTCAACTTTGGCCAGAAAGAGCACCGTGTGTCAGCACAGCATTTCTGAATGGACATCACAACGAGCCGCTAGACTGACAGTTACACAGACCCATCAGCTACAGGGTCTCTTCCTAGAAACAACAAGAAACAAAGCCTGGAGTTGACCAAATCTCCTGGGGAGCAATTACTACTTAACAAGCTTCCTGAGCTTGTTTATGTTCCCTTCTAGCTAAGGTCTTTCTGACCACGGGGTAATAATTTGATAACAAGAGATCCTGATTAAATTAAGAGGCCATTTGCTAGAGCATAATGTCTCAGTAGGTAAGAGATTTGCTTTGCAGGAGATGCTCTTGCTGCTCTGTGCTGCATATATGTCTGGTTGTTTAAAAGCCAACCCAAACAACCTTTACCTTTTAAATAGGCTTATTAGTAACCAATTCACTGAGACTAGACTGACATCTTGACATTTTTTCTGTCATTTAAAAAACCAAGCAGTATCTCTCTCGGAGGCAGAGATTCTGTGGTGTGGATATGTGAAATACAGTATGTACAGAACTGGACTGGTGATATTGCAGAGATAAGCCTACCTTCATCCATCACTTTTGATAACAGGGCCTAACTAAATCTACAGGCATCCATCTGGTCATGTCCTGTTGATCTTAAGAGATTCACCAGTTCCACTCCAGTATCATCCTCCTCCTTCTTTAATGGTCCCTCTGTGAGAACAAGGCTGTTAAGAGCAGAAAATTATACAAAAAGCAGAATATGCACAATAAAGTCTCCAAAAACATAGGAAACTGTCTGGTGAAATAAGAGGAAGGAGATGAGCCTAAGATGTGATGTAGAAAAAATCAGGATATTTACAAAAGCAGTGTTAGATGACATAACTGGGAGGCGGGGAGTTTAACGCATTTTAAAATATACAATATATTGTTCACATCAAAAATCTCCCTAGGATTTATGGCAATACCAATGCTTGGATTGTTCTGTACTGTTGTGCTGTCAGCACAGAGAAAGCAAAGGGTCTATGTCATATATAATAATTGGTCTCTGACCACACCTAGTCCATTAGTACTGGTGCAGGCTGTAAATACAACCTCATTACTCCTGACTCTTCGGATTAGCAGACCAGAAGGGGATCAAACTACATCACCAACCTTTTAGAAGCCAGAAATTCAAGAGAAAGCTGCAGAACTAAAGCAGATAGAAACAGAAACTTTACGAAGTAAATACAGTCATCTATCCCACGGTAAGCCATTTATTTATCTCTTTGTCAACATATATTTTGTTCTATAATGAGAATGATGTAAAACATTGGTTAGTAAATAACTTCCATACTCTGAAAAACTACATCTAACAGAATTTTTGTTAAATTGCAGGATTTTCCATAACACATTAATACACCTGACCATAGCGTGGGGTGTGGGGAGTTTAAAAAAAAACATTAAAACAAAATATATATATTTTAAAGCTGCTGTTTAGATTTCACTTCATGTTTCTAATTAATCACTCTTTCATTAAGTGGTAGGATGGAATTCAGTTTGCTCCAATTGGAGGTATACTATTTGGAAGAAAAATAATCCGTTTTGGTTAGTATTATCCTAAACCTAGTTTCATTTTCCTTTTGGTCACGCATACAAAGGTACAAATCTTTTTGCTCTGGTAATTTTTTGATGAAGGGTCAGTGAACATGCAAGTGGAGATGGGGATAGGATTCCTTACATATCTGTCCTTACATCTTAAAAGCCTAAGTAGCAAACAGCTATTGCAATTATGTTGAGATTTTACACAAAGTTCACTAACTGGTGGCAACTGATTGGGCAATGCACAAATATATATTTAACTGGGGAGGAAAGACGTTTAAAACATCTTATCCCTTCCCCTTTAAAAAAAGGTTATTTTAACAGGAGTTATGAAGCTTTCAGATAAATTTATCTTTAATCCCAAATCTTCCCCCGATCTGAAACAAAAAGCCTGCTCTGTGCCCGTCTGTCCATTAGAAGCAATTATAACATTAAATATTAACAGTGGCTTCTCTGGAGAAATTGACCACTTTGATTAGAGCTTTTTGTTGGTACTAATGCACCATCGGCGAATGCTCTAAATACAAAGCTCGCCAGCCACATATCAACTGACAGAAGGGAATAATTCCAGGAACTGACTGGGACCTCAACTGCCTGCCCCTGCCCTAGTCCACCCACGTATATTTTTAACCTTGCTTGGTTCTTCCATTCTCTCACCCCACCCCAGTCTTAACCTGGTTTGTGATCAGCTCCTGCAGCCCCTTTCAGCACTACACATCCTGAAAACTCTGAAAAAGACTTTCCAAATACACAGCCACTGTCCGGGCCTTACACTCTCCCCTGGCAATTAAAAAGCTTCTGACAAACTACAGTGTCCACAGACTTTGTTTATACCACCAGAAGCTACCTGAATCCAGACTTTTCTACATGCAATTAGCAGGCTCTCCCTCAGCTCTGCAACTGCCTGCTCAGAATGGCTCATCCTCCCCTTTATTTCTCTTCCTTTCAGATCAGGATACTTTAGTGGGGAGCAGAGTGTGAGACAACCGCAGAAATCCCATCTGGCTTGTGGTGCTTGGACGAACCATGCAGGAGTCCTTCGCTGTCCACTTCCTGAAAGTGCTGAAGGAGCTCCTGGCCTTCGTGCTGTTCAGTTACACGGTGCTGATTGGGGCACTGCTCCTGGCTGGCTGGACAACTTACTTTTTGGTGCTTAAGTGACAGCTCCCCTCTATCTTCTCTGGCCACAGACTAGTCCAGAATGTGCAACAGTCACCACCAAGTACCCTGCAGCTGGCGTCTGCTCAACAAATAGAATGTCAGTTCCTTTTGGCTCCACAAACTTTGCAAGTCTTTGTTTTATTATTGGCTAAATACAATCTTATTTTCTTATGTAAAACAAAAAATGATTAAAAAACACCTTGCTGACCCCCAGTGGCTCTTCCAGACTCAATCTTTGGGCTCAACTCTGCCCCATGCCTGAAGGATCAGAAAGATTGCTGGCAATTTTGTCCTCTGATCAATCTTCTCCTTTTTGACATCACTCCTGAGAATAACAGCTTGTTGAGGGTGGTGGATGAAAGGGAGGGAGAAAGCCCAGAAGTGGTGTAGAACCATTAGAGTGTGAGCTGGCCTCTGAGCAATCAAGTCCAGACATGTCTGCTTCAATCAGCCTTGTTATGGAGGTGAAGGCAGAGAGATGCTTAACTTTTTATTTCTGATCCTCTTATTCAGTCCTGGGCGTGCTTCCCTCAAATCAGCATAACCCACGTGTCTCCTCTCTTTCTGTTTCCACATTTGTATCTGATGGTGTCCAGTTTTGGGTTAAGTTTCCCAGCCTTTCCCACCAGACCGTGATATTAGCATATTTGGAAGAGTTGAAACCAGCAAGGCAAGAGTTTTACTGGGACCATGCTGTATAAGAAAACACTAAAAATATCCTGTGCAACTAACCTGTTCCTGGGAGAGAGGGAATAAAATGACCTGCTAGGATCTTCTGTAATTTCTATGGGTCAGAACTGTTCATCTTAAAATAGTGGTAAGTCTAAACAGCGGTACCTGGTAAATCAGCATCGCTCCATTGAAGTCAGTATAAATCAACCCTAAATCTCAAACATGCTGAATTGATTTCTTATGCTTTTATTTCAGAAGACAGAAGTGTAAAAAGGACAAGTGTCTATGGGAGTTTGTTCAAATAATTCTATGATTTTTAGAAAGAAAAACAAAACCTCTCTTTTAACTTCCAGGACCTACATGGCACATTTCCAACTTCTAACATAAACATTTTAATATCTGCAAACTACTGGGTTGAAAATGAGCCTACAGAATGGTTAAAAATACATATGACGAGTAAAATGTGGGCAACCACATGGTGTGCTTCTGGATACCAAAGTTTACACCAATTGCAGTGTTACAACAAAACACAGATGTTGTTTTACTGACATCAACATCGTGGTCTCAGGCCTGCAAAGGCTTAGATGTTTTAGATGAATAGCCTCACTGACTTCAAAGGGAGTCTGAGACTATTCACAGTGCGTAAACTTTAGCATGTACATAAGTCTGCAGGATCAGGGTCCTAGTGCGCAAGTGATTTCTCTCTTGGTTTGTGTCACAAGGCAGTCTACTGAGCTGACGTCATGTTAGCGAAATCTGCTTCTAGCTCATTCAAGCCTCGTTTTATGCCACTTAAAATGTATTTCTGTACAAAAATGCTAGAAAAATTAAAGTGAGTACAAAAAAGTCATTTGAATTAAAGAAATCATCCCCCCCACACACACACACATCTATTTCACAGTCCCTACTCTTTTTAATGTAATCAGAAGTCTGTGGATCTTTGGTCATACAGTGACACTTGGCATGGTGTGCCCTATAACTAAGAATATTTATGACAGAGGGGAAAATTATTTTTCCCTCAGAATGTATTTATACTACACCCTTCTAAAATAGTGATCACTGTGTCATCTGTTGATGCACATGACGATAACTGAATAAAAACTAAATAGAACATTTTAAAACTTTTAGAAGCCAATAGTAAAAAGTTTGTCCAGCTAATTTACAAAGTTTCACTCCTATCTTTGATTTCAGATCATTCAAACTGTACATTACTTAAAGACTAGCAACGTCACTCCCAAGAACAAATGTAGTCACTTGACTTTATAAATAGCAAAGTAGCCCCATTAAAATCAATAGGTGTTTGTGTGGGATAATTATAGATTAAATGTCAGAAAGGAACAAGAAAAGCTGCTCATTGTAGAGTGAGTTTTAAAATGGAAAAACCCACAAAGGATACAGCTGTGCCTATAATGTAAAGAAATTAAGGAAGTTATTAGAAAGAGCCCCATTAAGAAATTACCAGGCAAAATTCACATTAATGCCCTAAGTCTGCAAGCCCTTATGTGGCACAGAAAAGTGAGGTGAGATCATTATATTCCAGCATGTGTGCATTGACGCTGTGAATGAGCACAAGTAAGATTAAGCAACAAGGGCTTGAGCCAAAGCCCACTGAAGTCACTGGGAGGCTTTGCATCAAGTGCTAAACATAGTCCACTGAACTGCATTAAAAACAGAGTCAAAGAATGGTCACGTCTAAGGAGACAGACTTAAATATAATCCTCACCATGCTAATAGAATGTTTATCTACTTTCTTAGGGCTTAGTTCTGCTACAAACCTGGTGGGCACACAGAAAAAATCTGATTTAGGAGCACATTATCCTCCTGCGATTTCTGTCACTACTTTTTACTTGTACAGACAAGATTCCACATTTGTGCTATCCATTTCAACCTCTAAATGCTCTTTACATATATGTATACTTTAAATCAGATGAGCAAGACTAAGTTATTTCCCTTTTGAAAGAAAGATGGCCTCTTGTTTATGTTGATTCCTACTAACTCATTTTTATGGCATCAATCCAGCTTGACAAAAAAGAAAAGAGGGGAAAAAACAGATCTATTTGCAAGAATACCAAGAGGGCAGCATAGACAGGAGAAATAGTAGTTATCAAACCAAACCATAAGGGAAAAAGTTCAGACGCATTGACAATTTCTCAATGAGACAATATTAAATGCACAACAGCAAACTATCCCAACCACCTATCCAGGGTGGTTAAACACTGGAATAAATTGCCTAGGGAGGTTGTGGAATCTCCATCTCTGGAGATATTTAAGAGTAGGTTAGATAAATGTCTATCAGGGATGGTCTAGACAGTATTTGGTCCTGCCATGCGGGCAGGGAACTGGACTCGATGACCTCTCGAGGTCCCTTCCAGTCCTAGAATCTATGAATCTATGAAGGAGAGCTAGGCAGACTAGTAAGAGGCCAATATGACTCCATCAGTTCTTTAATGACCTAAAAATCAAAATGGCATCCTACAAAAAGTGAAAACATGGACAAATTGCTGAGTACAAATCAACAGCACAAACACGTATTGGCAAAATCAGAACGGCTAAGGCACAAATTAGTTACACCTAGCAAGAGACATAAAAGACAGGAAGAAGAGGGTCTCTAACTACATTAGGCACAAGAGAACGTGTAGGTGCTCTACTAAGCAGGAAAGACGAGCAGATAAGAGATGACATCAAGAAGGCTGAGGAGTTTAATGCCTCTTTTGCTTCAGTCTTCATGAAAAATGTTAATTGTGACCAGATACTTACCATAATTAAGATTAAGATAAGTTAGAACTAGTGAAGACAGCTAAGTACTTAAGAAACTAGCTGAAGCAATCTTGGAGCTTGTAGCAATTATCTTTGAAAACGCATGCAGGAAGAGTGAGGTGCCGGAGGACTGGAGGAGGCCAGCGTACCTATCGTTCAAAACAGGGACAAAGACGACCTCGGGAACGATAGCCCTGACAGGCAAATTGCGATACCTGGAACAAATTATTAAACAATCAATTTGTAAGCACCTATACGATAACAGGGTTACAGGTAATAGCCAGCATGTATTTAACAAGAACAAATCACGGCAAACCAACCGCCCTTCTTTGAAGGGTTACTGGGCTAGTGGCTAGAGGGGAAGCGGTACGTGTG
>NW_020664585.1:6324811-6359947 GCF_002925995.2 Terrapene triunguis
AGGGCAGGGCGAGTCTCCAGGAGGCGGAGCCCCACGCCTTTGGGGGCGGGTGTTACGTCACTTCCGGCGCGCCGCCGCCCTGCTCTAGTCCCGAGGAGATGGCGGCCGCTGTGCGTAGCCGGTGGTTCCGGTGCTGCTCCGCCCTGCTCAGGTATCGCCTGGCAACCCCCCCCCCCTCCGTGAGAGCTCCGCCCTAGACCCCGATCGCCCCTGAGACTCCGGTGTAACCTCCCGGCGGGCCGCCGCCTCCTCCCCCGCCTGTGAGCCCGAGCGTCTCCTCCCGCCTTCTGAAACCTCTGGTCCCCGGTGCCCCCGCGATCTCTTCCGCCACCGCGACACACCCCTTACCTCCTAACCCATGAGACCGCCGCGCAGCTCCTCAGGCCATTGACCGCACCCCTCCGTGCCTCAGTTTCCCCTCAGTAGAGCGGGGGTGAGCCCCGCGCTTAGAGATCCTTGGCGCACCAGGGCTACAGACATTAAAGGGTCATTGGCAAGGTCTGAGCTTTGGGACTCACCCCTTTTGAATGGGCTGCTCATTACAGGAACTTTGGGCTGCCCCATTTTTTGCGTGAAGTTTGAAAATAAAATTATTTTACCACACCCCTCCCCCGTGTCCCTGCAGGACTTATTTTCACAGTTAGTGCATTGGTCAAGTCTGGCAGTTGGTCTAACCCACATGGAAAACTATTTCTAAGATTATCTGTTGTACCAGCCTGTTAACTTGACTCTTGTCAAAGTAACACATTAGGCTCCTTATTTGGTTTGCTTAATACCATGAACCTCCAAACACCTATGCATGTACTTAACTGTAAGCACACAAGCAGTCCCATCTAAGTAAAAATATGGGGGAAATTAATTTTAAAATCTCTTAATTTTCACTATGTTTACATTTTCATAATGCCCTCAATTTACATAGTGAAATTAGGCTGTTCTCACTTTTGCTGAGAGTCGGTCTCATGTATTGGTTCCCATGAACTAGTGCAGTGTTTGAGTTGTAAATAGTTATGGAGAATGTTTAAATCTAAAACAGTTTTTGTTTGGATAATAAATAAAAGTAATAAAATCACTTCTATTATTATTATTTTTAAAGTTTATGCCTAAATTATCTGGCAGGGTCCCTTTAAGTCTGTAACGTGCTAAAGACATTAATGTGAGCAAACATTGTTTGCTTTATACAAAAAGTTTCATTGACTTCTGTGTGGGAACTTGTGTGAGTGAGGTGAAGTGGCTTGGCTCATACATTTAGTTCTCACTGCACTGTTCATTTAGTTGAATATTTTTGTATTTTAATATGAAGATGGTATTCTTGCTCTTCTTTTCAGCTACGTGGACCACCTCTCATTTGTGATCACATAAGCAATTGCTGTAATTAATATCACTTCTCCTGATAACATGGCTGTAGTAAGACAGAATGTAACTTGTTTTAGTTGTCTTTTAATGCCATTTAGCTGCTGCAAATGATAAACCAGCCTTCCGCAAACCACCGGTGTTCCACAGGTCACAATTTGAGAATGAGTTACAAAATGAACTGCTCGTGCATTCTCAGAAATCTGACCTTCAAACCATATAAATGTAGTGAGGGAGAGAATAGATGCTTTTCACTTACGATTCGATACACTACCATACTATTTTATTTCAACAATAAGGCCCTGATGCTGCACACATTTACATTGACATAATCCTATTGACTACAATAGGACTGACTACCTGTCTATGAAGTTAAACATGCATAAGTATTGGTTTCAGGACCTCGGATTATAAACCTACTGTTCTGCTTACTTGACCCTGTTAGTGTATTTTATTATTAATCTGAATGCTTTGTATCCATGTTAATTATATTAATTGCTGACAATAAGCTTATTACTGAAGTTACAATACACAAATTGTTTAGCTTGTATCTTTCCTTGAGACTGTGATTAGGTAATTAACTTTAAAACAAAGTGGAATTTATTATTTGTATTGTGGTAGTGCATCAGAAACCCAGTCATGGGCAGGACTCTGTGCTAGGCAAACACATAGCGTGAAAAAAAAAAAAAAAGTCTCTGCCCTCAAAGTGTTCTGCTCCTCCAGAATATTTATTTCCCAGTGTGCAGCTGTCTGTGTGCTTATCTTTGTTTCTTGTTCCCAGACAACGTTTTCCTGTTCTGGCTAATGCTAGGAGACGCTATTTCTCAGGACTGAGTGGCCCATGGAACAAAATGGTGGGAGTGGGTTTTGGAGTAGCTCTGTGTGCAGTCCCTATTGTACAGGTAAATGTACTGGATTGAATGTACATTACATGGATTTTAATATTCTAAGGTGTTTGATGGAAGAGTGTGCTTGTGGCAAATAGACCAATTTCTTGTATTAATTAAAACAACAGCCCAGTTATTGTATGATGTTATTAGTATGCATATTGCAGTATGCCCACTGAGCTTTCTGGGACATAGTTAGACATCTAGAAATTCTCTGCATCTTAGCTGACTTTTAAAAGAAGCACGAATTTAAAGTGATTCCACTATAAAGAGTGACTTAAATCCACTTAGCAAGAAACCATCATTCACTTTTAAAGATCAGTGGCAACGTAAAATAGATTTGCCCTAGTTTCAGTTGTCCCATAACTAAAATACTATTTTATAATAAAATTATTGAAAATTACTTGCTGTTACTTTGTGATGCCTCAAGCTGCCATGGCACATCATTCAGGAATCCCACTATTAACAGAGCAAACCCCACAATTCGTAGGGGGAAATCTACTTGTGGTCCTGGTATGTAATTAACAGAGTTTCAGCTCTTGCATGTTGCCTAGTGTGCCTGAACTTTTACAACCCACTGATAACCATCAGAGAGGAAACAAGATAAGAATGTGTTTTGCATATATATTACAATATTCTGACTCAGGCAAATATTGGGAAATAAAAATAGAAAAACTGGTTAAAAAAAAAAAAAAAACTTGCAGGAAAAGATGTTTTGGCGAGCTACTTCCGGAAATGTAGGCCCTTCAGAGAAGCAGTTACAGGACATGAGAAGAAGAGAATGGAACTATTGGAGTAAAATTTTGTTCTACTTTTTAGAAGTTAGTTATTTAAGAGTTAAGGCAGACCAGCAATTTATTTTTAGCAGTGGCTCCTGTGGGTTTTTTTTGCTTACCGGAAAAGACATTTTTATCATTATATGTTGTCTGTCTTTGAAAACCAGTGTAAAGACTGTGTAAATCTTTTGTCTTTCAGAAACATGAGCCCACTTCTCTCAGTCATGAAGCCTTGATTAGAAGGGCAATTTCTCTGGTAACAGACAGTACTTGTACTCTTCTCTCTCAAACAACATATGCATTAATTGAAGCATTAACAGACTATACAAAGGTAAGATGAGTGACTGCCTACATTAGTACAAAGTTAATACTGCAACAGCTGGAGTATTTAACTCTCTCACAAAGACAAGCTCTAACTGCACCTGTTAAATCAGCTCTTATACCTAAAATGGACTTTGACTTCACAAATCAATGTAACCGGGATGTAGAGCTTCTGGGGTAGCAGTTCAGCTTGAATCGGTGCATCAGACATGTCAAAATAAGTGAACTGAACCGAACATGTCCCTGGTGGACAATAGAGGAGGTGTTGCTGCTGTTTTGGAGTGGTCGTGATCCAAGGCACAAGCGATTTTTAGAGGTTTGTGAAACTCTCTTCAAGAGAAGCCCGGGCACGAACTACTTCCTGAAATGTGGACCCTTCACATGAGGAGTGAGGCTAAACTTTGCAAATAGTAGTCTAATATCTAGACAGAGAAAACCAAAGCCAGATATCAAGCATTCTTTAAAAATACATCCATTACCTTCCTGACTTCTTTTCTAGGCAAGAACAATACGTAGGTTTCATCAGAAACAAATATTTTTCCAATCTGAGTTTGAAACTCTAGAAAGGTCTATTTGAAATGTGACAAATGTGAAATTTGAAAAGTGCCAGATTAAGCAGAATAGTTGTCCATATTAAATTAACTACTGATTAGCATTGCCTTTAATATATCACTGTAGATAAGTAAATGTAGAAATTTAAGACTTACATGCATAAGGAGAATTTATCCATTACGTCTCATTCCTGCCAAGATTTTCAATACAAAATAAGCAGTTTGGCAATATTTCAATTCTAAAGTGTGTAATGAACTGGCTAGTTTTTGTGTATATGTACTACTGCCCTCTGCTAGATAGAATCAAAGTGTTTGTGTATTATGGGTCCTTATTTCAAGGGAGGTTCTCTTCTAGCTCAAGTGCTAATAGACTTGCTTTTTCAGCAGGAGAATCAGAGTTCTATCTGTGCTGTTACTATTAAGTTTCTAGGCTATCACAAAACTTGTTTTACAATATTAAACTGTCAATTTCTAATTTTTCTAGACTTTAATTACAATGAAATCTTTTCAACACATTGTTTCAGATTAATTACATTAATGAACACTAATACAATACCAGCAAAAGCAAAGTTCAAAAAGCACTTCTGAGATTATCCAGAAATGATTTCCTCACTAAATATTATAGGGGATTAAAACAAGGGAAAGTGTTAGAGCATTTCCCATTTTTGTCTACTGTGCAACATAAGACAATAATGTGAGAGCATCAGCAGATGCAAAATTAGTTTGAAAGTAAGTAGCACTTGCATATTTTGAGTACTTTTATCAAGTAGCTGTGCTAGACTTGTGCTCTTTTGCAGGCAGTTTACACACTGGTGTCTCTCTACCGGCAATATACAAATCTTCTTGGGAAAATGAATTCCAAAGAGGAGGATGCAGTATGGCAGGTGATCATAGGAGCAAGAGTTGAGGTAAAGAATTAACTAACTTCTGCAGTCATCAATTTGTCTCCTTTTTGTTATTTAAGAAATATTTCTCCATTCATTAATTTAACATGGCTGTAAGAGGGTCTTACAAAAAGTGGGTTCAGATAGTGTTAAACAGTGTTACATGGCATTTTGTTTTTAATTATAGATGACTACAAAGCAGCAAGAATTCCTGAAGTTAGAATCCAGTTGGATGACTGCTTTACATCTTTCAGAGATGGCAGCAGAAGCTGCATATCAATCAGGTATTCGGGCATTACTGTAATACACTCCTCAGTATCAGCTGGAATTTGTAATTTTTTAGCAAACTTTCCCCTGGCGCATAGGCAGTATTTATTATTAAAAAGGTGCAGGCAAGATTGACACTAAATCTAAATATGCTTAGTTCACGTGCAGACTGAGACTCACATGGTCTGATTTTCAGAGCTGCCTGTGTCTTCCACGGAGGACTCTGTATTTTCAGTTGAAGTGCTTAATACACCTCTACCCCAATATAACGCGATCCGATATAACACGAATTCGGATACAACGCGGTAAAGCAGTGCTCCGGGGGGGCGGGGCTGCGCACTCTGGTGGATCAAAGCAAGTTCAATATAACACGGTTTCACCTATAACGCAGTAAGATTTTTTGGCTCCCGAGGACAGCGTTATATCGAGGTAGAGGTGTACTTCTGAAAACCAGGCCCATAATTTAATACAATTATCTAATTATTTAAATGAAAAATAATAATAACAAACACCTGATTATTTCATTTAAGGAAATAAGGAAAAATTGCATTATAAATTTGACTAAGAAATATTCTTGAAACTAAATATTATATTAATGAAATAGTGAGAAGACTAGGTTGTTCAAGTACTGTAATATAGTCATTCACAGGTTCAAATCCAGAATAGACCACTAGTGACTGAAAATTGCCACCATGTGATGATTGTTCATCTTGGTTTATTTCTCACAGACCATGTGGCAAATTCACAGAAAATCACAACCTAATTTTGCACTAATTGGCAATCCAAACTTTGTTGGCAGGAATGTTCTGAGAAAAAAATTCCGATTCCGTCATATGATGATAGTCTAAAAATATCTAGTTATTAATCGACAATAAAGAGGAGTAAACTATGTTTTCAAAACTGTCTGATTTGCTTAGAACATGAACAGTTTAGTAAAACATGATATTTAATTACTACCAACTTAATCCTGGTCTTAATTGATGGTGTTTTCTCAGAAAGGCTGTTTCTGAATTAATTTACTTCAATTACTGTGTTTTTCAGGTGCAGATCAAGCTTCAGTGACAGCTCGCAACCATATTCAGCTGGTGAAAACACAGGTGCAAGAGGTACGACAGCTGTCACAGAAAGCAGAGACCAAATTAGCTGAAGCTCAGACAGAAGAGCTCATTAACACCAAAGTTGAGGAATCATCACAGCCATGCAGCATCCCAAAAACCACAGAGGAAGTCGAAGAGTCTTATCTTCGCGAAGACTGAAAAAAACCCTTCTAAATATCATCTTTGGAGTATTTGATAGCATACCACTAATTCCAGGGCCCTGAGTTTCCCACATCGTTAAGAAAATAGATGTTGGATAAGGAAAAGGCATTGAAGACAGGCATGCTATCTGTTGATAATTGGTGGCAGTGGGCAATAATTCTCTCCCCCACAGATTTGCTATACCTTA
This sequence comes from Terrapene triunguis, assembly GCF_002925995.2. NCBI lineage: Eukaryota > Metazoa > Chordata > Testudines > Emydidae > Terrapene > Terrapene triunguis. The sequence goes on from NW_020664585.1 coordinate 6,331,294, forward strand.
GCCACCAGCCAGATTCAGGTGTTTGAAACTGATTTATTTTTTAAATTACCATTATTATAATATGCATTGTTAGTAAATTTTTATTTAAGTGTACAACTATGCAAATGTGAAGTTAGCTGTTAAAGATACATTGTTGATGAGTGTTTGGATCTGCTGCCATGAGGGTCTAATTCAGATGATTTAATACTAAACCCTTGGAAATTCCCAATGTCTAAAACTAATTGTAGATTGCAACCAAAGAGGGACATTTAAAAATAATTATTTCTAGTCTATGAAGCAAGTTAATCTTAGTGGGTATTATATCTCCAGTCGAACAACAGAATTACATTTCATTGTCAGAAAGTCAGTTTGGTTAACAATGTTGATTTTTTAGTGCTGTTTTCTAATTATTTTGACTGTGACAATTCATAATGGGTATCTCATTGTTTAATAAAACACAAACTACTGTAGTCTAATTGCACTTAATTGTATCAAAAGAAGACAACTGATAGAATTGCTACAAATCTTGGAAATCTGTAAGATCTACACTCGGTGATTACTGTAGTATAGAGTATGGCAGATGTGTTTATGCAGACTTGCTTGTAATCTAATAGGAACACAACCAGCATGATGCAATACAACTGGTTTTCCATGGTAGTAAAGGAAGGATTTTGTTGCTGTGCCACATTTAAAATAGTGTGTGTGTCAACAGGGAACATAGTGTTGCAAAGGCAGATACACCACAAATAGTGGCAAATGCTATTTGATCACAGAATACAATGCTCAGAATGTGAATTTTCAAGCAGCGTAGCTGTAGTCTGCTCCAAATGGCAAGGAAAATGTAGCTTCCTCTTTGATAGTCAAATGACAGTGTTTCACTGCATGCTGGGTTTTCAAACCACATTTCAACAGTTCATGAGTATCTCATTTCTTTCCCTTTATGTCATTTAAGCAGTTTAATTTAATATTGAATATATGGTTGTATTTCCCCAAATTCATGTGTTGTTTTATTATCTGTACTGTAGAACGGTGGCGACTAGATTTTTATGAAAAGCTCCCTTTAATATTTGTATAATGCTGAATTACAAGACAGCTGAGTATTGGTAATATATATTTAGCCAATCGGTATGGTTTAGAGAAACAGAATTCTGTGTATTAGTAATTGTTAAATTTGTTTAAAGTGCCATTTTCTACAGGACCCCAGTCCGTGTGAAAGTTCCTGCCCCAAGATTTCTTGATATTCTTGTGTTAGATTATAGGTTCTGGACTTGTTTTGGCATTTATAACTAGCACTGAGTGTTTGAAAGTTTTCCAGCCCAATCCCACCCTTCCCTGAGAATATCTTTCTGAACTTCATTTCCATTTGACCTTTTTAACAAGGGGATTGGATCCCTGTAGCACTGTGCGACTGCAGCTAATGGGGAGTTTTAAACGACACAAGAAAAGAGTGCAGAGTAATCTTAGGTCATTGTAACTCTCCTGCATTAGTAAGAAATAAAATATTTCCTGGCTGATCTTTGCTTCGTTGCAATCAAATGTTTGGGTTTGTAAATGTTTGGTATCAAATGAAAAGATGTAACAGAAAATATTTTCACGGCCCCTCGCCAGAAGAAATCTTACAGGTGGAGGAGGGTGAATACTTTTGTAACACTAAGTTAGAGGTTAAATTAAAGCCTATGTTTACCAGTGAGTCTCTTCCAAAAACAACAAAAAATTTACACTTTGGTGATGGTCATAGCAGCCGTTAAGGACCTCTGAATACAGTTCTAGGATGGAGGATTATGGGAACCATCCCTAACAGAGGGGAGGTAGGGGGGAATTATTTGCAGTTGCACTGTTGGCACAAGGCTCTAAGCAAGCAACAGTGCCACACAGGGTCAGCCTCTCTCTGTAACTGCACTGTGTGAACAAAGCTGAGCGGCTGCAGATTAGCTGGTGGGGAGTTCTGGTGCCAAGCCATTTATATTTATCATCCAAAATTGCACGTACTAGCATTGTTGGATATACGTGTCATTGGTACAGCCCTCTTGTGCCTGCCAAGGTGCCAGTGTAGCTCTGTCACATGTTTGTGTGGTATAGACTATCAAGAAAAGATTGGATCCTATTTATGTAGTACCCTGGAAAGCAGAACAACGTTTCCTGTCTGAGTCAGGCTTCCCACACAAACCAACTTCTGTTTCCTTCTTCACTTGGTCACAGTTGTAATGTATCACTATTCTGCTAAAACAGCACACACATACCTCTGCAGCTGTAAACTCAGCCCTGTAACATGCGTCATTAACACCCAAACCAATTTGTCTACTTTGCCATTGGAGAGAGGCAAAGTCCTTTCCAGTCCTATCTACTGATAGCAGCTTATCACCACATGCTTAAGTTAGTTTGTACAGTGCTTGGAGAGGCACACTAAACATTATTTCTTACTGTATCCCACTGAGTTTGTATCTGGGATTGTCCAGGGTAACAAAGAAATGATACAGTAGTATTTCATAAAAGGTACCAACCCCTATCCTGGATAGCAGCACTGACACACACACAAGTGACTCACACACCTCTCTGGAAATGGATGAAAAGCACCCACACAGAATATCTGTGTCCAGTGAACAAGCTTCCTCTCTCTCTCCTAAAAATCCAAGCATTAAGTTTTACTACCCTACCTTATGCCTACGTTACAAATAGAGCAACATAGAAACACTTCAGACTTAAACACCTTCCTAATCATGTTTTTAACCCCTACATCAGGAATTTACTACACCTGAACAGAAAGGTGGGAGGGTACAGTAGTATTCATTAGAGACTTCTATTGTTCTTAATAAAAAAATAATCTGTGACCTGAAAGTTAAGTTTAGGTAAAGATGAACCCACATTATGGGCTAGTCTCTTAATGGCAGTTCTGCTTTCACAGATGCTCCTCTTCAACTGCTTATCTATTTCTATTATCTGTTCCTAGAATCTTACACAGGAATCGTGTGCTTATTCCAGGGCAGAGTCCACTACAAGAACAGTGAGCAAGTATCATACAACAGTGACAAGTGGAATAGTATCCAAGGTTACAATCCCTGGTGCCTTCAGACAACTACAACCCTAAGTAAAATGGTGGGACCCTCCAACACCAAAAGGGAATTGACAAGAACATCAGAAGTAACTAGAAAGGCAATTCAGGTTAAGCACTAATAAAAGCAAGCAGGGTAGTGACAGTGAAGGCATAATACACTGGCAAACAGGAACCCACAACATAAGAATCCATTGATTTGATGTAGTTTAAACAGTTTCGTCACAAACTTAAAAAGACAGGGAAGCAGAAATTTCTTGCTTCTAGTACCAGCTCTGTCAAACTCTCCTCTCCCTGGCCTTGTGGAAGGATGCAACTTACCCTCTCCATCCCTCAGTTTCTCTTGATAAGAGACCTCCCTGCAGTGGATCTCAAAGCACTTTACAAACAAACATAAATGAAGGACCATCTCACATCTGTGTGGTAGTATTGCCCCTCCAGTTGCAGGTGCCAAGGTCACAGCAATCAGACTAGAATTGAGGTCTCTCTCCTCCAAGAGCAGCACTTTACTACCACTTCCAGGCCTCCTCCCCTCACCTGCAACACAGCAGTGCAAGGATGGATTATTTCATGAAGTTGAAAAGCTCCATATGAGTACCAAGGAGGATGGGTCATCTTGAACTTTACTCAAGAGATTGACTCAGCACCAAGGTGACATAGGACCTGTGTAGGGACTTATACCACACTCTGCCACAAGGCCATTAATTAGCAAGTCCCACTTCCCACAATGCCATTCAGATATATTTTCCATTTGCAGCTGTGTAACCTCTGATGGAGGCAGCTGTCGGCTAACCCTGGATTTCGTTTTGATATTCTCATCTCAGCTGTACTTCCAGTAGAACAAGAATACTCAATGTAAACACTCAAAACTGTATTTATTTATACCTGTTTAAAAAAGCCATTGTTATTACAGTGATTAATAGCAATTTGTTTCTTCTCCCAATCCCATTGTCAAGTATTTTTGTGCAGAAATTCCAGTGCAAATAATCTAATGTAAGTAGATAAAATGGAAAGAAAAAGAGCTGGTTAGAAGTCAGTGCTATTAGAACGAAGGGCCTTGCAGTGTAGTGGCTGTGTTAAGAACAGACAACTGAAAGATTTATAGACCATCTTCTCTGTGTTCTTTCCTCCATATCCCCATTAAGTAAATTTAGTGCTGGTGAAGTCTGCTGGATTGCTAACCCTGGACAGTGAAGTCCTTGACAGGAGATGCACAGACCCAGCAGCGTAAGCTTGTCCACACACTTCTTGTGCCTTAGCCCTGATTTCACGGGTTAATGGGTGAGTTCAGGCTCTATTGCCTGTTTAGTAGGAAGGCCAGTAACTAGAGACTGCTAGTAAGGTTGGCAGTTGTAACTTGGACACTGGTGTCCAAGAGCCACCATCAGAACTGGCACAAAGACCACCACCTCACTTGCAACCAGCCACTCAGGACCACCTAGGTGGGCGGAATTCAAATCAGTGATCTAGAGAGGAAGCAATCCCAATCCCAAGTCCCTGAGCTATCCCCCTACGTGTTTTCAGTTCAACCTTGTGATGCTTCAGTAACCCAACAATATATTTTCAGAGGCTCATTGCAGAACATTACCCTACTGTAAAACTACAGTCTGTTGTTAAAAATGTATCTACTACAACTTTCTTTTGTTTCTATTTTTAATGTCCGTTTAAGCAATCTGGAGTAACCACCACCATCATTCTGTTCCCCCCCCTTAGCATCAGCAGTCTCGTTTTGTGAGTTACTGAGTTAATGATACAGCACACCTAATACGGTCATCCTTTACCAGCGTCCACATGATCCACATCTCGGTGGGGTTCAGCTTGTGCACTATCATCAGTTCTTTGTACAGACATGGATCAAAAGGATTAAAGGGCCTCTGGATCCCAAAGGTCTTAAAGCCAGCATGGTTCAATGGAGTCACTGCCATCTTTGCCAGACACATTCCCACAAAGACATCATCTATTGGGAAGAGTTCGGTGTCCTCAGCGGTGCTCTGGAGTCGCTGCACTGTCGTTCTGGACATCACATAGCCTCCGCCACCAGCATAGAGAGGATAGTAGGGCGCTTTGTACATAGACTCCGGGATGAAATATTTTACTTTGGTGTTTCTTATAGGACGGGCCTGGCTGATCACATCCCCAACAAAGAGATCCTGCCCAGGTTTGAGTTCCTTGAGGAACTCAACGATATTGTAGGTGTTGACAAAAACGTCGTCATCGCCCTTCAGCACAAACCTGGCCTGGGGACAGTCCTCCAGGAACCACCGGAGGAAGTGCAGCTCCTTCAGCGTCAAGTTGAAGAAGTTGTCGGTGAAATCCCACTGGACAATGTCATCGAACTCTTGGCTCTCATAAACCAGCAGCTGGTGGAGGGAGTGAGCCTGGATTTTGGCCTCCGAGCGCCCAAGCAAGAACACCAGCTTGATTGGCTTGCTGCCAATGGCCACTTCTTTCCCCCATGTGTTCCTGATAGCAACCCTACGGTCTATGTTGATCGGGGGAGACTTGATTGCCAGCAAGAGGAATGTTTCCTCACTGCATCTCGTGGGCTTCAGCAGTGTGGAAAAGTTCCTGCAGTGCTTGTACATTAAGAAGGTGCGGTGAAGCTCTGGGAGTGCAGAAGAGGAATTGGCAATTGTCAGGTCTGGCAAACATTTGCTGGGTTCAGTCTGCTCCGGGGCCCAGAACGTATTGCTGGGATTTGGTGCAGCTATCTTCCTGGCTGCTGGAGACACAGCCAACTTAGTCTCTTTCCTTATATACATAAGGAACGCAATCAACGTGATTGAGACGGTATATAGTGCAACCATTCTTATCCTGGGATACATCTCAAACACTGGAGCAGGAGCCAATCCCTGCACAGTTAAAGGAACACACACAACATTTATTAAAGGAGCATTTAGGCTTCTTGTCTCAATGCTAAAGAGACTTTCTAAACAATTATCACAAGAGTCTAAAGGCCAAAGCTATTTAGGGGCTTAAAGATGCAGATAGGGATCCAGTGGGATGTACAAAAGCCCCTAAGCAGTTTACACACCTAATTCCCATAGACTTCAATAGCAAAGTTTTTATTGAATTTAATGGGATCAGGAGCTGTCCCATTACTCCACTTAAACAAGGAAGGACACAGGTTTGTCCCTGCCCAGCCCAGAGTACTGGTGTCAGGGCTGCTCACTTTGAGAGCTGCCAGTGCTCAGGGGGGGGGGGGGGGAGGAGAGAGAATGACGGACGGGGACAGATTCTAATGTTGGACTGTGAGCTCATTAGCCTATGAATTGAGTCACTGCTCAATTTGGGCCCAATCCTGCAAGGTGCGGCGTGCTCTCAATTTCCAGCCTCTCCTTTAGGAAAGGAGGGTTACTCAGCCCAAGATCAGCTCGCAAATTCAAAGCTAACACTGCTCTTGGGCAGTGCCCAATATGTATTATGAGAAAGGTCTCAGGAAGCACAGAGAACCATCACACGGGCACATAGGCCAAGTGCTGCAGCTCACACAAGGCTCTTGCAAGGACAGAACGGGCTTGATGCAAGCGATTCAGACTGCTCTTCCCATTAGAGTCAAAGCCCTATTTGCATCATCTAGTGTCAGCCTGTTTTAGGAACATTGGGGGCAGCAGGGATGCTTGGATAGAATGGTAGTTTGGTCTGAGTGCCAAATGGAAGTACACGTAGCAAGCAAGTCTCTGGGCTTCCTTCCCCACTCACTCACCCCGTCTAGTTCTCTCTGCGGTTGCATGCTGTTGAGAAGTCGAGGCCTCAGGGTGCTTCCCATCTGCCAAGTTAGTCTAATCTAGCCATTTGTTTGGCCAGCTGAAGTTTATCGGTCTGTTTTAAGTTTTGCAGGGGGTTCCAGGTACAGTACGCAAACCTGGAATCCCATTTCTGAGAGATTACAATAGCTTTTTCAGTGCCCTCATGTCTGTCAGCTGAAGCAGCCAATGCTGCATAGCCTCTACGTTCAGTATTGTTTTAAAGGCAGCTTTAAAAAGAATGTCATGGCATTTACTCATAGACATCTTTAATTCTATGCAGGCAGTAGAGCACAGAACAAGCCAACAGGTTTCTGTCCGAGGCAGTATTCTGTCCCTCCAGCTACCAAGCTTGCAAATTAGATTAATTTTTTTAGCTGACCTAAGTGAACAGCTTGTTTGAAGCACAATCCTAAAGCTTTGGTTTTGTTAAAAAGCTCTCTCGGGTAAGAGCCCATATCCAAGTCACACAGCAAATGGGTTTTACAGCATCCTACTTCCTTTCAGCATCTTTGTGCCACAGCGGGGATCACAAACTACATCTCCTCACACCCACCCTTGTGCCTTGACCACAAAACGTTTTTTTCTTTTTAGCACATCTATGTATCAACCAGACTTGCTTGACAGGCGACAACTTTCCTTCTTCCTTTTAAGAAAAGAAAAGCACTGACTATTAGGCCCCATTCCCCACCCAACTCCAGTTCTGCCACAGCGTTCTAACCGTCCATTACAGGCAGAAGGAATTAACCTAGTTTTCCCCTCACCAAACGTTCCCATTTAGAATTTTAAAGTGTCAGACAGGCACACTGGTGCTTGCACTGGCAACGGACCCCACATTTCAGTAGAAGGGCACTCGGTGCCTGACTCCAACATTAGAAGCCTTACAGGGATCCTGACTTTACACAGGGACGACACACCCTTTTTAAGAGCTAGAGAAGCTAAAGAGGCGGATAGTGCTCCCAACTGAAAGTGTTTAAGTTTATAATGTTTAACTGTTATTAAGATCTTTGGCCTAGGAACCCAGCGACAGCCAGGTTTCAATGCTGCCTTACAAACAGTGTTTATAGTCACGTTATTTGCATTTAGGGTGGAATTTATCATGACATGATAAGAAGCCCACACTCAAACTGCGACAATACCAGTGCCTGCGGGGTACACCAGATGAAGGGGAACCTCAGAGAGGTTAAGGTTTAAAAGCTGTGGCCAAACCATAAAGGGTCCTGTTACACAGGGGCTAATATTGGGATATGTGGTGCTCTACGTGGGCCAGTTTCTCCATGATCCATCGTGCATGTGAAATTTAGAACGGTTGCAACATTCCCGAGGTATCTCGCATCCAATCAACAGAGAGACTGAACTTTTTGCTGTCCTAGGCAAACTGGATCATTTATGCCACTCCCAGCCCTGTTATATTCTGTCGCCCTTTAATACACAGACATTGTTTGTAGCCGCCTGGTCGCTCCTATACAGAATCCACCGGTCAATCACTGAAGTCAATCAGAGGTCTGACTTTAGACTCGCTGTTACCATCAATTAAGTCCTGAGTTATTAAAAGGACCCAACCACCCCACCAAAGCCTGATCAGTAACGTTCCCAACCCGCGCAAGGCTGGGCTGTGATTTCGGTAAAGGAGATGGCGCGCAGAAACAAGAGCCAGTCTCCCAGCAAAGCTTTGAAGTGAGTTTTGCAGCTCCCTTCCAGGGCACCGCCTCTTGTGCTGAACCCCGCCAGACCCGGCCACGATCGCAGCAAACCATCCCTCCGAGGCTCTTCCTCCCCTCTTACCTTTCCTGCAGCACCGACTTCTCCTCGGGGGCGGCTGCTCTGCAAGGAGCGCGCCTTACATGCACCATGCAAGCCCTCGCCTGCTGCAAGGCAATCTTTCACCAGGCTTCAGTTTAAACAGGGGGTGGTGCATGGAGGCCTGAACCCCCTTCCTGCCCCCTCTTTCTGTTTGCGCGCGTGCATCTGGCTCTGCGAGCCGCTCGCTCCCCGTTCCTGCTGCCGTTAAAGCCGCCGCCGCAGCCAATGGGGCTCGCGCGGCTCTGGAGCCCGGCCGGGGTCGCCATAGAAACGGCGGGCAGACTCGTGCGGACGTGAAACCAACCAGCTACCGCAGCAGCTGCTCCGGGGTTTAGGGCAAGGGGGGCGCGAGGCGGGGGGCCTGGCGCCGGCGGCCGGGGAATGGGGCAGCCGCGGCAGAGCGCGCCGCCCCCAATGAGGGGATTCTTTGAATGCGGGAGGCAGTTACTCTCATGCAAATAGAGCCTGGCTGAATTCAAATCCCCCTGCCCCCGAAAGGTGCCGAGCCGAGGGGAAGGTGCAGCCGGGGGGGCTCAGGCACCGAGCGGAGCTGCTGGGAATGCGAATGGCAAAGGCGACGGGCCGAGCAGGGTGACACCGGAGTGACACCCTGTTCGGCCAAGGCACTTCGGTTGGACTCCCTCCCTCCCGGCTGTTTGGGGGGGAGGAGGAAAGCAAGGGTCTGCCCCCCCCCCTCTGCCCCAGGCTGAGAACAGTCAATCCATACACACACCCCGGGGGGGGGGGTACTGTTTTATTGGAAATCCCCTGCCCACCCACCTGCTCCCTAATCTCCCTTTTGGCTGCAAGGGCTGGATTCAGGTTGTGCTTGGGGCTGGGCCTTACCAGAGCGCCTCTGCTGGCCCCCGAGGATCAAGATTGAAGTGAGGGGGGGGGGGGACTCCGCTTTAAATAGAGCACAAACTCGGCTCACATGAGAACCTAATTCCTGCGGGTGAAGGGTGGAAGTGTTTGTCATCCTGCTGCGGTAGGCCTGGACCCAGCCCTAAGGGCCTTCCGCGTGGCCCAGCCATAGCTGCAGCATGTAAGATTTGTTTTTCTTTTGCGTTTCGCTTGCCAAGGAAAATCTTCTGGATCGGCCCCGCTGCTGGGCTGCCTGCCTGACCCGTCAGAGACCCTGAGACAATAGCTGGGACTGAGGGGTGTGAATGGCCTTAGAATGAATCTCAGCTGGTGTTAATTCAGAAATCCACAGGGGGCAGGTTAAATGGTAGCGCTGTTAACTGTGTCACCACTGATCACTTTGAGAAACAACCAGTTAGACGGGGATTGTAAGCAGACCATAGAATAACACTGCGCCCCAGTTGGAGCCAGGGTTGTCTGGCTCTGATCATTCAACACCCGCCATCTCCAAGGAATATATTTGACAAGAGCCCTCCGCATCGCCCAGCTCTCGCTCTTTTTCTAGAGCATCCAGCATCATTTGCTGAAACATATTACAACGTGTGTGGATCCGGGGGCCTTCCCCACTTTATCCCATACCTTCCAGTGACTTCCCTCTGCCTCGGGGAACGTCACCAATAAATCCTTAGGGAAACAAATACACGCTGCCCTTTTCAACAGCTGCGCTGTCCTGTGGGGAGAGAATGTCTGGGTCACCCAACCCTCTTATTACTGACATCAACCATCTCTTCTTACAAGCTCCTGAAGCATAAGTGGGTCTCCACTTCTCTAGCAGACCCACAAGGGCCACGCAAGCTGCTCTCTTGTGATCTGTCTTGTCAAGTTCTCCTTGAAAGGCAGCTATGCAAATTATTGTTTTCTAGCCCAGCAGTACAGTATCTCAGGTGTGCGGCTATGGTGATACCATCTGGCTGAGAAGGCAAATAGACCTGTCGGCTTAGGACTCTGCCTTTAAGTTTTCTCCCTGGAGAAAGCAGAGCATTGAAGACAGCTCATCCTCAGCTCTCAACTACTGTTAAAGATGCCACAGGACAGCAGCCCATGAACAAAAGTGCCAGAGATTCTGAAAATGAATTGATGCCAGAGATGACACGTAGTTGTTGAGAGGGGAGGGGGATAGCTCAGTGGTTTGAGCATTGGCCTGCTAAACCCAGGGTTGTGAGTTCAGCCCTGAGGGGACCATTTAGGGAACTGGGGTTAAAAACAAAAACTGTCTGGGGATCTGTCCTGCTCTGAGCAGGGGGTTGGACTAGATGACCTCCTGAGGTCCCTTCCAACCCTGATATTCTATGAATTTAAAGGTTCTGGTGGTATGTAGCAGGGTTCAGGGCAGGGCATATGAAACATTGCAGAAATCCGGGGGCACGTGACCCTGCATGTTCCCCCATGTGTCACCTCTGATTCACACCCCAGTGACAAGAGTTCAGATGACACTAGGAGCTTGACCTGCTGTTGAATAATCTTCAACCACTACAGAAAGCCTAAATTAGTGGGACGGCTGGGAATAAAACCCAGGCGTGCGGAGCATGGACACCGCCATCTTGTATTTGCCAATCCAAACGCCATCAAACAAAACTGGAAAGGCAGCTCCCACTGAGACTCCTGCCGCTACATTTCAGCTCACTGCCCTCAGTGACTTCTGGTTTTAAGAACTTCTCTATGGCCATGAGGCCTGCTCCTGCTCGGACGGCTGGTTCATCTCCCCAGCCTAGGAGGGACCAACTCCACTCCCAAAGGCCATTCAGGCCCTATCTTCTGGGTACCGTTTTATTCTTCAGTCACAAAACTCACAAAGTTATTCCCCTAGCCAAAGCAGGAACCCAAAAGCCTTTCCCTTTGCATTTCTTCCCCCCAGCTCCAGGGCCAGCCGCAGCAGCCAGTGTCCTTCCCACAGCTCTTTTGTCAACCAAGCTCTTTCAGCCGGACTCCTTCCCGGCTGGGTCTGATCATCCCCTCTCCCAGGCCCGACCATATGTCTCTGAAGGGGGCTGGCGGGCTCCAAGCCCCCGGGCCCGTAACGGGGCAGATCACCCTGTTACACACCCACTGAGGTCTGGCAAAGCTCCCGTTGGCTTGAGTGGGAGTCACAGCAAATTCAGCAGTCAGTGGGAGTTGAGAGTATGTCCAAGCCTCTCAGGATTGGGCCCTACAAACACAAACGAACCAACCCCCAGCAAGCTTCACAGTTTTATTTCAGTAATGTAGACTGTAGGTTTTTTTGCTGCACATATATTATGTGAAACTGCCTCATCAAGCAAGTGCTTCTCATTTCTTTATTGGTGCTGGGCATCAAATGCGGCTGTCCACTGAATCAATTGAACTTGGAATTCTACAGTCAGAGGCACAGGCTGGATTTCTTGGACTTCCTTCCCTTCAGGAGATTCTTTGTTTTTTCCTTTTCCTGAGGAAAACAGTTAGTCATTGATTTTAGGAAACAAGCCTAGAAAACTCCAATACTCTGAATGTGCTGCATGTGTCCTTGAAGTTTTTGCAGTCATTCCAGTTCCTTAATACAGATCAATTTGAACATGAATTTGTTGGATAAGAATCCAACAGTGTTAAGATGCTCAATCCAGCTGGGTACAGTTTTGCTTTGTTGTTTTAGAATTACTCAATATCCACCAGTCAAAGGGGAGAGAAGCAGAAACAGAAATTCCAAAGCACCCAGAGAATCTGTTCAGGGGTCAAATGAAACCTACATGCCTCAGACTGAGAATACATCTTTCAGTGTCTGGTCAAATCATTCATTGTGGATGAGACTTCGCTCTTTCCCCTGTTGACGAGGGATCCTGATTTCTACGATAGTTTTCACTATTTGTACATATTTGTTGAATAGATGATGCACACTAATTTCAGACTATGGGTTATTAGCAAACCGTTCTCTGTGGCTGCACCTGCATTAGCAAACTCTGTAGCTATCATTCCTCACTGGTGCAGCTCCAAGAGTGGTAGCAGTGGAAGCTGTAGTGTAGACAGAGCTCAGATGTCTTCTATGGGATCTATACTGCAGCTTCCACCAGTGGTGAATTACATCTACTCCCATTAGTACCAGGTTTGTGAGTGTAGCTAAAGCGTTTGACTCTTCATTATCTGTAGTATGTGATCGGCTTTCTAACTCACATGACATTTCTGCTCCCTGAATGGTTGACATACTTTTTAAACAGGAGAATAGCGAATGGTGAATAACCCACTGTCCAGCATGATAATTTGTGATACAATTCACAACACTTTAAAGATTTGCACACATTTTCATGAATCCCTGGCAGGTGTCTGCACAGCCAGGAAAAACAACAAACACAGCTAATCCCACCTTAAATTATTCCACCAGCTTTTCTGAGCTCTAATAGTTCAGATCTGACTTGTGGAAATACGACCACCTCTTTGTCTATGAACCCTCAACAACAAGCAACGGAAACCCTCAAGCTACTTGCTAAAGGCTGCTGGCTGAGCAGGGGTACAACAGATTATGTCATTAATCTTTGAAAGACAATCAAGTATAGGCGTAGTTTGACTTCTATATTTGGAGGGGCAGCTCCATTCAGGCCAACGGGGCCATGCATGGGGGGGCGGGGCAAATTCTGCAGCTGCCGGAAGCTTGCAGTTTGGTAGGGGCAATGCCCCCTACCCCCGTAAACTATGCCCATGCAATCAGCTGCTCCCCTGCTCTGCCAGCCAAGGGAAAGGGTTAGCTAGCCTTAATATGCACAGAAGTAAGGAAATGCCAAACTAAGCGAAACTCTCTGCTTAATCCCAATGGGTTTTCCAAGTCCATGATAACACACTTGGATATTTATTGCATAGCTGACTCCATCATCTTGCTGAGGCTGCAGGAGGTGATAGTCCAGTCATTAAAAAAATAAAAAGAAACCCCAGGTGCTAAGTGCTGCTTGTAACCTTCCAAGCCTGCCCTCTGCAATGGTTACAATACATTTGGTTTGTTACAAGTGCGCTGACACTAGGTGGACTAGTGGCCGTGTCCTCCTTCCCTATATGGTTGAGTGGGCTGCTAGGGTGGTGACCCAGTTCAGTGCAGCATCCAGGAGCATGAAACTTCCAGAAACATTTAACGCTTGTTTCAAATGTGTCTCTCATTCTATGGGTTAAGTGTCGTAGCTGGTTCAACAAACTGTCTTTTCATAGAACTTTCTCTCCAGCAGGGATGAGCACTGGCCAGAAAGCAGCTGGGACACTGTCTTCTCGGACACTGGTGGGCAAGGACCTAGGGCACTGGGGAATCAGAAAGTCGCCCTGAGTCTACAGGAGACTCCTCTTCCCGCAGAAATATCGAAAAGCAAGGACCTCACATCCTGTTCTCACCCTTCAGATGGGGGCGGCTCTGATTCACACACAGGGAAACTGAGGCAGAGGGGTTAAGAGACTTTCCCCAGATCACACAGTCAGCAGCAGAGCTGGACAAGATGCTAAGAGTATTGATGGCCAATCCCTTACTCTAAAGGCTAGTGAAGTCCGGTGAATAGGAGAGGCAGGGCTGCAAATTAGGGGACTTGGGTTCTATTCCTGGCCCTGCCATGGGTTCATTGTATGAGACTGAGCAAGCCACTTCCCCTCTCTGTGCCCTGATATTACCTTTGCAAAGTGCGTTGAGATCTACAGTTGAAAAAACACAATGAGATTGCTAAGTGTTAGTATATGCTATGTTAATACTAGACAACACTCCCCTATCGGATCAGCTAGCCCGTGCCATGCCCTGAATGTATATGTACACACATATCTAGCTAGCTAGGCACCAATTGAGCAAGGTACTTAAGCATGTGTCTAACTTTAAACACACGTACAATCCCAGTGAGGTGAATGGAACTACTCGTGTGCTGAAAATTAAGAACGTGTTTAAGTTCCTTGCCGAATTAGAGCTATGAAGATGCTTGTGCGCAACCTATAGCTGGATGGATGGAGGATGCTGGCGCTGCCTTGCTCATTGTGCAGCTCAGTGACGCTGCCCTTCCTAGGGGCTCTAGAAATGCTGATAGCTTAGAGAGCTCTACCTCTCCCGTTACCTTTGGCAGCCACTGTGGTTTTCTGGTTTGCAGGACTTTCTCCCCCAGTTTTTGTTTTTTTGTTCTTGTCTTTGCTCTTCTTACCATCCTAGGGAAAAGAAGTTTGTTCTTCTTAGTAGGGAAGGCTTCCAAGCAGCTTGTGTGAAGCAAAGCTTAGCCCTGAAGTCCCAATCTCCCGATTGGGACATCATGGTCACTTTCACACTGCCAGGTTATGTCGCAAGCAGAGGATTAGGATTTAAAAGGCGTTAATCAGCAGCAGGAGCTCGGCAAAGAGCCTCTGTACTCAGAAACGAGAGAGAAGGTGTCAGAAAATAGGAACTGTCAGAGCCACTCTACAATGGGAATATTTCCCGTAAGGTCTCAGCAGCTCTTTAGGATTTATATCCTACCTAGGAGCAATGCAAGAAGGGACTTGAGTGAATGATCTCAGTGTATGCAAGGGATACTGCAAACAGATCAGTTCCTCTTTAACATAGGACCATATTAATAACACCACCACTTAGCTCTTATCCAGCACATTTCATCAGTAAAATTTTCCATGTGGGGTATAAGGGCTTTCCCCCTTTCCTCTGACGCATCAGGCACATATCAGAGGCTACAGGCTTCGTGGACCATTGGCCATATCAGACTGGCACAATCATAGGGGCTAGTTTGGCTTTACGTTGGCAAGATAATCAAGAGAGCCTGTGTGTGGTACAATCTCATCTTCAAAGTCAACACTATGTAAGAGCCCGAGCCCCTGCTGTCCTTCCTCACCGAACTGGCCCCTGCAATGAGGAAAAACTCCTGAGCTAGGGCTGCAGGATCAGGCCCCAGCTGACAGCCTTCTCTCTAGGCCTGTGCAGAGTACTGAGGCCAGCTGAGATTCTGCGCTTTGTGCCCTGATGCCCAGCAGCAAAGTCCTACTTCTGCTACCTCTCGAGCTCTCTCCATCAGCTCAGGCCAAATTTTGCTCCCCGTGAAACAGATCCAATCCTATGGGGTGTCCCACAAGCCAGGCCAGTCCCCACGCTCACACATGCAGTGTGCTCCTGCTGGCAACAATGGAACCCATTCATCCCCTGCAAGGGCAGCGTCTTGTGCTTCGCGTTATTAGCTGGGATGAGGATTCGCTGCTAATACTAGAATGGCTGGTACCTTCTCCTTAGGAGATGGGGGCTGAGTTGTTTCCTCAGTGATGAGGACCCCGAAGTCACACACCACGGCCACAAGCTGGTCACCTGTTAAGAGGCTCTCCAGATTCACGTGCCCAGACCCCAGGCTTCTCAAAAGAGGTGGGTCACTGCGGAGTTCGACGGGGCTTTCCTTTTTCTTTTTCTGCTTGTTGCCCTGCACAGCACAAATTTGATCACGTCCAAGAGTCACGTGCCTTAAGATCACAGTTCATTCATCAGATATCATGATACCTTGACAACACCATCAGATCTGGGAACTTATACATGTGACACTATAACCACCCCCGCCCCATCCAGAATGAAGATTGAGCAAAATGGCTGCATCAAAGGTCTCCATCTGAGACTGGAAGGGGGCTCAATACCTGGGCAAGAACTTTAGGAATAAGTGGGAGGCTTCTCATAGAAACTGAGGCCCTGATTATTACTTGGCACAGACTAGTCAAGGGACCAAGTGCTCAGTGCCTGGGGGAACAACCGCAGCTGAACAACGCCCCCAGGGGACAGAGAAATAGACACTGTTCTGTTGTGGCTCACGTGGATATTTTTTCCGTTTGGTATTTTTTAATGCAGCCTCTCTGCAACCACCTGCATTATATGGAGTAGCAGCAGATGCCCTTCTGTACCCCGACAGGGGTCTGTGTAAGTGCATATCATCGCTGGCAGGCTGAGCAGGGGCACAGGTTAATTAAAAGTGAACTGTGCCTGTAAGCCACACTTCCTTACTCTTTGTGTGGGTTTGCTTAGCCCTCTTAATCAGTCGTCACAACAACAACATCCTCCCTCCCCCCCCCCCACATCTCTGTTATTACCTTACCACCGTCCTTTGGCTTCTCCTTCTCTGCTTTTCCCTTATCTGCCTTCCCCTTCTTGCCTGCGTCTTCAGCCACAGCTGCAGCAATGGGCCATGAAAGCACCTAGCAAGATAGAACAGCCTTTTGCCCATGCTGCAGTATTTGGGCTGCAAACAGCGGAAGGGATCTCGGTTTGTTACACCAGAATTAAAAAGATGCAAATACAGGGGAACGTTCACATTATTGTCAGGCTTTCGAAAAGCTTGTTTCCCTCCCAGCCGGACCGTGTCCCTCGATCCCAGAGCATGCCAAGCACTTACCTTTTCCTCTACAACAGTGACGGTGGTTCCAGTCATGAGAAAGGCTTTCAGTGCCACTAAATCCCCAGTGACGTGCTCCTTCCTGTAGCTGCACTCAATGGTCTCAGCCCAGGGCTTCCGAGGGGTGAGGTGTCTGTTTGCTAAGTGAGAAAACACAAAAGGAGCAGTGTGCCTGCAGAGCACACACGGGGCAGTGCCAGCTTCCCCCACACTGCTCTGCTCTAGAGCACCAGTAGGAGGGAGGGGGGAGCTGGGTTTCCATGATCCATTCAGTCCATGGGCTCTCAGCTCACACTGCCAGCATGGGGGGTGGGGGCAATTAATCCCAATTGTGGACGCTGTTTGTTAGTGATGTGGACACTTGCCTGCCGGGAACTAGACTCTGAGACCCACCAAACTCTATCACGCTTGCTCTGGCGAGATCCCAGCACAGGACCAGCTGGCCACAGCCCTATAAGTAGGTGTGGCTCCATTGCAGTCAGTGGGCTTACACCAGGGCTGAATTTGGACCACTGTTTTAAGTCCAGTCTGGCTACAACAGAGAAGCTCACCCGTGGGGTGATCAGAGGAGAATAAGATGTATAATAGAGAAACAGAGCATCTAATGGACCACTGTCTGGGATGCAGTAGAGAGCTGAGTGCGGGAGACAAGAGAAATCCCATTACCATGCGAAGACGAGGAGACTCTGGTGAGATGCGCTCCTGGGTACTCAGCTAGCTGCCTAGATCAGGAGCAGCCTGAAGTCACTTTCCAGGCAGAAACATGTGAGTGAGTGAGTGTGTTTGAAGCCAGGAAGGGACAAGAGCATTTTAGAGGGAAGAACAATTGTTGTCAGGTTCTCACTTATGCCACAAAGCACAGTAACACCCCCGCCCCCAAAAAATAACCGCACTGGCCTCCCATTAATGGCAGGACCCAGTTCAAAACTGCCCATCTCCTACAGTATTTAAAGGCCTTCCCATGCCTTGCTCCAGCTTATATCAAGGATCTTGTCCTTCTCTCCCCTCCCTCATTCATCTTGCACTGGCCTCCCCTTCTGTCCCTTCACAGGATCATTCCACTTCTGGCGCAAGAGCCTGCTCCTCTGCAGCTCCTGCCATCTGGGAGAGCCCCCCTGAAGCTCTGCTTCATTGACGCTCCATCTCATGGGAGCTCTCAGCTCTTATCTCCTTTACCTCTTAGTTTCTCTCCCCCTTTGCTAGTATTTATTTTAACTTTGTGACTACGACCCCAATCCCCAAATCACTGCACGCAAAGAACGCTCACCGACTTCAGCAGGAGCTCCACGCACAGAGCAGATCCAGGATTGAGCCCTGCATTCATGCTGTAACGCACAGTTTGCAGGTATGATGTTATACAAAATAAAGGCCTGATCCTGCAAACTTTTGCTCCCAGACGTGGTGCTGACTGCTATGAATAATCCCTTTGTCTACTCGCAGCAGCCAGCGCTCCTCCTTACAGAATCAAGCCCTGTATCCTTTTAAGCACTGAAACAACACATGCTGTAGAAACAGGGGGCACTGACAACTGAATAAATATTTTGATATTTTGTCATTCAAGGACATCAGTTTTAAATTTTTTTTTTTAATTCCTGAAATTCTGTTTGGATCAGGAATTGGCCTTTTTATTTCACACTGGGCTTCTGGGGTTTCGTACGATCATAGAACACTGGTGTGAGCTACACTCTGTAATACTGTAATTATCACACCAAATGAAATTACAGATTCGAGACAATCACCAGGTAAGTGTAAATCCTAGAATCTGATTTGTATTCACTGCATTTGTTTGGAGAGCAATATCTGTCCCAGACCAGATGTCTTGCTGGAGAATAATACCACCAATTCATTATTAAGTGGCATGGTCTTGATAACGGATCTAGCGGTGACCTACATTATTGGAGACGTGTTGATGGCAACACATTTCAATGTAGCAGCTCATGACATTCCAGGAAGACTGATAAACACCCCAAGTTCAGTTTAAGGTAAGAATTTCTTGATTCTATGGTACCCCTGTTTGCCGGAGGCTCCTGTTTAAGCAGAGAAGACATAGCTGGAGACTCCAATCCTCCTGTGTCAACACTCTCTGGTGGGCTCCCAGGGTTTGGTGTAGCCACCATTTGACTCTGATGGAATTTTATTACCTGTAACAGAAAGGCATCAAAGGTATCTATAGAAGGGGCCAAATTCTGGCTGAGTCTGCACACAGACACAGGTTGCAAGGGGAGAAAGGTACCTGTCTATATCCTGGCACTTCTAAAATGCCACTACACAGACTTCACCCACCATGAGAAACATGGAAGGAGCATCGGGAGGCATGGCCAGTAGCGCGGACTCTGGTGAACAGGTCTGCTGAAGTCAGTGAGACAAAGTCTACATATTTAAGCACATAAACACACCCTTCTGTGCAGAATATTCCTGTTCACTGCAGGAACACAGTACATGGAGGCAGAGGACCTATAGGGCTGATCTCAGACAGAAGGTGGACACACATCAATACTGCCTTTGCAGCATACGTCTGTGCCCATATTGTGAGATTTTTAAAAGAATACATTTGAAATTCTTGTTATTTGCCTTTTGGATTTTTACCCTGTAGGGTTCCCATTTTCAAGCTTATCTCCACAACCATGAAACTAGCAATTTACTTTTTACAAAAAATGAAAGACTAAAAGTAGCGATTCTGGTGCACTCACGTGACTTCAGAGTCTAGAGTTTTAAGAAAAGCAACAAATATAAAAAAACCTCATGATAAAAATCTCAAGAACTGGCAACATTCCCTCAAATGGTCTCTGAAGCACAACAGCTGGACACACTCCCGAGGTGAAAGGGGAAGTTAGCTTGCAAGGCCAACTCAATCCTTGGGCTCTTTGCCGAGACTTCCAAACGGCGGCCAGTTGCAGGGATGTGTTTTTTGTGATGTTGACAGTGGCTGCTGAGAACTCACCAAACTCATTTCATACAAGCCAACTAACAACTTTCAGTCATTAACCTGGTCTGTGTTACACCAGCAACCACCTCCTAGTTTCCCTTTATTTATATTTTAACTCATTTGAAAACAGACCTCAGCATTGTTAGTGTCCTCGGCTTTCTCCCTCTCCACAAACTCGTATGTCACATAGTAGCTGTGAGTGATCACTGGAGACTCTGGGCCGCTTTCCAGCTCCTCTGGCTTGAAGGGGTTGGGGACGCCTTTGATTTTCCCAACACTCACCACCAGTTGTGCTTTATTCACAATGAGATCTAAGAGGAAGACAATCCAGCCATCAAGTTACAATGTACATTCTCCAGGGTGGAATTTGAGATACAGTAGCAAAGCACATTAGGAAACTAAGGGCTCAAATATTTTAGTGGAAGGGCTGTTTGGCAGGGGGGAATCCTCTAAGATCTGTCTACACTGCAGTTGAGAGGTACAACTGCAGCAAGTGTAGACACATCTGAGCTAGCTAGGTGAGAACATAGCCAAGGCATTGAATGCCATTAATGCCAAGGCAACCACTGGCCACATGGGGTCACTCAAAAGCCATGCAAAGGGCTCCCTTTCCCCAGGTGATGGGCTTGCTGCTTGCACAGCTCTATTTTAGCCTTCTAGGCCCTCATTCAGGAAAGCAAGTTCAGTGCTGTCCTGAACAGGGGCCTTAACGAGGGGCTTTCCTTCTGAGGGAACCTTCCAAACATCTGACTTTAAATACAGTCAAGGGGATTTCAGCACATGCTTAATTATTTACACACTGAAAGTTAAACGTATGTACACATTTTCTTGAATCAGGGTCCTAAACCACCAGCACAGAGCAGCAACCTTGAGTGGGAAAGGCCTGATCTAAAATCAAACACAAGCCTAGGCAATAAGGGCTTGCTCATGCTCAGCCCAGCTGATTGGATTTCCTTTGCAGGGAGGCCATAATGCGGAACTGGAGACAGCATCTCCCTTGGATGGCAAAAGACTGATGTCACAAAGAGAGAAAAGTTGGATTTTATCACAGCTGGGCTATGGGTCTGAAATCCAAGAACTGCAGATCTTTGTTTGATTAACAGTTAAAGACCAAATTCTCTCTCTCTAGGTTTTTATAAGGCTGTCCATCACCATGGTGCCTGGTCTAGGATGCATGAGCGAAGTTCCGTTGGTATCAATGGAAGTTGTGCATGCACAATGCAGATAGATTCTTCATCCAGGAATATAGAGAAATAATAAGAATAATGAAGACCACCTAGCTCTCACATAGTGCCTTTCATCTGTAGCTCTCAAAGCACTTCACAAAGGAGGTCAGTAAATATCATTATCCCCATTTTACAGATGGCTAATACTAGCCAAGAGAAATAACTGGTTGTATAACGTTTTCTCAACCATCTTCAATCTTGCCCAAATGTAAGAATTTAAGAGACAGTTTTAGATGGTACATCAAGACTCTTAACATTTAATGGAATTAAAAAACAGAATGATCATACTTAGTACTTACAGATATTTATAATTAGACATCAGTTAATTAATCCTCACAGCCCACCCCCACGAGATAGATATGTGGGAACAATTATCCTCATTTTACAGATGGGTAAATTAAGGCAGCGAGAAGAGGGACTAACTTGATCACAAGCAAACAGGAAGCCATCAATGGGTCTAGAATGAAAACTGAGGACCCCTGACTCCCAGTCCCATACTCAATACACTACCCCAAGCTGCCTTTTTAAAACAAATAAAGATTGCAGATTACTACGGAGATATTTACACAATAAAGTCTCACCTGGCTTGCTAGACAGACCATGGAACTGATGCTTCTCATCAGGCGATATGTTCCTATCATCCAGTATACAGAGTTTGGGCAGGCTGTCTATTACAAAACCTCTGTAGCCAGGAATGAGCACTAGTGGATTACCCTGGAGCACAAGTGTTCTGAGCCTCCACAGAGTGGCCAGTTTAGAGACTATGCCCAACAGATCCGTAAAATTATTAAAACTTAGGTCAAGAGAGAGAAGATTTGGCCTAAAAGAGAACAGAACAGTGTTAGGGTATGTAACAAGCAGCAATCAGGTCAGTATATAGGGCCCAGCCTGGAGTCTAAGCAAAGCTCTAATTGAAATCAATGAACCCAATGTATTTTACTTGGGCCACTGTATGGTAACAACTTGGAACTGCAGGAAACTGGGAACCCACAAATTACGTTCTCAATATGCTACCGACAAATCCCTAAGCCATCCAGGCCATCACTGGCATACTACACACAGGACAGCTAGCTAACGTAGAGTATCCTTTCCTAGCAAAGGGACTTATTAAAGACTTCAGGATGTTCCCTTTGGAAAATGCAGATTGAAAGAGGAGCACAGGAATTGCCATACAATCAGAGCCATGCGCCATCCTGTCTCTGACAGTGGCCAGGACCAACTGCTTCAGAGGAAAGTGCACAATTAGTGGATAATTATAAATAACCTATACTGTTCGTGGTTGGTTTGTACGGAGAAAATATAATAAAAACAAGAACCTACATGCATGCTAATAAGCTTGCCAGAGATCACCCCAGCTCCAACCAGGCTCTGGCAGGAGCAGTTCTTCAATACCCCATCCATGGGATTTCCTTTACAGTCACAATTTCATCCGTGCTTCAGCTCAAAACAGACACATGGTTTTATGTGGCCTCAGCAAGCCAAGTCCTTCCAACCCTCCCCTAAGGATTAGGGCCCTCCATGGACCATGGGTCCTGTCCATTTGCTGGATCAGAAAGGGCCCTGAGCCAGTTTAAAACCAGGCTATTTATCCAAAAGTCCTTTCTTCATCTGTTGGTCCATGGAGAATCCACTTTGAACTAGCACATGCAGCTTCTCCAGGGGGTGGCTTCAAATGGCTGACAACAGAGGAAGTACATTAGCATCCTCCTTCCTACTAGAGAAGGTACAGATAATTCCACCGTAACATGTACACAATTGTGTTTTTAATGCAATGGGCCCCCAAAGGTATTAACCCTACTTCAATAAGGTTTTATTTAGTTCAATAAAGTTAGTTTAGTTCCATCAGGTTTGTTCAGGATATTATGAAATTGTCTGGCAGTCACGCTATGGTCCTTCTTTAGTGTTGGGAGTTACCAGAATTCTGCTGTGAGATATTTATCCTCTGAAGAGCCCAGCAGCCTGTTGTAACCCAGCCCCAAATGCTGGAGCTCCGGAGGTGGGTGAGAACACAGATCCTGCAAACCGACAATCTCATTGCCACAGAGCTCCAAGACCTGCCAGGGAAAGGGGGAGCAACAGTTATTGGGGGAGGGAAATGATGCTCTGTAGGTTTTAAGTGTCTTTTTCTATGTGTTCCTTCAGCTGTAGCCCAATACGGTTCATTCAGTCCATCCTAGGCAGAAGAGAGACTCATCTCGACACACCTTCTCTATCTGACCTCCCAAAGAAAGAGTCAGGAACCTGCTTATTTACCTTCAGTGTTCTAGGAAGGTGGGCAGAGTTTATTTTGCTGATTTGATTGGCACTGAGTATGAGCTCTTCCAGGTTATGAAACTTCAACAAATTTTCATCAACTTCATTTACCTGGAAAGAGATTCCCATTCACCTTCAGTCAGCTGTCTCTGAAGCACAGATGTATCTTAGCATGACAATACAGCACATAGAACAACATCAGTGCCTGATTCTATGGTCCTCACAAAGGCAAAACTCCCACTGGCTTCCAGGAAGATTTCTCTGATTTCCTCTAATCCAACCTGTTCAGGTTGCTTTACCGTAGCATCCAAGTGCCTAAGTACATTTGTTTGACCTGAATAAGAACTGCAGGATCACACCCATATTTTGTACAAATTGTGGGGTTGATCTTGAGAGGCACTGGTCGCTTGCAGCTCCCTGATTTCACTGGAGGCTTTGGGTGCTCAGCACGTCACAGGATCAGGCCCTAGAGCTCCTAAAATGATTCTCAGAGTTATACAAGGTGGTAGCAGAGGGAGTGAGAGGCAGATGAAACATGGAACATGGTGGAGAGTGAATGAGGTGAAGGGACACCTGGAGGCACTCTGATCATTGCTGATCATTGGTTCTCTTCCTCCCTAGGAACAGGCAGGCATACAACCAGAGCTTAGGGGGTGCAGCATCTACAGCAGTTTCATTCCCTCTCCAGAATGTTTACTTGATAATCTGAACAGGAAACAGATCCAGCCTCACAACCCCTTCTGCCAAGTCTTAATGAGTCTTTAGACAATGTCTAACATCACTTGAGCCTTGTTTCAGGAAAGCCCTTAAGCAAATACTTAAAGCCACCCATATTCAGGGCAGCATTTAAACACCTGCTTAATTCCCAGTAAATTCAATGGGACACAAGCACATGTTTACAGTTAAGTATGTGCTTAAGTGCTATCCTGAAGAGGGGTGCTTTCCTCAGTCAAGGCCTTAATGCTGGACTTTTCTTATGGATAAATATATGGGGTGAAAAAAATCACCACCCCTGATGGGATGGGTTTGCTGATATTACTGAGACATGTTTGAAAACTATAAGAAATATAGTGATAACGTTGTTTCTGGAAAGCTCTTGTGAGATGTATTTTTTACACCTTGCCCATCACAAAGAGAATACAATGTTCAGGTTTGATTTGTTTTTTAGAACAGGACGGTTATGGCAGCATCTTATCAGAGCACAAATCTGTGAAGAAAGGGGCTGAATTTCAGCTATAACACTTAACCCTCACACAGCACTGGGCAGTGAAAGCCATTGAACAAAACTGTAAACCCTGTATAAAACTGGAAACTACTTCAGGCCAGGGGATACTGCCTTACCCCAAGCACCTCTAGCTTCAGCACCCTGGGCAACAGTTGGATATTAACTAAGGAATACTTACAGCTCTTCTGTGAGATAGGAACATAGTAGCATCTACTTTATATATGGGGAAACTGAGGCAGAAAGGCTATGTGACTTGGCTAAGACCACAGAGGGAGGCAAGGTCAGAGCTGGGATTAGAACACAGGAGTACCTGGCTCCCAATCTTACACTCAGTCTTTCTCTACATTGTAACAATAGCGAAGATCCCGCTGGTTGAACTCACTCCTTTATTCACTATCCTTAAGGACCTGAAGAACAAGAAGATGAAGTTGTCCCGGATAAGCTGCGGCGATTGTACTGCCAGCTCCCTCAGGTGCTGGTCCTCGGGGCTGCAGTCAGGTGGCAGAGCCCAAGGGGAGTCCTGGCTGCTCACAAACTCCATTAAGGTTTCCAGGCTCTCTTCACTGGGAGTTCCAATTTCCTGGTGCTGGGCTGTGCCTGCATCTGCCTCTCTCCGGGCTGCATTTCCTCCAGGTTTCCTTTTCCTTAATTCGAAACGGGACCTGTTCTACATAGGACAGAAGGGGGGAGGGGAGCGCATGTGCAGAGGAATGAGGGCAAACTGAGAATTTCTGGGGCTCTGGGCCTGGCAGGCCCTGCCTCCTGGGGATAAAAGGGCTGGGCCTTTTTAAAAACCAAATGTAAACCATCTGAGGCATCTAGGACCATTCCCCGCCTCCATATGCACATAGGCCTCCAAGTACCATAGGATGATCCCGGCTCCTCGCGCGTTTAGTCTGCAGAACATCTGGCCCCAAGGGGCCATTGCAGCCTCCCGAGGCGTGTGTTTGGGTCTCGGCCTCACACCGCACTGGGCCGGTGAGAGCCCGTGACACAGCACCTCGCTGGGAACATGCTGGCCTGGCCTTGGGGCAGTGTGAGGTGATGCTGCTGCAGCTACCTAGGCTGTGAGCGCCTTGGCACAGGGACCCAGCTGCAAAGCCACCAACAGGCCGTGGCCGCTATGAGGCATCCCCACGCCAATGTCCTGGGCAGACGTTCCCTCACCTCAGACACAGCTCCCCATTGGGGCCAGTGCAAAGGATACTGGGGGCACTGCCGACCCCCCCCTTTTCTCCAGGCCCTGCCCGTGCACCCAAGCTCCCAGTGCCGCAGGACCACGAGCTGCCCCCTACGTGTCTCTCTGACTTTGGGGGGGGGGTCTCTGACCCCCATGCGCCCCCCCCCCGCCAGGGGGAGGCTGCGGTGCTAGGGAGCCCCCACCCCTGTGCACTGCCCGGTTGCCTGGTGATGCCCCGCCAGGCAGGAGCCCTCACCCAGCTGCCGGCGCCGCAGGGGAATTCACCCAGGCACAGCCGGCGGAGATGCTCCCGGAAGGCGGCGGAGGCGCTGAGGCCGCCCATGGCTGGAGCCCCGCATGTGGCTGGCAGGGGCCTGTGGCAACACCGCGTCCCCAGTTGCTAGGAGACTGAGCTGGTTGCTAGGTAACAAGCACCCGGGCCGCCCGCTGGCGCGCGCTCCACACGCCCGGCTCTGCTGCCCGGGGGCCCCCGGCGCTCAGCGGCCCCGGCCCCCGGCGCGAGAGCGGCCCCGGGGAGGCAGCGCCAGAAGTGCCGGCTCCCTCCAGGCCCCCGCATTGCAGCCTCCCCCGCCGCGTCCATTGCAACGGTAGCACGTGCGCGGGCCCAGCCAGCCCGCACACACCCGCACCGCGGAGTCTCTGCAGGCGCGTGGCAGGCAAAACACAGCTGCACGCGATTTGTGGAGCGGGGGAGCTGAGAGCCATTGAACCAAACTGTAAACCCTGCTGTATATGAGGGAAACCGCTTCAAGCCAGGGGGTGCAGCAGCACCCCAAGTTCCAGCACCTTTGTTTGAATCAGAGAATACCAGGGTTGGAAGGGACCTCAGGAGGTCATCGAGTCCAACCCCCTGCTCAAAGCAGGGCCAGTCCCCAGACAGATTTTTGCAACCACAACACCTCTGTGCACTTTGTGATTGCAAGAGATCTGCACGCGGCTGCAGCCAGCACACATCTGCACAGACAGTGTCATCACAACACATCTGCATCCGCAGTGTCTCTGCACACACATTGCCACTGCAATGTATCTGCAAAACAGCTGTGTGTACAACAGCCTGCCTAGGTACCCTGTGCATGTATTCCAGCACTTGCTCAGCTGTTTATTCCTCCACATGAAGTGAACAGTTATACTCTCACCTCCAGTGGAATTGTTTATTGCCGTATCTACATTACATGTAGGGAACTGTCCAATGAAGAAATCAAAGGCCTTTTGAAGATTGGTTGGTTGCTTGTTTATGAAGTGATTGCAAATGCCACAGCAATTATTGAGTATGAGATCCATAGAGCTTGAGGGAGCAGGACTTCACAAAGGGCTCGAAGCTATGGAGTAGCTTAAATGATGTGCCACAAAATGATTAGCCAATAAATACAAATGTGAAAATATATAGGGTGGGGAGAATACATTCCCTGGCAGAGAAGTTATTGAACAGCTGGATCCAGGTTAGAGATGAATTAGGAGGAGATTTGCTCTGGCCTTTCCCTTGCAATTAAATCAAGGTTTATAGGACTGTAGTAAAATACTGCAGAGCAAATGGACACAGTATTGATGACATCCGCCTGTGGCAGCCATTCCCCCTTCTTGCCCCCCCTCCCTGCTACTGTCATGTGACCAGTGGTGTTGCTGTACTTGTGGGGACACAGTGATTGGCTAACCATATACACGCTGTGGGGAATATAACATAGGGTTACCATACGACCGGTTTTTCCCAGACATGTCTGGCTTTTTGGTAATCAAACCCCTGTCCGGGGGGAATTGCCAAAAAGCCGAACATGTCCGGAAAAATACCGGCCGGGCGCTTCCCCTCCCGCGGCTGCTCTGCTACTCCCCTGACTCTTCGGCTCTGTTTAAGAGCTGAGCTGCCCGAGCGCTACCGGCTTCGGGCAGCCCCCTTGCCTCCGGACCCCAGCCCCCGGCTGGGCGCTTCCCTCCCGGGCTCCAGGGGCGCAGGGTCTGGGGGCTACCTGGCAAACCGTGAAGCCGCTAGCGCTTGGGCAGCCCTTTTCGCGTGGCTGGGAGGGAGGAGGGGGAGTTAGGGCGGGGACTTTGGGGAAGGGGCGGGGAAGGGGCGGAGTTGGGGCAGGGCCGGGGGTGGGAAAGGGGTGGGGCCAGGGCCCCGTGGAGTGTCCTCTTTTTTTATTTTTTAAATATGGTAACCCTATATAACATGTACTGCTTGTAGCTTCAAAAACACATGCACTCAAGTGGCAGCAGTGGCAGAGCAGGTTTTACAACTGGGGGCAATAGGTAGTGGGATGGAGAATGAGCCTGCCCCACACTCACCTGGCAGTAACGGCTCCTGGGCCTGACTCTCCACGCTGGGCATTGTGACCTGGTGCGTGGGGTCACAGTGCCATTCACATTTGGACTGGCCACCCTTCCATCAGCCCGTCCTGAATATTTGTGTTGTACACCTCTTTCTGTCAATTGTATAGTACACTTGAAAAAGTGCCACACATACACCTAAAGGCTGCTGGAGGAGAGGTGAAAGCCCCTCTGGCCCCTTATTAGCGCCACCACAGCCCAGCAGCTGTCTAACCCTCTGCTTTTCAGTCTGGAATGCATGGTGTCACAAGGCGACAGCAAAGAACCCAGTTACACAGTCAAACGTGGGGCTGAGTTGGGCCACTTGGGATTATTTATGATGATCAAATATTTCTACTGCACAGTAAATCACGCTAGATAATTTATAGTACAACTAGAAAGACTTGGGCCCCTCTCTGGAAGTTCTTGGTTTAATTCATAGTAAAACGAATATTCTAGCTTGTGAGCTGCAAAAATTCCCCTCTTTAGCGATCTTTCAAACAAGCTTTTAATTGCCCGTAAAACGCCAGCGGATCAGTTTTCAATTGCTCTGCTGTACAGAGGGGCTACACAGGGGAACATTGTATCTCCCATTTAGGCAGCTCTCCGGGACAGATGCTGATCTGTCACCTTATCAGCATGACAGAGCATTGCTTAGTGCAGATAGCTATGGAAAGGATGTGCAAAGGGAGCCACCTACACATGAGTGGTTTGGGG
>NW_020664585.1:6359957-6367374 GCF_002925995.2 Terrapene triunguis
AAGTTGAAACACCAAAGAGCATCAGTAGCATGGAGAGATTTTCTGGATCAGAGCCAGTTATTTATTATTTGTCTTAACAGCGCTCATCGGGGCCCTACTCATAGACCAGGACTCCATTGCGCACGGTGCTGTACAAACATCAAACAAAAAACTGGTTCCTGCCCCAAAGAGCTTACAATCTAAGTACAAGACAAGAGACAACAGATGATACAGTGCAGACAGATGGGGGAGTGCAAGGAAACACCGAGACACCATTGGTCAGCATGATAAGCAGTGGTCTCAGCACACCTGCAGCCTCATCATTGTCAAATTTTAGGTCGGCATCACAGCAAAGGAGAGTTTTGAGGAGGGGGGGGGTTGAAGGAGGATGAAGAGGCAGCTTTGCAGATGTTTTCAGGGAGTTTCACCCAAGTGCTTGTTTGAAAAGTTAACAAGAGTGTGTTGGAGGCTGGCTTCAGGGGCTGATCAGAGGCAGGAGTTGACAGCTCGCTCACGAATGAGAGGTGATGGGTAGGGTGGAGATAGGCCGGGTAGGGCCTTGGAAGTGAAGCCGAGCAGCAGACAAGGTGTGTTTTGATGGTGCATGTTCTGTACATTGTGAAATGAAAGACGTGCAGGATGCCCATAGGGTGGATGGAAAATAATTAAACAGCCTGAGCACACAACACCTTTACTCGCTTTCCCATCTTCCCAGATCAGACCTGCCCTGCTGAATTACAGGCGCTCCTCTACTTCCCCGTCTCAGACCTGCCTGCAGCACTGGGAGCTCCCTCGCTTTCCCCTCTCAGAAAGAGAGGGGCTGGTCCAATGATTAGGGCACCAGCCAGGCCATGGGAGACCAAGGTTCAATTCCTTTGTGTAACCTTGGGCAAATCAGTTAGGCCCAGATCCTCAAAGGTTTTTAAGTTTCCAACTTCTATTGATTTCAATGGCCTTAGCTTCTCTGTAACTCAGTTCCCCACCAGCAAAACAGGGAGAATAGCAATGCCCTGCTTCACATGGGTATTGGGAGGTTATGTATGTTACAGAGGGTGAGAGTCTCAAGTGGGGGAAGATAGAAGTACCTTAGATAGCTATCCTTGCTGTGCTCTGCTGCCTGGGTCAGATGGGCTCACATGATGGGTGCCCATAGGCCACTGGTTGGTCCAACTGAGCTCTTAATCTGGCAAAGTGGAACAGCTGCACCCAAAAAGTTTGTGAGCAGTCATTACCTGCAGGAAGTCCTATGGACTGTGTTATGCAGGAAGTCAGACTAGATGATCACAGTGATACCGTCTGTCCTTCTATTAATCTAGTGTCCAAAGCCGCATGAGAGTAGCTACACATGCCTGCACAGACACTGCACTACTGTATTAGTTTCTAATTTACTATTGTAAAAAAACTACGCTACTTAACTCTGTCAATTTGAGCCAGGTATCTATTATCCTAGCTCTTATGTCATCCTCCATTTTCCAGGATTCTGGAACCCAGATACTTTAAATGTCATGTTTTTGGTATTTTCTGCCAATCTAGTTTCAGGGATAATTCTTCAATGTTCACGTTATTGAAATTACAGACCATATACCTGACCCCAAGTCTGGCAATCAGTTGGACCCTGAGCATGTGAGCAAGAGTCACCATCTAGGCATCTAAGGAAGAAGATTTTGTGTCCATGGCTACTGTCCTGACTCCAGTTGTGACCAGTCTCTGATGGGGTAAAAAAACCCAAACCAAAACAACAAAAATCCCAGAATGCAGCTGGCCAATTGTGCATTGGGGGAGAAATTCCTTCCTGACTCTGGAGTAATTTCATCACCTTACACCAAGGTAACAGAGAGACTATTTTCCTATTCTACTTTGTGTCCCTTTTCTTTAGAAATTTCCTGTCTCTTGAGGCCATTTCTTCAGTTCTCCTTTCCTGGATCTGTGTGGCCACATACTCAGAAACCGTCCTTTTGGAGATAATCTCACTGAGTAGGGTATTTCCCAAGGAGCTCTGGAGTTTTGCTTTCCCCTTCATAAGTACGTCAGGCCTTCGATTTTGGGTCACATTTTCTGATTTGGGGAAAATAGAAAGTCTTGATCAAGCTGACACTAAAGAAAAAGTTCTTGGCTTTCACCATCTCTCACCTCAGTTCTTCTTTGACTGGTTATCTCACATCTGTGCTGTAATCTGTCATTTCCTTTTAAGGTACTGTTCCTCACTGATTCATTTTCTTTTAGTTCCTGCATATCACTTCATATTTTCTTGCTTAACTCCAGGAGTTTAAAGAAATTTGCTGCCTTTTGTTGTTTTCTCGCTAGCAGTTTTCTAGTACCTTTTTCTTGTTGCATTGGCCGTACATTTTAAAACCATCCAATGACTAGGCAGATGATTCCCTACTTCATCTATGGATCACAAGGCAAAAAGTAGCAATGTCACAGCAGAGTTCTTCCACGCACACCCCTCCCCCAAGCAGATTTGGACAGTAGGAAACGACAACGCATAGTGCAGTAGAATGAAAATTCTGTATCATTTCCATGTAGCGCCAATACGTTTGGTTAGAGTGACGCGGTTCTGATAAAAGCTGTCCTAACTATGACTCAAATTCTGGTTCCTACGTCCAGCCTGAACAAATGGGTTTGTTGGGAGGCGATTCTGCAGCAGTCAGTCTGGAATCCCCCCACCCCAGACCATTCCAATGAGGCCCTTGCATCCTTTCCACTAAACTTTTTTCTTTAATGTCATCTTGATCAAGACTTTCCAGCAGATAGTGGGAAGGTTCAGCTGGGGCACTCTATGTGGCTGTGAAACCACTGGCCCTGCCCACATCATGGCCCTGTCCCTGGTGCCCCCCGCCATCCATGCTAGTGAAAAGAGAGGACTGCCTCCCCCACTGCCTGCCCCCAAACATCAAAATTACCCCAATCCTGCTCTGTTCAGACCCTCCCCTCTCCATGCACTGGGAGAGATTTGCCCCTGTTGCTGTACATGAGAACTTCCTACCTCCAACCTTGTTTCCCAGGCCATCTGGATCAGTCCTTTGAAAACAGACATCAATGGTATGATCAAGGGGACTATGGGCTTGACCCTGAGTTCCCTTGCGCGGGTGTGACTTTGTTTTACTGGTGGTGCTCAGGGTTTACACTGAGGTGCAATCTGGCTCAGGCTCTGTATGTGCCACCTTGACACTAAGCAGTGAGCCTCCACCTTCTCTAGCGATGGCAAAGCTTTCCCCTCTGTGTAGAGATGAACGTTGCATCAAAATAGGTCATACACATGGGCTGTTAATGTACAAAATGAACAAACAGAGAAGCCCAGATCACACTCAGTGGCTAGCGGTTCAACCCCTTTAATGCAGTGCATTCACAGGCCTGTGAATTTTTCGCAACACTTAAGTTCAGTGAGACATAAAGAGGGTAACCGGCTAGCTGGAAATCCTGTTGCATCCCTTGCCATACCTGGTCTGCAAACTGGGATACAGGGTTTTGCAATGAAGCTAGTTCAGCTTGTAACCCACATGCTTTATATTGCAGTAATTTGGTTTTTGTAGGGAGAGAAGCAGCAGAGAGGGGACACAGATTTTTGTTGGCATATACTGTGTCTCTGCACAGGGCAGGCCGGCTCAGCAGGAAGAGCCCAAAAAACACTGGGAACGTTGGATATAGCAGCAAACAGCCATGGCAGGTCAGATGTTGTATTCACCACCTGTAAAAACAGGCCTGTGGACTCAGTGGCTGCCCTATGCAGGATCAAGAGATATGTCTGCAGTGGGGACTGGGTCCCAATCTCTGTCCCACGCTGGACACAGGTCCGGGGTATTCCAGATTTACTAACTGGGGCAGGGGAGTTGGAACAATTTTTATAGTGGGGGTGCCGAGAGCCATTGAACCAAACTGTAAAACCTTGTATATAATGGAAACCACTTCAAGCCGGGGGTGCTGCAGCACCCCCCACACCCCTAGTTCCAGCACCTATGAACTGGGGAAGCTCTCCACTTGGATAATGGTTGGCCCACTGCTGTGTATTTTATGGACGCAGAGGGAAGGCTGGCAGGGGAGCATTTGTCACCCCTAGGGGCTACGAAGCGTTTGGAACTTACATTTTGCTATTAGGTAACTGCTTCAACCTGGGGGTCTGGCTCAGCTAGAGAGAGATCAGGGGAAGAGATGAGTGAGATGAGGGTTCGTACATTCTTACCTGACTGATCTAGGCTTGCAGGGAGAGCGTAGTGCCCTGTAATATTAGAGGCTCACGGAAATCCAGGGAGTGGCTATTTTAGTCGCTGATCCCAACAGCTGTGGCACTTTGGATACAGGCTACACATTTCTGTTTCACCAGCCACTGACTGAACTATTAACCAAGGGCTGGAATACTGCTAGCTATGGAGACTCCAGCCTGCTTGTTTTCTGACAGGGTTCTGAAGGCTTTTGAAAGGATTGAGATGTGCCATTCTCCCCGAGCTCCGAGGAATCCCAATGACACATACTGCATATCATAGCCACTCTGTAAACACTGGGAAATCCTCGCTGAAAGAAGATCAGAGGGGAATTGTGCTGCGTTGAAGTATAGACATGTAAACGTATCTTGGAACCTTGCATTTAAATTGGATTCTTGGTCAGAATGTCTGCATCTGAAAGGCAAACCAGTTGGTGGAAGTCACTGGCTCAGCACCTGAAACCAGTGTTTGTCGAAGTGCTAAGCCACCTTTTGATGGCAGTAGCTTTTTCTGCATATGCAGAAAGAATATTTTCTTCATTTAGGTTCGTTCAACTAACTCAGTATCATTCAAAGTTGAGAAACCAACTGGGAGCTGAAAAAGCAGGAAAGCTTGTTTTCCTCTTCCAAACTATGAACAAAACAAGATGTGAGAGGATGAGATCTACCAGCACTAAACTCTCAAAGGACATGGTAACAAGAAGCCAAGCAGTTACTACAGATAATACTGCCTTTAGTTAATTAGTTACTTATTTAGTTTTAAAGCAAAACATGTTTTGCTAAATTTACTCCCATCCCTTACATACATAGTATAATTAAAGGTAGTTTTATTTAACTAATAAAACAATTTTAAAATGCTGTTTTTGTGCATTTGAATTAAATTCCCATTTCCATCCACTTGCAGTGTGACACAATCATGAATAAAAAATGTACTAATCATCTAGTAAATAAGAAATGCCTCATTCACCATTTTGAATATAAAAACTACAAATCTGAATAAGAGCTGTATAATTGCTTTAAAAAAATGTGTAACGATATAATGTATGCTCCCCTCCTGCTTAGCAAAAACTATCAAATTATACCAGCCTAAGAGAGGCAATGTGACCTAGTGGCTACAGCAGTAGACACTTGTGGCCTAGTCCCTGTCCAGCTGCTGGCTTGTTGGCAGTCATTTCCTGTCTCTATGCCTCAGATTTCCCATCTGGAAAATGGGGATAATGGTAATTACTTCCTTTGTAAAGCTATTTGAGATCTACTGATGAACAGTGATAGATAGGTATTCTTTTAGGCAAATAACTGAAAGTACAAACCAGATTAAAATCAAAGTTTCCTGTTTGCTTGCACTAAATGTCACAGATTAGTAGCCTTTAAATACAACTCTGCAGGCCATGGCAAAGACACACAAGCTAAAAAATTACTAGAAAACTGAAGACGGTCAGCTTCTGGTCTGTTCAGCTGCTCCTCTCTGTGTGCCATGAACCTCCGGACAGGTGCGTTTTCACTTTACCTTGCCATGGTTTCCCATTTGTGTTAAGTGCTGACCAAGTTTTAAATTGATAGCAGGTTGGAGTAATTGTGCCTTAGCGGGCTTAGCAAAGAATGGAAAACCAAAGATTGTGTGAAAGAAATAGTAAGAGGTTTTAGCCTGTATTCATTGTATTTTTTCCCCTTTGTACACAGAAATCAATGGATTCATAATTTTCCACTTCTGTTTACTGGCCACTTCATTCTCAAAGCCACTGACAGTGTTCTCAGAATTAGAAGACAAGGCTACTGCACTGTTTAAATCTTATGTAAGTTCACTATAGTTCTTATTTATTGTCTATTTTTCCTTTCAATCTGGGCAGAAAACACTTAATTCTAAAAAATTGTAAAGACGATTAGAAACAATCATCTCAAAAGAAAATAGAATGGGATTTTTGTGTTCCAGTCAACAATGGAGACACTGTAATTATTATATTTTTTAATGTTAACTAAAGTTTTATGGTATTGTTACTTTCTAAGGGAGTAACGCCTGCGAAGTCTAGAAAGGAAAAGATAGGCTTTTCAAATCTCGCTTCTGGGAGGTTCACTGCTTGGAAGGTTTTGTGCTTAAGGAGAGCCTCTGAATTTAGGACTTTCAGTAAAATACTTTCAATCTTCAGAATTTGGTACTATAATGTGTATATTATAGGCAGAGCTGGTAGAATAGGAGCAAAGGGCCAGGAGATGCAGATGGTGGGGTAGATAGGAGAGGGGGTCAGGAACCTGGGAGGTGTAGGCAAGAGCAGAAGGGCATAGAAACGGGATGGGTAGAAGTGTCTCTAACGCTGAGAGACACTGCCCTCGAGAACCTGGAATTAAACCCAGGAGTGCAGCATCTCTACATTCCTCTGCACTCAGTAAGTAGCTGTGAAACCCATGGAACCCCCTCGAATCGCTGATCAGAGCACAACAGCTTACTACTGCTACCCGTTCCTGTTAGCTCATACTGCAGCTGAAAAGGTTGGATCCTTGCTGATGACAGAAGTTGAGGGTTGATATCATTCCATAGGACAGAAATTCTGTTATTTTAGTTTGTTGTTCTTTTAAAGAGGAAGTTAGAGCTTAAAAAAAAATTAGAAGAACATAAGGCTGCAAAGTCAAGTGCACAGAAGTGCCAGAATTAAGGCTGCCTGTGCAATCTTCATTTGGCCTCTTTGTGCGTATGTCCGATACAGGCTTTAATGACAGTCGCATATTATATTATTCCCACGGGACCCCCTGCCTCATCCAGTGGCTGGAGAGTTATTCTGTATTTCTTTTTAGCCTCCTCACTCACTCACTCCAAGGAGGGGGACTCAACTGCCTTAATC
This sequence comes from Terrapene triunguis, assembly GCF_002925995.2. Taxonomy (NCBI): domain Eukaryota; kingdom Metazoa; phylum Chordata; order Testudines; family Emydidae; genus Terrapene; species Terrapene triunguis. The sequence continues at coordinate 6,366,969 of NW_020664585.1, forward strand.
ACACAACCACCCTTCCTGCCTTGTTCACCACACCCGTTCCAACTTTGGCAAAAATGAGGCAGGGGTCCTGCAGATAGCAGCTTTATTCATTACATAACCGTGATGCAGCCCCACAGCTGGTCCAGCCTGTGCCCTGAATGAGCCAGGGGTCTTGTGGGAAAAACCAGCATGTGATCATGTCATTCAAGACTATGTCAGATAGTCAGCTGGATCTACTGCTGCCTTCTTTGGCTTCTGCAAAGTCCCTGGTGAGTCAGAGAACACTTCTTCTTGGGGGCTAGTTTATTAAAACACATCACAGCTCCTTTTGATGTTTCTGCTCTTGTCTCTCACTGCAGGCAGCTCCAGCCAGGCCTCAACTGGCTGAAGGGGAGAGCTCTTCCCCCAGTTCTTGCTGATGCAGGGC
>NW_020664585.1:6367774-6406862 GCF_002925995.2 Terrapene triunguis
ACTTATAGAAAGAGACCTTCTAAAAACGTTAAAATGTATGACTGGCACGCGAAACCTTAAATCAGAGTGAATAAACGAAGACTCGGCACACCGCTTCTGAAAGGCTGCCGACCCCTGCTCTAGATCCCTTGGGGGTGGGATGTCCTCAGTTACTCTTGTATCAGCTCATCAGGCCCCAGCTGTCAGCTGCCCAGATCCCTGCAAACAGAGGAGCTCTGCTGGGCCTTCTCCAGGCTTCTCTGGAGAGACCTCCCCAGGTCTTTCACCTGTCTTCTTATAGGGAGCCTGGGCCCCCAGTCTACCATCACACGCTGCCTGGTCACCTGTGTGGTGGTCAGTGATCCCCCGGTGCTTATAGCGCTTGCAAGAGCTCTGCTTTATTCTGGGACCGGTTCCACCTGGCTGTACTTCCCAGCACCCGGCCCAGCCCCTGTCTGGGACGCTCAGGCCTTAAAGCCACAGTCCCCAGTACCACAGCTTCCCTTCCAAAGCAGCACACGTACAGATAACCAGCCCAAGAACTAAACCTGCTCACACCGTTCAATTAGTCTGAGGTAGCCGGCGCTGTCCTGTTGCTTGGACCTGCGGGGCTCCCCCGGAACAGCAGCAGCACTGCTGTCAGGATGCAGGAAGTCCGCCTGCCTGGTCGTTCCAGGGGCTGGGGCTCCGTTGTCTCAACCAGCTAGAATTGCCTCGCTTCTGAGTGCTTGACTCTGCAAGCTTCATGTTCTTTTAACTGACCCCCACCCCCAGCTCCTTGTGTAGCCAGTCCCACTTTCTGCCCCACACCCCAGGATCCTGGTCTGATCTCCACCTTCCCTCCCCTCTCCCAGCCCTCCCCCCACCACCACATCCCAGTTTCCCTCTTTAGCCAGGCCCAGTTCCCCTCCCCACAGCTCCTTGTTCAATCTGTCTTCCCACCACAACTGGCTCCCAGTCCCAGTCTCTGAGACTGAGCTTTGTCTGATCTCAGTCTCCCTGCCCCGTCCACTCTATTTCCCGATCCCTGTTGGCCCCACAGCTCCCAGTCTCCTTCCCCAATCTTCCCCCTGCTACCCTGGCTCCCCGGCTGCCCTTCTGTGCCTCTTTCCCCCACGCCCTAGTCCAACGGTTCTCAAACTGTGGGTCGCAACCCCCTTGGAATGGGGTCACCAGGGCTGGCTTAGACTTGCTGGGGCTTGAGCCCCACTGCCCAGGGCCAAAGCCAAGCCCGAGGGCTTCAGCCCTGGGCAACGGGGCTCAGGTTGCTGTCCACCTACGAAGGGGTGAAGCCCAGAGTGGTGAGGCTTGGGCTTTGGCCCCCCCACCCAGGATAATGGGGCTCAGGTGGGCTCAGGCTTCCTGGGGTCGTGCAGTAATTAGGGGGGTCACAGTGCAATGAAGCTTGCCCTAGTCACAATCACTTGGTCCAGATAGTTCCCCTCCCCCTCTCCAGGCGCCTTGTGCCAAATTGCCCCTTCCATGTCAGTCAGTCAGGCTAACTCTCCTCCCCATTTGATCTCCTTCACATTACCTGGGCACAAGCCGCGAGAGCACTGAGTGGACCCAAGAGACAGTCTTCAGTCCCAGTGCCTGGCACCACTGCAGTCAGGAGGAGCCAGTGCATGGAAAGTCCTGCTCAGCCTCCGTTATCCTGGGATCACGGAGCATGCTCGGTTGCTCAAGCAGTAATGATACAGGCACATTGCAGTTGCCACACAGGGCGTGGGAGGGTGTCCGTTACAGATGAAACCTTTGGAGAATGTAGCTGGCAAACTCTACCAAGGCTATGGAGCATCTGCAAATTGAGATTTTATTTCCCCGAAGGCTCCTAACTTGGCCAGATTTGGGTGTTTTATTTCCTCCCCTCCCCATGGGAACAGCATAAGGCACATCTCTGATCCAAAGTTCAATCCCTTGCTCCAAAGCATGAAGACCCTAGAGCTTTCCAGTGAAACGCTTGTAAGTTTTGGGGTTGTTTTTTTTTAAAAAGGGAAAAAAACTATTTTTTCCTAACTCTCATTCTTGGAAATGGCTGAATACTTTTTGCTAAAAACCCTACACTACTCAGCCCGAGGGAAACTGCCACATTCATTGTTTGGGCTGAAATTTCCCATGCAGGCTAAGTTATATGCTACTAAAAACAGGGTCATATGATAGAAAGTGTTGGGCAATCTTAACTCTATATCATAGGCAGTGCAGAGAGAAATGACCATAATATGTATTTAGTAAAAGGACTAGAACTGTTAATATAATTAAGCATGCATGAAAGCTTATGAAAAGTAGAAAACTAGCAGGGAATAACTTAAAATGATAAATTATAATTCTTCTCTTTCTCCCCATTTAGAACACATGTCGACCTTTTCCACTGGTAATTATCACTCTGACCAACCCATCGACCAACGTGATGATGGAAAAAATACCAAACTGCTTGAAATTTGATCAAAAAGTGCTTGCCCCCTATTGCAACGCCTTGTATGTTTTCCACTCTGTTTTATCAAAAAACATAACTTCTCTGTATTCGTTGTGTAATGATTTTAGCTTCAAGAACTCAATCGTTGCTAACGTAGCCCAAATGAAGATCCTGCTAAATAACGTCTTATGCTACCTCCCAAAACGACCTAAAGATATGGAACAAAACGAGCCCCCCTCCAACATTGAGAAGCAAATTTATTTCTGGCGGGTTTTCCAACGGTACGAACAATGTATGAAGCAAATGAATGTGGTCAAGGCCGAACCAAATGTGGCAGCGTGAAAATATTTAAGTTTCAGACATTGTGGGCTTCTGCTGTTAAATACAATTGATCATTATTGATGTGATGGTTGGTACTAGGGACACAATGGTTAGTTTACCCATTGGATTAGGTTTCTGAATTACATGATCTTTTAAAAACTAAAATATTTAAAGCATAAATGTTTTAAATTATCATTATATTTATTGGAAGGGTATTTACTCTGTATTTATTTTGCTAGTGTATCAATGTTGTGTCTAGGACCCATGCACTCCTTAGCCAGGCAAGACATTGGGTCTTGCTGCTGGGGGGGTCAATAGTTTGGCCTGAGAAAAGCACACAGAAATGGGTCCTAGTGAATTGAACTTGTATTAGGTTACATCCCAGCTGCATTTGTGCTCTCCCTCGGTCTCTCCGAGCAGCTGTGGATGGCCCCATAATAGCTCACACTAACTCAAATTCTGCTCACGTGTTTTGGGAGCAAACGCCCTGTATGATGTCAAGAAAACAAATAAAAGGCCCGCCGGGCGAGTGGGGAACCTGTGGAGGTGTGCTCATTTTTCTGATTTCCTGGTAGTACAGATGTGCACGAGCTGCTTTGAAGTTTCATTTTTCACAGGAATTGTGGGAGTCCCACAAGTAGTTGGAGTTCAAGATTTTATGAAAGGAGCTGGGCTGTCTGGGCCTGACTGGGGACGGGATATCAGATGTTCAAAGGCTTGGGGGTCAGAAGCGCTGGTAGGGTCCGAGTGGAAAGGAGTGGAGGGATGAAATGGGTGCTCATAGGAGTTGTGTGTGTGGCAGAGTTGTCTGCCTGTGTATGTAATCATCCATGTAGGAGGACCCTGGGGAAAAATGACAACATGCCCATTTGTACCATCTGGTGCATCCCAAAGGCTGCACAATTGCTCCACAGAAGTGAGCGAGGCCATGGGCTCCTGTGACAAAAAGTCATCAGTGATGACAAATATTGTCCATCTAGGTGTTATGGGCAACCTGCCAGGCATGGGTGGGATGTGCCTCTGCCTGCTCTCCCCTCAGACCCGTCATATCCAGCTCATGGCCCCATGTCCATACACAGAGGCTCTCTCTGGGCATAGCTCTGTGAGGAAAATGGTGGTGGCTGTGCGTGTACATCAGCTTCCCTCTTTTCTGCCAGACCTCTTGGCTGACGCTCTATTGTTGGGATCCAGGAGGAGAGGAGGGCATAAAATGGATGGCCTGGGGTCAGGCCGTGGGTGACCCTGGTTGTAGGGGGTAGGGAAGCGGCAGTAAGGGGAGAACACCATTTCCCCAGCCACACCTGCTGTCCTGTGGAGATTTAGCCGGGGCAGCCTCTTTAGCGGGGAAGCCCTCTTTCAGTGGCTACCGGGGGCTCCAGAACTGTTGCAGAAGTATTGCCTGTAAGTTGGGGGAAGCAACTAGCAGTATTGGCAGCAATGAGGGCTGCAGCCAACTGTAACTGGGAGGTGGCCATTCAGAGAGGGACCCTCCCTTCTGGAATTCGCCTCCCCTTTTGGTCTGACTGACCACAAGGCTGCTGACCTTCAGGGTCCAATGGAGGAGATGCAGATGGGTTCACAGGGTGCAGATGTTAACCTTTCAGAAGGCTGGCACTGGGCTATGTGACTAAGGCAGCATCTTATCTTTTATGAGTTTCTCTTTGTGAGACCTGTGCTGGCTTCGTCACACAAGCTCCCAGTGCAGAGAGAGACATTTTAAACATCTTTCAGGATGGCTGCAGGGCCCTTTTCCAGTGTCAGTGCCTGGGTATCTATGTGCGCCCATGATTATTCACCACACGCATTTTCAGTTAACATCTCTGTGCCTAGGAGAGTGCTTGTGCAGGTGAGGGAATAAGGGAAAGGGCATCGAAGAGGTTACACACCTGGGTGAAGCAGTCTCTGTTTGCACTCAGACCACTGCTCACAATTCCCTCTGTGCCGTACTCACCTGGCTCTGGGGAAAGGATGGTCCCAGCCGGGGTTATGTTGTAACATGCCCTTAGAGAAGAGTGTGGGATTTAAAAGTGGAGAAGGGGGTTGGAACTGTCCCCCAAGGGCTGAAAGTCCCCTTCCAGCAACCCCTGGTGATGAGCGCAGTGTAAGAATCCAATGCACAGGAATAAGCCAGTTCATTTATTTTTTGTTTTTGGTTCAGTTCAGCTATAGACCTAACAGCTTCAAATCACCACAAAGCTCCATAGAGCAAAGAACCCAGCTCCCCAGCCACAATTTCCTCCCGTTATCAACCATATGGGTTTGATAGCACCACTACAGAAATAAGGGTGTATTTGCTTTATTTTTTGCTGCTAGTCTGTCCCCCGCATAGGACACTGTGTTTTTAAACTCTGTGCCATCTTTGACCAAACAGGTTTTGGTTAAGGTCAGACAAATGATTCTTAAATGCCACATTTAAAACAAAAAACCGAAACCCTCTATACTCTGATTGAAAAACATCTCAAGAAGACTCTGACAAAAAGTTTCCAACAAAAAACTAATTATGATCAGAACCACAGATCTGGAGTAAGATTACTCAGGAGTTGATGCTAGTTGTTAAAAAAATAGTTTGCACTTATCTGCTTCACACTTTCAACCATTAAAGCCTCAGAATAGGCTCGATCCATAACTCCCATTCACTTCTAACATGCAGAATACGGCACAATGTGCCAGCGAGGCAGGCAGGTAAACTGAGCACAGAGACGAGAAGTGACTTTCTAAATGCCATGCAGCCCTTCGGGGTAGTCAGTAATGAAAGTCTGACATCCCAGTCTCCTTCTAGAGCCATCTCGATCACACTCCTCCAAGAAAACAGTGAAAGAGAAAAATAACTTAACCAGTACATAATTCTAGAGCCTTATGTCTGCACCAGTCCCACAGGAGTGTCTGTTACACGGGGCTCAAGCTACTGTTGCTGGATACGGCACAGCCAGCTTAGGCTCAAGCACTTCTCCCGGCTTAGAGAAACACTAGGGCTCTTGAGTTACCAGCCTGAGAACTTAAAAGCAGGTTAAGAGGCAAACAGAATGATTTGAATGGGTTTCTGGCTGGTGGAATTGGCTCTCGCACCATGTTGTTAAAGGGGAGAAAATAACGGTCAGAGCCTGATCCTGTTGACGTCAATGGGAGCAGGTTCAGACCCTTAAAATATCAGGAAAATTATGCCATGAAAAATGTAAAGCATTAGCTTAGAACCTCTGGATCAGTAAGAGACTTATTAGGTCATCTTGTTGGTCCCCAGTCTCATTAGCTGGGCCAGTCCTTGACTGCTTATGCTGCAGGTCCAATTGACTTCTAGCCTGTGTGATTTTAGAAACGGAGTATGTTAATTATAGTTGTACTCCGAGAAATAACGGTAAATGTGGTGCTGCCTGGCTCCATGGTTCCTGCCTCTAAATGGATTTAATATCTAATGTATCCAGTTCACACGTAACAAGGTTTTTGTTTTGTTTTTAAAACATCCATGCAAATTTTGCTTGGAGTCCAAGAGTTTAGTTGGGTTTTTCCTCCTCATGCATCATTGTCACCAGGAAAAGATGTTCTGCAGACCGTATGAGGCCCCAGGGACACTGTGCAATGCCATCGTTTTCAGTGGATTGTTACAGGTGTCACTGAGCAGAATGTAGTTAGCAATTCTATTGATGAATGAGCAAGAATAGAATCCAGCTTCCTCCCCCATGGCTATATGGACTCCAGCAGCACTAAGAGGAGCAAAAGCATGAATATTTATTTTTGTCACTGAAGATATCTCTGAATACACACAGGGAGTGAATCTGGTGACATTTTTAGTCACTTTTTGGAGTAGAACTGCACGTTAAGACATAGGATCTAATTCTGTTCTCATTTGCACTGGCATCCATTTGCAGTAAATCAGTGGAAATTCTCTGGATTTACCTTTGTGTTTAATTCAGATTCAGATCTTAGTTAAAGAAATGTGCTGTATACCAATACTTATGTGACAGTGTAACTTGTGGGTATGTACAGAGCTCTGACGGGTACAATGCCCTGGTGCCTTCTATCCTGCCTTCTTATTTTCAGAATCTAAAAACTTTAATTAAAAAAAGTAAGGCCTTGTCAACACTTGCAAGTTAGAGCGCATTAAATCAGCCCTGGGCGCCCTAACTCCTGAGGTGTCCACACCGGCAAGGCACTTAGAGCGCCTGGACTCTGCAGCTGGAGCGCTCCTGGTAATCCACCTCTACGAGAAGCATAGAGCTTGCTGCGCCTGGGCTGGAGCGCCGGGGTGTCAGTGTGGATGACGTGTTGCATTACTGCGCTGTGATTGGCCTCCGGAAACGTCCCATAATCCCCTGAAATCAAGTGGCCACGCTGGTCATTGTTTTGAACTCGGCTGCAGGCATGCGGCTATCCCCTTTCAAAGCTCCGTTTCTGACAGCCCGCATGCTTATCTGCTCTGGGACACAAAGCAAACCATTACTGTGGAATACTCCTGCTGCAGAGGCAGGCGTGTGTGTGTGTGTGTGTGTGTGTGTGTGTGTGTGTGTGTGAGTGTGAGAGAGAGAGAGGCGCGGCGCATGGGGGCTGATGTTGGGTTTCCCCCTTGCCTCTGCCGCTGTCTGAACTTACAAGATAGCATGCTGACACACTCTGCCCCCCAAAACACAGTCTCTCCCCCCACATATACACAACACACTCCCTATCCCCTCATTTGAAAAGCAGCTGGCAATCTAGTAGGATGCCCAGGGAACAATGGGATTGGGAAACCTGCATCATGTGATGCTGTGCCTGCCCCATTAGGCATTGCAAACCCTTTCCAAAGCACGCTGCAGCCACTTGCACACTGGGATAGCTACCACAATGCACTGCTTTCTGTAGCATTGCAAGAGCTGCAAATGTGGACATGCGCCACCGTCACAAGGCGCACATTGTGAACACACAGCAGTGCTTTCCCTGCTGCTGTCTCTGAGGGCTGGTTTAACTCCCGGCGCGCTGCAGCTGCAAGTGTAGACGTAGCCTAAGTCTCTAGCGGTTGACTGCTGAGATCACCTCAGAAACATGACCTGACTCAGTGTAACTGATGCAGTGACACTTGTCTTCGTTTGCAGATCTGAAACCTACCTGAGGTGTGGACGACTCCATTCATCTCAATGGCTGCTGACTCAAGACACCCAGTGATAACACTTTAAGTGTCAGCATCGTTCAGAATTTCACTGCTTGTCCCAGCAGGTAAGAAAGGAGAGAAATTATGACATTCTGTACTATCTATTGCGAGTTCCAGCTCATTCTGGCACTACCAGTGAGTAGGGTTGGAAGATACCATCATTTTTCACCCCCTCCAATCAAGAAGCCAAGCCCCAGGAGCATAGCAGAGCCCCAAGGGGCATCTAGGCCGCCACAAAGAGCAGCCAAGTTCCAGTAGCTCAGAGCATATGAGCCTCACAAGGGGGAAGTCAAACCTGAAAAAAAAGGGAGAGGTGCGCACAAGGCACTCCGAGAGCATGATCACATGATCTGGTGAGTGGCATTTCGCCACTCACCAGATCTTGTTCTGTGGGTGGAGCCGCTCCCCTTTCCCCCTCCCCAGCCATGTGAGCCCTGGCTATAGAAAGGCAGTACAACATTTCAAGTGATCAGACTAAGAGCCGAGTTTTCTTCCAAAAAATAACATTTATTGTTTTGGTTGTAAATATAAAAAAAATTGCATTGCACGGTTTAACAGAGCTGCTTGAAAAATGCTACATACCAGCAGCACAGCAGAAGTTGTGTCATACAATAGAACAGAAAACCTTATACAACAAGGCCAAAGCAAGAGCACATCTGAAGCCCTTGTTCTTCTGAGCTTTTATATAACAAAAAACAAACAAACAAAAAAATCAAATCCATTCATTTAAAAAATACCTGTAGCAAATTTTTATGGCAGCAGAGGAAGCAATTTGTTTAACGTATCATTAAAGAAGAGGAGGATTGCTTCTGACGCTGATTTACTTTGTCTTAACATCTTATTCATGCTTATGAGCAGTGCTTATGTTCGGATATAAAAGCAATTCAAACAACAGCCATGAGACCATTACATTAAAATGCCTTGGTATGTCGCTTTGTAACCATCCTGGGTTTTACATATCCGTCCAAAACCTACCTGTGTGCCTGCAGTCTAGCAATGCAAAACAGCATGACACATGTTTAATGAAGAAGAAAAATGGAGAGCTGGTGCCCCAATCAAAGTAAATGGGAACAGGGCAGAGGGAGGAAGGGGCTTTGCTGCAGAAAACTCTCATGAAACACATGCACCCACATAGTGGACAAAGAAATTACTGGAGGCGAGCAATGGGCAGGCCAAATCCTGCACTCGTTACCCAGCCAAATATCTTACTCAAGTCAAAAGATGTTAAGGGCACTCAGCAACTTGCTGGATTGGGCCCTTAAGACCATGTGATTTAGTGGCAACAATACTTTGATCGTTTTACTTCGTTATCTTGGTGTATAATCAAAAGTAGTAGCAGGCACTGGAAATAAAGTGTAGATAACACCCGAAAAAATATTCAAAACTGTCCTGATACTGAATAGTCAATTTCCCCGCCCCAAAGTAGCTTTCAACTGGCATCAGTAGGTCAATAGTTAACTATCCCAATAATGGACACAAAAGATGGAATTGCTTCCCAGTAATCTGAACTACAAAAGCTTCATGCTGCTGAACATTTCTGCTACTACCCAGAAATGCCACTGGCACCAAATATTAGAACTGTTCTCATACCCCTGCCTGATCTCACAGAGGCTTTTGGTTTGAAAACCAAACACATGTACTGGAATGTCAAACTCTGGGGCTGCAAACTAAATGGATTCACTCAAGATGGCAAGACACTGCTTAGCAGTGTGATCTCACTGGTCTTTGCCTTTTCAAGCACTTACAGATGCACAGGGATCTAGCAGAAAGCTGCTGCCTGGAGACTCTGGGGTTTTGCTGGACTTTTTTGTGCACATTCCCCAAAATCAAGCAATTTTCAGAGTCCCAGATTCTAAGAGTCACATTGTCTCCTAATCAGGAAACCACATAGGATGCTCCACTATATTCAGGATTTTCAACAGATCATCCTGTTGGGAGGAGGGGATGGCTGAACTGAGACGCACCAAACCTGTAGTACCCTAAAAAGGCCTGGTCTACACTTACAAATTAGATCAACCTTGGTACGTTGCTTGGGGCTGTGAAGAATTTTGCGCCGTGTGATGTAGTTAGGTTGACCTAACTCCCAGTACAGATGTAGGTAGGTTGACAGGAGATTCTTCCATCGACTTAGCTACTGGCTCTCAGAGAGGTGGATTAGCTACATTGATGGAAAACCCCCTTCCCTCAATGTAGGAACCGTCTACACTACAGTGGTGTAGCTACAGCACTGTAGCTGTGCCACTGTAGTGCTTGCAGTGCAGACATTGCCTCAGCTCCGTGAGAAAATCTCCAGGAGCCTGGGGCACTCACAGAGTGCAGGTATGGTCACGCAAAGACTCAGCACATCTACGCTTGTCCACACAGCTCCCTTCCAGCAGCTGCTACAGAAAGTCTCCCTTCAGGAGGTATTTCTCTAGGGGACAGGAAAGCCATGGCAGAGCCTGCCAATAGGGCCAGCACTGTCTCCCACAAAGAAATCCCAACAGTTTTGTGAGGGGATCATGCTGCCAAGAGTATCCCTTGTCCCCATCCCTGCTGTGCTCCTGCTCCCTCAACGTCAGCTCGTTTCTGGTTTTTGCTGCCCATGGCTGTGCTGTTGGCAGGGAGCACAAGGCCCTAAGAGAATGACAGTAGCTGATGTGTTGGGTTGAAGAGATGTGTAGAGTTTAAGGGCAGAAGGGACCACTAGATCCTCTAGTACAGTGGTTCTCAAACTTTAAAAATCCAAGGACCCCCAACCCCCCCGCTCAGTCCCAAGCCCCGCCCCACTCCACCCCTTCCTCAAAGGCCCCACCCCTCCCCCTCCTCTTCCCTGCCTCTTTCTGCCCCCTCCCCCGAGTGCACCCTGTCCCCACTCCTCCCCCTCCCTCCCAGCACCTCCTGCACACCGGGGAACACGTCCCTGACGTGCAGGAGGCGCTAGGAGGGAGGGGGAGGAGTTGATCAGCGGGGCCCATGGACCCCAGTTTGAGAAACGCTGATCTAGTACATCACAGGCCATTATTTCACCCAGATACCCTTGTACTGAGCCCAATAATTTGAGTCTGAGTAAAGCATAGCTTGTGTTTGGCTTTTAGGGAAGCTAAGAATGAATCTGAGCACTACAGATTCTTTGGGAGCCAAATCCACAGTATGAAGCCACTGAAGGCGAGGTAGACGGTAAGTGTCACCTGAAATTCTCTGTAAACTGCAGACAGATAGTGGGGACTGGTTGAGAGCCTGCATCTGTTTGGTGCCACACGGAACTGAATTGGAACTCGTTAAACTAAGGGAGAGTGTGACTGCTCTGGGCAGAAATCCTCTTTTTGAGAGATGTGTTATTTAAACCCCTTAGCTGGTGAGCAGAAATAGAATACAAAGTTCAAGCTTAGAGCAGAGAGATTTAAACTGCAATTCATATAAATTGGGTCAATCTCTTTTCATAACTTCATAAAAATACTTTGAGATCTAAAGAAAAGCTCTGTAGAAATACTAACTGCTTTACAAAAGATGAAGTATCATTATCCCCATTTTACAGATGGAGAAACTGAGGCAGAGGTAAGTGACTAGGCCCACAGCAAAACAGCGGCAGAGCCAGGAATTGAACCAAGGTCTGTAAACTCCCAGTCCAGTTTCCAGTGCACCCAATAAGCACCGTCACTAGACTGAATGTGATAAAACATGGAGTCTGAAATAAACAAATGAGAATTCAGATTTACAGAAATTAGGTGGCAAAGGGTTCTCAGAATTATTAACCTCCACTAAGGGGCAAGATCTTATTGTTCAAGTCTCCGTGCGTCATGGGTATTTGTTCAACTCAAAAGATTTAGGAAAGCAGATGATTTCTGGTAAATGCCAGACAGAATGAAAAGTTTGTATACTTTTTTCTTCTCCCTCATACACTTTTCCCCTTCCTGCCTGCCAAAGTCAGCAATTTTTAATAAAAAAAAAAAAGATAAAGTGCTGCTGATCTTTGTGCAGCAAGCAGAACTGTTCTGTGTTTCCCCTGCAACTAACTAGATACACCCTATCCGTCCAGTTTTAATCTGTTCGGCTATGCAGTGAGATTTGATGTTTTTTCGTAGACTTCTAGATAAAAAAGTGGTAACCTGATAAATTTAAGCAGCTCAGTCACAATATCCTTTCACGTTCCTTTAGGATACCAATGCAGTCAATGCGAGGCCTTCTATTGATTTCAATGGGAGTTGGGGTGGAACTCTTTAGGGTCTGATCCAAAGCTCCTGGAAGTCAGCAGAAAGACTTCCAGGCACTTTCTAACAGGCCCTTAGTACATCTTGCATGTTGAGGGAAAGCTTGATTATGATCGCACTTCACATGGACTTCAATGCATTTACTCCCAATTTACACTGGGATGAGGTAAGAACCAGGCACAATATCTACCCTGCAGACTGGAGACAACTTCACCAGATACGTATTTGAACATGCAAATATGCATATAGATATATATGTATATCAATAAGATAGATGTGTAAATGAGGAAGTTGGGGGGAACCCAGCTAATCACCATGTCAAAGATTTTGTTAGTCAGAAGTTCAAGATCATTAATAAAATGAAGGATGAATACAGGCATCGATAGAAAAGATCATACATTTATATAGCACCATTTATTCAGCTGGATACCAAACAATATTGCTTATTTTACTAATAGATTGTACTGCATATCTAGGCCTGAGTATATAGGTAGAAAAGCCACTTCACCACTTAACAACCACCTCTATGTACTATTTCAATAAAGTCTAGGCCTACATTTTCAAAGGGCCTTCAACTGCTAGCTCTACAGCTGTGACTGCAGTTTTTCCACAGCTGCAAAAATCTCAGAGGTGTGTGTGAAGTTTAGGTATATAAATGGGTAGCAAAATGTCTCTTGATTTGCATGCGCAAATGCCATTTCCACCACAACTGATGTTCGGCATGTGCAACAACTCAGCTGTGAAAAGTTGAGAATGCAAAAACTCAGGACAGGGAAATCCTGCAGTTCGTTTCATAGGTAGCTTTTGAAAGCTTGACCCTCCAAATGGAAAGTTATACGGCAGAGAAAGTGAAGAGTTGCTTCCTAATGTAAAATCCCTGAAAATATTGTAGAATGTGTAATATCAAATTATTTTCAGTCTGCTCTCTAGCTAAACACGGTCAGTGTACTAGAGCTGCCCATCTCAAGGCAGCTTGTTTTTGAAACTGGAAGGAAAGGTACCAAGGGAAGAGATCAGGTGGCTTTACCTGGATTGTTAACATGGTTCCTAATAACTTCTCTCTAGAAAGTAGTGGAATTGTCAGGGTTATTAATAAGTTGTGCTGAGTTTAATGATTTTTTTTTTTTTTTTGTCATGAAAACTGACCTGAGAGTTTGGTAAACTCCTGGGACCTCAAATTTTGAACCAGATACAAAATCTAGTCAATGGCCTGTCAATGGCCTGAAGGCTCACTTCTTTTGCAGATGAAGTTAATTCATGGAGTGGAACATAAAACAAACAAACCCGCTCAGACGTGTAATCACATTATTGGAGTTACCCGTCACTGTGAAAGCAGATACCGCTAGGCATTTCCCTAGCTGTGCACAGTACAGCTCCCCGCTTAGGTGGTTATATGCCAGTAGGTAAGCAACAAATCATTTAGTTTTTCACAGTGTATTGAAAAGCAGGAGCTCAGGTACCAGAGTGATGAGTGCAGCATCAGAACCTCAACAGAAGACTTAAGCTTTACATAGTGCCTCTACTTTAAGGTCCAGGGGGTTAGCTATAAAGGATCATGTTTTTAGTAGACTTCATTACAGAGATGCAGCAGAGTAACTTGTTAGCCACAAGCCAAACCCTGTCCCCAGCACACAGGCTGAGAGCAACACTGGGGAGCAAGGTGCTGGGCAAAGGCACTGGCAAGGAACAAACCCCAAAGCTGGGAGGGCTCGAAGCACATTTTCTGCTCCAGCTTTGCTCCAACCAAAGAAAGTCAGTTTTGCAGACCCTCCATGACAAGAGCTGTGGAGAAGGCATTGCAAGAGAAGGCCTACAAATCATGGGTCAAGAGTCTCCATGTTTATGCCCATACTCCTCCTAATTTGCCATTGGCACATACATACACCCTACCCCACACAGGTTAATCCTAATGTGGACAGGAATGATCTGCAGGAGCTACTGTTGGCCAGAAGTTGCTAGCGCTATGGTGATGAGCACATTGCTAATGACTAGTGAGGCTCAGGTCCATCTCTAGTTATGTCAGATACTTACTGGGACAGTCACGGTGAACAAAGTCATGTTTCCGATATCAAACAAGCGGTGTTCTAAGTTTTATGTTGGACGCAAGCCTCTTAAAGATTGACAACCGTGACCTAAATCTTTCAAGTTTAGGATTTAGGGCAGGGACATTGAAGCAGGGCAAATAGGCAAAGAAGACACAGGAGTGGGGGATAGCTTATGAGTACATGTGGATTGATCTAATTTCTGTGACAACATAAATGCCTATTTCCTAGCATTACAAACTCAGTTTCTGTCTCTAAAGCATTACAGCATCATCTGTGCACATGTGTTATGACGGAGAGTTCGACTCTGCAGCATGTAAGAAAAAATAGTTTACAGTTTAAGCCTGTATGGAAATTCATGTCTATATTTACAAGTAAAGAATTCACACAAATTAAAGATAAATTGTTCTCTTGTACTTGCCAAACTGTCCTGCTACTCACTTGTACTGACTGAATCAGGAAAAAAAGTTCTACGAAAACATCTGCTACTTTATTTGCTAGGAAATAAAGCATGCCCTCCAAATGATCATATACAAATAATATACTGAACTAGAATAAAGATACATACACAACCTGAGATTTTAAATCTAGTATTTTACCACAATTTTGTATCTTTGATTAACTTTTTTTCTCCTTTGGTTATTAATATGTTGATCATTCTTTTTATCAACTTTTACTGTTCAAGTAAAACAACAAAGAAATTGAACACCAGGTAATAAAATGAAAAAGCACATTACCTTTCATGAAATCAAATGTGCATTTCCCTTTAACAAATTGTTCCTAGGTGTAGCGAATTTACACCTTGTTTAGTACTTGAAGTCATTTTATGCAAAGATGTTCCCTGCGTATTTATTCATGCTTCACTGATGGAGATTTTTTATTGCTGAATGCAGGACTCTAGCCTACTTATGTATCTGAGGTTGGCATTCTCACTTAACTGAACCTAACAGGTATTGAAGAGGAAGCCAAACATTAGACAATGTTGCATTGTATCTCTACATGTTCAGGAGCCAGAGGCAAAATGCTCTGAACAATGTCCTTTCTAAAGTGCACCGACTGTAAGGAGACTCACACGTCTGTGAGGCTGGGACTTTCTTCACGTCTTGTTTAGGCAACTCATCATTTGTGGTTGTTAGGTTTCCCCAGATGTTTTGTTGATCTTACAAACTGCCTCAGTGGCTTGCTCTGGCAGGTGTGACGGATCTGACAGAATCGAGGTGGTTGTACTGAGATGCCGAAGGGTGTTCAGCACCACTGGAATAAAGGGCCAGAAAAGAATCAAGGAGAACAATTAGTCTGATTGCAAACAGATTCACGTAGTACACAGTGAAGGATGAATGATCTATTATGCAATGTACAGATACATAGATATTCTTGCAGTACACACAGAGCCTCAACAATGCAACAAAGACATCGAAGTGCAATGACTTTGCTGGAAGGACAATGTTTACAAAGTGGAGATCTAGTATTTTGACTGCACTATTCAACAAAATCCCAACTTGTTCCAATATAGACAGTATTATTTTGCAGTATTAACCACAGATATGAACTTGCTGCTTCATAATGGAGGTGGACTGAGAAATAGGCATCAGATTCAATCATCCCCAAACTTCACGGGCATTTGAAAGCTAAGCACAGATTCAAACATCTTCATAACAAGACAAACCACTTTCCTGACCCCTACCCCATCTCAAGAGTGTTTGAAATCTGGATTAAAATGTTGTGGTTTGAATCTATATTTAGTTTCTGGTCTCTACAAACAAAAAGTTAAATTATTTTTTCTCCTTGGTGCTAACACTCAAGAAATGCTCAAAATGAATTTCACTGGCAACAACAGTTCTTAATTTTCCATTGCAACAATGCAAGAGGGATGAAAAATCACATCCTATATCATGCCTTCCTTCCCTATCCCATGCTGAATTTCCAAGAGGAAACTGTATGGTAACAATTATTATAGTATTAAATTACCAGCGGTTAGAACTCTACTTACTTGGCCTCAGAACACGGAGCGAACAATGCTCATCCAGCCAAGCCACTGCAGTCTGGTTCAGGTCCTCTAAACTGGTCGTAGACACCCTTCCATTGAAGGTCTCAAACAATGGCTTAATGATAATACTAAACTGCAAATCATTGAGGGTTAAGGGGAAAAAAAGAGGAGCATAGAGCATCTTAATAATAATAAAAAAAACCATTAATAGTTCAATGTAAGTGGAAAACAGAAGGCATTTAAATGGACTTCAACCAGGAAAGGGACACTAACATTTAAAGAAACATTTCTACCTGGGATATTAAAATAAAATAAAATCTAACGTCAGTGCTCTTCAGCTATGTTGTTTGTCTACTTTAGTAATTCATTCTGGATGAACAGTGAAATTAGACTGATATATTTACGGACACTTTCAATGCTTGGTCCCCATGCACTAGCATCATGCAGTAGAATCTGGGTTGCAAATAATAGAAAGGAACATTTAAAAGAAATCATGAAAAATGTTTCTAGTCCTAGTAGTTTGTATCCCTCCTTTTTATTATACTGTTGTTACAAAAAGATGCAGCTAGCCTTAGACACAGCCTATGAAACCGCGAGACATCCCTCTTGGGGACACCGCTGCTGATCAGAATCCTTTGGCAATCAGTGCTAACAGCAGCAAGCTATGGACAGGCAGCTACTCTGTTTGGTTTCCCAAGCTTTAGGGATTCCCCCACTTAACTCCTCTACCCTGAAGGATGGACACTGTGATGGCTACAACCCTACTAGAAAAGGAGGACTGGACAGGGTTATCAAATTGTAATGAGCTGAAAGATACTGAGCAACATATGCTCATTCTCTCCTGCTAGCAGAAGGCTGCATCCTTCAGAGCACACTTAGCCTCCGCTGGCCCCATGTAGCAGGGACTGGGAGCAGATATCAAATCAGGGTCTCCTATATCGCAGCTGAAACTGTCACTAAGCTTGACCTTCAAAGCAATTTGTTATGATGTTGTTTGAATAATTCTAGAATAAAAACAACCCGCCCGCAACTAAATCAAAACTTAAAATCAAACCAGCTTGTGAAATATGTACCCATGGAACTTATCCAGGGCTTTAAAGATAGTTCAGTTCTATGATCGGTGGCCCTGAGAATCTACCACAATCTTTAGATCTTCTGATAACAGTAAAAAAAAATTTCCAATTCCATCAAAGCGTGGAAATATGGCATAAACAAGTCTCAACATTGTAATATGCTCCTGGTACCCTCCAATACTAATGGCCAAGATCAGTCTAATTATTTCCTGTTATGTTTAAAGGGACTGCCTGTGCTTATACCCCCTTGTAAAATGACTGGAAAGGTAATGTAATAGGCTATTCTTCAGCTATCTCTACCAGCCCAAGATCAGCTTACTCATCCCCCTCCTTTCCGTAGCAGAAACTCTTACGGGATTTTCAGATTTATGTTATAAACCTCCTTCACTGCTTTACAGTCATTTCACCCTGGTGAAAAGTTTCATTAGTCATCACGACTGCTGACTATGGGCACAGATAGCCTCCTAAGCTTTCGCTGGACAGTATTCTGGAAAACGTCAGTGCGTCCTGAGAATTACACCCAATTGCTAAAAAGGTACTTGGAGGTATAGCCTGCTATGAGAGGTGGTTTGCTGAGAGTATTATTCACTCCCTCCAAGGTCCCTGCTGCAAACTGCCTAAAACAATAGCTCTGATAAGCGTAAACTGCCCAGTTCATCTCAGTGAGGCATTAACTCTGAAACCTCATGATGCCAATTTAGATCCCAACCACCATTTTACTGCTGATCATTTAGGAGAAATATCCAACTATCCCAAATTGCCTCCCACATCTTCCTGAGTGCCAAAAGTTCGAATTGCCTCCTACGGAGCTGCCAAAACTCCCAGCTTCCTCCCTGACAACTTCTATAATGCTCTTAAGTCTTTTTAAAACCAAATTCTGCAGGAGTTGAACATTTTGGAGGAGTGTAAAATATAATATCCAATTAAGCAACACATGGGATATTGTCCTTAGTTGATCAATAATTTTCACAGTTAAATCAATTGCAGGCCACTCGTTTTCTACTTTCTCTGAAGCTGCTCCAGCACGAGGTACTAGAATGCTGCAAAATCATTGGGCTTTTCCCACAGACGTTAGGTCAAACTTGCTGCAGAGCACATGGAAGCCTTTCCTAAAAGTGTTGCACAATCTGACTAAGGGACAGAGTCCAGTTGTTCAGGCCCAACGTTGTGGTTCCATTAAATACTGGTGAATATGAACAAAAATAGTATCTTAGCTTTCTCTTAAAGCGTCTGCAACTCAACACAGCAGTCAGTGCAGGAGAACCACGAAGAGAAACCAGTCTGGTTCACTGTACAGTACGAGTGAAGGGCAAAAAGAAAACCACATAAACGGTAAAAAGCACATGTGATTTTATTAAAATTAAATTTTAATAATCTCAGTAATGATTGGTAAGGAATCGATTATTTAAATACCACTTATCTTGACAGTGGTCCTTTCTAAAAAATGAAACAGACGAGCTATACCTTAGGGACAGTATTCACTAAACTTTAACAGTTTTTAAACCATAATAACGAATAGTAATAATACTTTGCACTCCTACAGCACCATCCTTCCAAACCTCTCGAAGAGCTTTACAAACGTTAATGGATTTATACCTCACAATACCCTGTGAAGCAGGGAAATATTATTTGCATTTTACAGATGAGAAAATGGAGGAACAGAATTACTTAAGTGACTGGCTAAAAGTCACAGCATCAGTTATTGGCAGAGCTGGGATTAGAACCCAGTGTTCCTGACTCCCAGTCCTAGTCTCCAGTCACAAGCCTCTAGGGATTTAGTGCTTTTTTGATATAAATGCAATGTACATGTGAAAGGATACAATCCAAAACTTCCAGTTCTGGAGGGTCCTGTTTCTCACATACTCATCAAACATACTCCGCATGTGATCAAATTTCTGTCGGGTTATGGGAACCCCGGTAGCAGGGAGCTGCTGTTGACAAGAACTGAAGAAAAAGGCCAGAGCTCAAAATCTCTTTCCAGAAAGGAGATATTTCTCTTCCAAACCAAACACTAATACAGGACAAGCACCAAAGGCCAGTACCACCGGACTGACGCTGCCTATTCGGAGGTAACCCACTAAAATGAAGAGGACAAACCTCATTCATTTCATGACTCATTAATGTGTATTGTGTAATACTGTTTTCCTATCAGTTTTGTCCATATGCATTTAGCAAAGAGAATTTTCAAGCTGCTAAGCTTTTATTATTACAAATAATAGAGCTAACAGCAAAGTAAAACATCTAACAATGTAATTTTCAGGGCCCACTTAGAAAGGAATAAAAACACTAAAACTAGCAGTCAGATGATAAAAACACTAATATTTTCTTCAAATTCTCATGATTTTAGAACACAGTCCAAATTAAAGGATGAATTTAAAGTCAACTGAATAGATTTTATCAACTCCTACAAATATAATTGATTGCTTTCCTCAAAACCCTAATTACATAACAGAACACTTAACAAGTCTGTGGATGAAAAGGACTACAGACCACAAAATGCTTTAAAACGAGGTAATGATAGTTACCTTCCATTGTAAAGGTGGGGAAACTGAGGCACAGAGCTATTAAAGTGACTTGCCCAAGGTTACGTGGGAAGTCAGTCGCAAAGTCAGGAAGAGATCCCTGCACCCTGACTCTCAATCCTGTGCTCTATTCACTGGCATTATTTCTTCCAATAATGAAAGATTACATACAAAAGGACAGTTGCAGCTAAACTACTTTAAGGGACATGATTTCTGATCCACGGTACAATACAGCTTTGAACACAATGCCCCCTGGCCACTTCTCAGAAGTGGGCCATTTTTGGTGTTACCACCATATACACCAATACTCAGAGCCCATTGAAGGTCAACACAGAAGCCTACTGATGCCCATCCTATTATGACTTTGCTTTTTCATTGGGATCCACTGATTTTTTCCTCCTCTTCAATGTCCCGCTGCCATTTAACCTAATATTTGATGCAGACACCCAGTGTTATTACCCAAAGAAATGCTCCCCATGCTCTGGTCATTATGGAAAAAAGGTAACAATTCCCCTCAAAACCTCACATGATGGTAGCATTTAGCTCCTCAATCTCCTCCCGGAGGCGCCTAGTTTCCTCTTGTGACTGCATTCTCTCCTGCTGTAGTTTAGCGATATATTCCACAGTCTTCTGGAGCGTGATTGCATGGCTGATCTGTACCGAAGACAAACACAAAGTTGACTTTCTGGAGTTGAGCTAAACAGCCTCAGAGTTTGCCCCAAACCAAATATAGCACCTACAGAAGCATTTCTGCCCCTTTATCACATTCCTTATCCACCCTAGTAAGACACTTTGGGATTGGCAGATGAAAAGTGCTACAGAAGAGCAATTAACCAGTTAGGTGTTTATCCTGACTCTTATTAGCACTGGTATAGTGAAAGATGCATGTGTGTGCAACTTGCCCTCTGTTTTCCAAATTGGATTTTGACTACTTTCTCAATGGAAATGTTTAAACTGTTCGTTAATCACTTTCCCCCTTAACAAGTATTCATAATTTTTTATGAGGGGTGTGATGTCCTCTCTGATGTGTTTCACATGTTACTAAAAGTTGTACGTTAAGGAGATAATTCAGAACATTTGATTCTATAGGGTTTGGCATTTTCTCATTATCATTAAACAGATGGGAGTGTGGTCTAGTGGTTATTAAAGGGGCCAAACAGCATTACTGAGTTCTATTCTAGGATCTGCCTCTGTGTGCACCTTTGACAGGACAGAAATAAATAAGGCCTACATTTATTATAATCCATTAAAATCATTTCAATAAATAAAATAAGATGTTGCATCAGTGAGCCCTCCTCACTTTGACTCTAATCAATCCACCCTGGGCTTTAAGCAGGTCACAATCTTTCTGTGCTACAGTTTACCCATCTGTCAAATTTGTACATGACCTGCCTCAGAGTGGTGTTGTGAGGATTAAGGAATGTTTGTAAAATACTCTGGAAATGGTTGATGAAAGGAACCATATACACTAAGTTTGAAGCATTATCATGCTGTACCTATGATCAAGTCTCTGTTACTGGAGCTCCAGGAGCAAAGAGGACTGCACTGCCCAGTTTCCTTTCTTTCCCCCTTGGTTCCAAAACTGAAGCTCATGCTCAAACAGGACTCCCTGCAATTTTGAGACTCGTACCAGTGGTAAAGTTAAGAGCACAAGAGCTGGCACGCACTCAGCTACCTGGCCAGTAGCAACAGATTTTCTTCTACCCATCCTGGGAATCCTCACCTAAACTCTTATGTCACAGATGTGTCAAGTAACTTCACTTTGATGTGTACTTCACATTCTCCAGTGAAACAAGTGATGTTCGGGTTTATTAACAACCCTTTTCAGAATGAGTGATGGTTTCTATAACTTCTCTCGCCAGGTTAAAAATGCACAGCACTCATGGACAACTTACTGACTTCGAGTTAGCTGATACCAAGCTGTTCAGGGTGCTAAAACCAATCTTGATATTAAATCTTCTCTTTTGTTCTGCTGAAATATGCTTCACCCTTCGATTCTACATAAACAAATAAAATTAGCTCATCAGTCTATGCTGGTTTTTCCACCACTGCCCTATGGTCATTTTTGCTATTAAAATCTATACAATTTTATCTTTTGCTGAATTACAGTTACCATGGAATCCACAGCCTTCCTTAATGCTGCAAAATATCATAGTGATATTAATTACTTGCACATGGCAATTTAAACGCTTTCAGAAGTGCCCCCGTACTAAATGCAAACCAAAACTGGTTTAATAGGGCTTTCTTCTTAGTTTTATGAACACTTCTATTAGTTTTAAGTTTCATGATGTTTAAAAATACCCCCTAAAATTCTGACAGTGTCTCTTTGCACGTAATTTTAAAGGTCTAAGGATGTAAACTATGGGCCTGACCCACCATTCCTAGCGCAGCAAAAACTCCCACTGAAGTCAGTAGACTTTATGAGTGTGAAAGGAACCTAAAACTGGGCCCAAACATTTGGGATATAACCTCTGGCACGTACGGATGCTTTAAATCATTGTTTGGCTTATGTGCTACCATACATTTCTAAAGCTGTCAAACATCTTTTTCCATCAGAACCCTGAAAAAGGACTAATCCGATTTAGCACTTTTATAGTGCTTTACAGAAGACGGGTAACCGTCATTAGCCTCCTTTTACAGAGGGAAAAAAGGAGGAAGAACAAGGTTGTGCGATGTAGGCGTCCACTCAATAAGTCAGTGGCAGATTCTGGAACAAAACCTAGATTTCCTGACTCACAATCCAATGCCCTACCCACTGGACAAGCTGCTGTACTGTAATCTAAGCAGTTTTGCTCAGCAAGACCATCATTTTTAGTTTCGAGAATGACGACATTCCAAAAAGAGTGAAGAATGGAAGGCTAAAGGTGGGCAAACATCAAAGAGCCTCTAACAATCACTCATCCTTTGCCTGCTTACCAACATATTGGGACTTAAAACATTTAAAATACAAAGCATTCAGAGTCACCAATATTTTTGTCAAAAAACGGCTACAAAATTTGATTCATTGTATGTTTGTTTTCTCAAGGACACCACATCATCTAGTGGCTGCCTACTTCTAAACAAAGAAACAGAGTTGATAGCCTTCTTTGGTCTGTTGTGGCTTTCATTGTGTTTCTTGTGTAATCAAGGAAAAATTCTACGAAGGCCAACTAGTGTGAGAGATACAGCCAAGGCCTCTAGCAGTCTGATTGGCATTTCTATAGTGGCTATTCCTCCAAAGTAAATCCAGACTACAACTTGGAATGGAGCTTGTAAGGTTATTCACATGGATGGCTCAAAACATGTGTTCTTACACCACATGGCTAGGACTCTCTTAGTAACCATAGCAGCTCAGTGTTTTGCCATTCCAGGGCTAGACTGGCAGGTGGCTCTCTTCTGTACCTGGGTCAGTGCACTCTTTCTGCTCTGCAGACAGGAACCCCTATCCATGTGCAACTGGTATGGCCAGTCCTCCGTCCTTCCAGCTCTCTGTGTAGAAAGACATCCTGGAGGGTATATGCAGCTCCTGCTATTCCATGTGCATGCCCTCCAGAAATTCTATCCCTTGCGGATGTGTTAGATAGCATGGTAGATACAGATGCACAAAACAGGAAATGACAGCAGAAAAGCAGCTGTCTGAGCAGAAACTGAACTGTGTAACTGTAACTGCTTAAGGTGACTGTAACACCATTTACAAAATCAAGGTTAGAAACCGTAGTGTGGACACAGCCTTACAGCGAACTTGGTTATAATGATACTCCTTGTGCAGCTGAGGGATTTCAGTGCATTTCAATGGGCTTTCACTGCAACAGATTCCATCGTGCTAATCTTCTTGGAATGCAGCAGTTATCCTACCAGCTAGGTGTTGGCTGCTGCATTTTAAGGAGAGTAGAGGAGGATGAGGAGACGAGAAGATGCCACTATCCCCTGGATGGATTGATGAAGGGTGACAAAAATTCCTAACTCCGGCTCATGCTGCAGCTGTTGCAAGGAGAGAAGGGGAGACAGGCCAGCCAGGAAATATCTGCCCTCTAGTGGGGGCAAGGAGAGGTCTTTGTAGAGGAAATTTTTTATAGTAAAACTCCACCTACGGTGATTTTTGTGTGTGGAAGAACACCCTCCACTACATATAGACAATTTATACAGTAGGGAACATGTCCCCAAGTGAAGTGCAGCCACCCCTCTGGGGAAAAATGGCAGCTCTTTAATAGCACACAGCAACAGTACCACTTTCTGCTTAGGAAGAGTGGTGAAGACACCATGTCAAAATGAATCTTTGAGAGGAATGTCAGAGAGTCTAAATTTAAATTATCCCAATATGAATCCATTATCCCAATATGAATCCACCCAGGCCATTAAGGCTAACACCCCACCAGTGGTACATGTATCACTATGTTTGTAAAAGGAGAGGAGATTTGACAGAAAGGAAGTCAGCTGGAGTTCTGTTTCCACTAAATTGACCTGCTGTTTCATCATCATTAAAGTTCATTGAGCTCTAGTGTATTCAGTCTTGCACTTTCTTTGGGCCTTGGGAAAGGACCAAACAGGGCAGTTGCCAGGGGCTATCAGAAAGTACCAGACACAGCCAGGTGAAATCACCCCAACAAACAGCACTGAAGATCAGGAGCCCCCAAAACTGGGCAGCCAGAAGAGCTCCCAACAGAACAGCAATAATCTGGATGAAAAACCACATGCACAGACAAGCTAAAACAGCTTAGAAGTCTAAGGCTAAAACCAGCTGAATACAGATCTACCAGTTAAAACCTAGATCTGTCGTAAGGGTTATATGAACAACAGTATCAAATACTGTCATGGTTGATAATGAGAAACAGAAATACAGCCTCCTTGTGCATGTTGGATAACAAATCACTGCTGAGCAGGGCAAGATCAGTACCATTACAAAGCCTGAAGCCATAATGAAATGTTTAAAGTGAAATACAGCAACACAAATGTAATGCAAGCTAAGCCACAACCACATATGCAACCTCATTTATCAAGTGACTTACAGTCTAGTCTATACAGTCTAAATCAGGAAATCAATAAGCTACAAAGACAAATAAGGAAGAAAAAACTCAAAGGATGGAACATGTACCTTAAATGCAGCCATCTGAGGGTCAGTTGTGGATTTTCCTGAGCAATTATTCTGTGGAGACTGAGGACTGGGGCTTTGTTCAGATGGGCAGGGAGAGGCCTGTCCTGAATTCTGACAATCTCGGCCTTCGAAAAGGAAACGTCAGATCATTAAAAAAATAGCTCTCTCTAACAAACTGAACTGTTGATTAGCAGTTTCTACCCAGATCATTTAATCTAGCCACTGACTGCACTTCTAGAGCATCCAATGCTGTAATATCTAGGTTCTAGTAGGATGATCAGATGGCTAGGAAATCCAAATATTTCACAAGCAATGGCTAAATGCCTTGTGGCGACATGTTCTCTCCACTTCAGGCAAATTTGTGTTAGGGTGTCTAGGACCTAAACTGACTATCCTACCGTGACCTACTTGCACTGTGACCCTCCAAGTTCCTAAAGCAGGAAGCAAAATATTTAAATAATTCTTACTATCCCATGAAAGCAGAGCACTAAGGGAAAAGGACAGGGACACCTACTGTTGCAGGGAACCCTTGGTAAGGTGTGAGACTAGAATGTGCTTAGACACCCTCTAATGAAAGCTGTTGTAGAAGTGGTGCAAAGTATTAGAATTATATTTATTATATTAAATGATAAATTTCTATAGCATTTTATGGAGTACTGAAATGCAACCACTTCTGGAGTGGACTAGTACAGCGTAACAGTGCACAGAAACACTAACCAAAAGCTTAGGGCAAGAACTGAAGACTATTATAGACAACTGAAAGTGTAGGGAATGGGGCTCACAAGCTATTTCTACAAAGAATTCCCCAAGATATGTAATAACCACAGCTGGCCAAGATCTGTTTTACATCCCCCTTAAAGGTGGATGCATATGGGGGAGAGTCAGAGAGTTTAGGTCTCTAACTTACTAGGTGTAGGTGAGGGAACTTGTGAACAACTACTGTGGGAAGGGATTTGCTCTCCTTTCACTTCTTGGACTGCACTAGGAGAGAAGAGATGCGAGACTGTGGACTGCACTTGCTGGTTACTCGGAGCTTGCTGTGCTTGACCAACCAGAATGTTATTATGGAATTCCATCACCCCGGGAGCCTGGAAACAACACAGGAATATTACAGAAAGAAAAATACAAAGGATTCTATTATCTTGTTTTTCAATGGGAGTGTATAATGTTAAATTAGTACATAACTATCTGATGACAGGAACTCCCCAAACTAGTGCTAATATATTATGAACAATCAGGCACAAAAGCCAGACTTGTGGCAAGAGTCCCACATGTTTTCATAATTCAGTGCAATGTTAGAATATGTTAGCAGCAGTGAAAAAGCAATTTCGTCTTATTATACACAGGGTACACTTAACATTTCTGTCTCACATGCACTCAAACATACTGGACAAACACACTGGCATACTCAAGACAAACTTCTCAACTGGCAAGTGGAAAGTCAAGCTGGATTCTTTCTGGCTCTTTCATCATCATTACTTATGGGCCTATCACAGGGGTGGACCGGTGAGGTTCAGTGGCATGCAATGTGCAGGAAGTCAGACAAGATGATCATGATGGTCCATTCTTGACTGGAAGTCTATGAGTCAAAAAACTCTCTGCAACTGGTGTCTGTTATGAATTCTGTTGACGTGTAAGCCACAGAAGAAACCAGTTCACCCTCCCGAAGCTGTGCAGATTATATAGTGCTAAACAGCCACACAATGTAGATAAATCAAACGTTAACAGATAACTCTGAGCACACCAACAGATCTGTTGAGTAATGAGGGGACATCTATACCTAGTCACTTTTTGAAGCATTACCACACTTTAAGGCTCTAACAACATGCAAACTCCAGCCCAAAGATTTTTTTCTTTTCTTTTCCTTACTCTGGGAATTGCAGCTGGTGCAATTACAACACTAGGTGGAGACATGGCCGGAGTCAAAATCCGCTCTCTTTTTAAAGGTGCTGGGGTTACGATCACAGCTCTGGACTGTCCCTGAAAGGCAGCTGAAGAATACAACTGAAGTTAAAATCGTTATTGACACGAAAGATCTGGAGAATGTTATGTAGGGAACAAACTAGTGTTGATTGGGAGAATGGACTAAATGGAACCAAACAGGTATTTTCTGTACAACTTCGCCAAATCATCTTTATTCTAAGTTCTCTCAAAGATCAAGCTGCAACACAAACTGCCACTGCTAGGTGGCTCCAGGATACAAAAAGGGCTTATAACAGGGATACTTGGTCCTGCTAGTGAAGGCAGGGGGCTGAACTCGATGACCTTTCAGAGTCCCTTCCAGTTCTATGAGATAGGTATATCTCCATATTTATTATTTAAGTGTTTTAATTTATGTGGGTTTTATAACTGATGTAATTGCACCTTGAGGATGTGACGGGTGTACTTTGCAACCTAATTTGAGACAGAATTGATGTTGAGCCCATTAACAATGAAGCCATTCATTGTCCAGCCAGAGGTGCAAATTCCATGGGTAACATAGGGGCACACCTTAGCCCCAGCATACAAAGGCAGATATATGCTCCTGCTGAGAAAGGGCCTAGAACACATTTCACTAGGTCAGTAGTGCATTTCTTGGCTGTTGACGGCACATGGCCTCTTGCTTTTTAATCCATTAGGTGCACATAGGAATGGCTTAGAAACACACCCAGTAGTGTCTTAATGCTATTAACCATAGATCAAGCTATTTCAAGTGACACATCTTTGTGCTAGGATTTGGGATGCAGCAGACTTGAGGATGTTAATGGGAATTTCTCATGGGCTGCCATAGCATTATGCGCCCATGGCAGGCAGACACACAAACTCTTTTGCTTTTCAGTAATTTCCATTTCACAATAATCCTTCAGGCTGTGTATTTCTGGGGGATTGGCTATAGCAGTGGTTCTCAACAAGGGATCTGGGGCCCGCTAGGGGGCCACAAGCAGGTTTCAGGGGGGTCTGTCAAGCAGGACCAGCATTAGACTTGCTGGGGTCCAGGGAAGAAAGCCAAGCCCCACTGCATGGGGCCAAAGCCGAAGTGTGAGCAAGGTAGCTTTGCGGGGGCCCCTGTGGCATGGGGCCCTGGGCAACTGCTACCCACTAACATGTGCCTTGGCTTTTATATGTAGAAAATCAGTTGTCATGGCACAGGTGGGCCACGGAGTTTTCATAGCAGGTTGGGGGAGAGGGGGAGGGGAGACTTGGAAAGAAAAAGGTTGAGAACCCCTGCGCTATAGCGTATTTTGGATGACTTAAGTCACTTGGGTCCTCAGCCAGGTCATTTTAGCACATCCCTGAAGGCAGTGTACAATAATCCCGAGAAATAAATGTGCTGCCTGTTCTGTGTATTCGTGGAGACTGTGCAGCCCCTTGGCAGCTGTTCCTGATGAGAAGTTCTGAGCTCTCTCATCTGGCTCATGCTTGCTGCTCTCAGATATCTGCAGTAGATGGTGGGTTGGACAACGCTGAAAGCTCAAATGTCGTAGATCCCCACAGTCAGATTCTAATCAGATTTTAATCTGTGTGTTACAGCCTCATGACCATGAACCAACAATATTTCTCCATATCATTTGCATTCAGAGCAAATGGGCCAACATAGGGACATTTCAGAAACTGCCTCTGAAACAAGCTCAAATCCTGAGGGGTCTGTGGCTTCTGCTGCCTTTAGAGTGTTAACATGGTCCTGAAAACAGACACCGCTTGCCTGAATCTCTAAGAGCCCCAAGCGAGGCAGCTTGAGGCAAAGGCACACGAACCCTAAAACTTTATTTCTTAGGGTCCCGTATCACTGAAATGTCTTCCTCCTCGCTACACCAGCCCTGCTCATAAGCATTAACATTCATGGAGTTAGTCTACACTTACAGTGGTGTGTAGACTAGACATGTTACGCCCAGTTAGCAATAGCAGTGTAGACGGTGAGGCACAGCTTAACTGTATAGTAAAGTGCCCTACATGCCTGGGTATATACTCTACATGGCTCTCTGCACACCCATGCAGTGCTTCCCACATCTACACTTCTATTTTTAGTGAAAGGCTCTGGCAAGGGGGAGGCAGAGAGGAAAGGCTCTAGCAGCTCCCCACTGCCAGAGCCTTTTACTGCCACATGTAGCTACACACACTGCAGTGAGTGTGGACGCAGCCTGCTTTTCAATGTGGAGTGTAGCTACAGGTACCCTATGTGCTGCGGCAAGTGTAGACAAGGTCACAGAAACAGAGGAACAGCCCCATTTGATCTGACAGTTTGGTCAGTTTAATCAGGTATATCCCTTTGAAAAGAAGCCAATACCTGAATTAACACTCTGCATCTGTCTAGTGCTCCGAGAGCTCTGTACCTCAGCATACAACTGAGGTAGGTAAATATCCTCATGTTACAGAGGGAGTCACTGAAGCAAAGAGGGGTGAAAGGACTTGCTAAAGGCAACCAAAGGACTCAATGGCAGAGCCAGGAACAGAATCCAAGACCTCCTGATTCCCGGTCCTATGCAAACTCCAATGGTCCATCCTGCCTCCCTTATAATCAGATTAAAATTCAGGGCTGTGGGAAATGTCTTTTTTTGTTGCCGTCCTGAATGTTTATTTGGAAAGTGGATTCGGAGAAGGTAGTGCTGGTAACAATAAATAGCCTCACCATCAAGATTTCTAGGTACCTCCAGTGACACCCAGGGTGCTGCACATTAGCATATTTTTGTTAATGTTAATTTCCACCTACAACAGCAACTGTGCCCCTCCCTCACGTTACTCCCTCCCAGCAGAACAAGGAGGAACCCCCGTGACTCTCACCTGGGGTGATGAAGGCATTTTTTAATACTAAGGACACCGTTTCAGGCTTTGGAGCAGGCACTATTTTTTGTGGCTGTTTGGGCCTCGTTCCAGCATTCGCCAGGGGAATGGCTTTAGGGACTGCAAACGTCAGGTGGGGTTGCAGCTGAGGCCGGGGCTGCCCCTGCACAACAGCAGTCTGTAGAATCAGGTTACAAGGCACTCCTCCCCCTGGCTGCTGCGTTGCCAGGATGCGGTTCTGGCTCTGGCTGAAGGTGGTAGCAGAGGGGTTGTGGGTCAGGGTGGCAGAAGCCGTGTGGGTAACAATGGAAGATTTGCAGAGGCCAGACTTTTGAGTTTCTGGAGCAGTAAAAGCAGACGGCTGGGAATTCAAGCTGGCCTTCAGAGGCACCGTGGGCAAAGCGGCTTGGTGTGGTGGGACAGTGGGCTGCAGCAGCGACACTGGAGCTGGGAACACCGGAAGAAATGGCTGCTGGCCACTTAGAGATGAATCGGAATTGAAGTCTGATGGCTGGATGAAAGAGCCCTCACTTCTAATGTTGGAGCATTGGTTAGCACCAACATCAGGAATGACAGGAGCAGGTACCGATGAGGCAATCAATCCTTCATTGAGGTTCACTGTTGGGAGTGTGCTGGGTAAAGAACCCGAGGGCAGGACAGAAGACTGTCAGGAGAAAAAAAAAATTAGTATAGAT
Organism: Terrapene triunguis; assembly: GCF_002925995.2. Lineage (NCBI taxonomy): Eukaryota > Metazoa > Chordata > Testudines > Emydidae > Terrapene > Terrapene triunguis. The sequence goes on from NW_020664585.1 coordinate 6,397,945, forward strand.
TAATGCTTGACATTGAAGATGGGCCAGCACTGGAAGATTTTATCTGAACCTTTCCTTACACTCAATTGTGAAAGGGGAGAATGAGGCTTAGATCTGAATCACTCCTAGTTATGCTAAGCCAACACCTTCCACATCACGAACTAAATAACTACAACTACCTCTAGTTTTGCCCATTTCTCCTTGGCTCTCCTGTAAGTGCCTTTCAGGTAAAGATCTTCCAGAGGGTTGAGATCCACAGCTCTTCAGAGGGAGGAAGTCACCAATATCCTTGTATTACAGATAAGAAAACTGAGGTACACAGAGGTTAAGTGACCGGACCCAGGTCCCACAGCTAGTCAATGACACAGCTGGAAACAGAACCCAGCAGTTAAGTCTCCCAGTTCCCTGCTCTACCTGCTAGTCCACACTCCCTTCCAGTACATATGATTCGTTATAGCAAGGCCCAACTCCATTCAGAGACAGCATTATTTCACTCGAAGCACAAAACACTCTCTCTACATAATTTAAAGGCTGTTCCTCAAAAACTAATATTTTAAAGTACAAAGAAAATTCTGTTCTGAACCTGACATGGTGGAAGACAAAGGTATTTAAGTCACAACAGTGCAAGTACAGTACATGTACCAGTTAGTTATTGTAATAATTTCTTTTATTGGTAAATCAGAGGAAAATATACTGTATTAAACAAGTACTGTAAGTGTTTATTCAATTCTATTTACATGAGTTTGTCTGATACCGCATATTAGTACGTGAAGATCTGTATAGTACTTATATATTTGAGCTCTGGCAATTTTCACTACATAAAACCTCTTTACCTGGGAAGAATGGCTGCTGGTATCTGTCATAGCAGAACTGGCAGCAGGGACAGAAGAGAAAAAGTTGCCGGAGCGACTGGATGAGAACAGATCTGAAAGAATGTGAAAACAAATATTAAATGTTTTACTCCCTATATTACGGTAGAACATTGCTACGTAGCACTAAGTAATGGGAGACTCACTGAGAATTAGCAAGTAAATGAATAAATAATTAAAAAACAAGGAAACTGCATCATCACAAAATGTACTCTGCTTATTTACAAACACAAAGATGTTTGCCTGTCTTATTGAGATTTACGAACTCTTTGGGAAAGGGATTATTTCTCAGCTATGCTTGTAAAATGCCATGCAAATTTAGTGGATTTGAGTGAATTTCAGCCCTGCGCAAGGTCCAGGCACCACTTGAGTCCCACTTAAACTCTATTTTCTATTTTAAACTTTATTCTAGAGTAAATAATGAAAAAGTAATGGAGGTCTCAGTAACATGAGACTTTGCATTTGGCTATTAAATCGTTACTAAGAAATGGGGGAACCACAGAGACTGTATATGTGAACAATGGGGTGTGAGGATTAGGAAGACACCAATTAGCATCATTCTCCTGTAAGGTCCTCCGCTGACACCTGATGTTCTCCCATACTATCAATGGGTAACGTTTCAAAAGCCACTTCTCTGTAAACCAGGTTCTCTGAAAGCTGTGTTCTTCCAAGTCTAATCTTAGGACACGGACTCCTACAAGTGCATTTCAAAACCCAGTCAGGCAAAGAACTGGTCTTGCAACAGTGAGAGGATCTCTCTACATTTTTTTTTTTTTTTTAAATTAGATTTCAAATACTTTTGAGCTTTGGTTCCATTTTCATGCTGCATAAAGAGGATAAATATGTTGGTTTGCATAGTTAACTTTTCTGTTCAAAACCCATTGCCGCTATAGCAGAAAGACAGTAAACTCATTTTCCCCCTTAATCTTACCCTGAAAAGATTCAAAAGTATCCATGAAATCTAGATTTGGCTGGAGAGGGATAAGTCCTGGCTGAATCATGTCAGCATTTCCTAAGTGTGCTGGAAAAACCAAAAGAGAGAGACAGGTTAATTTTGCAGGATACATGCCACTTCAGTTTATTGCAATGTGGATATAGGTTACTCAAAGAAAGCCTGGCACTTTGCTGGAACATAAGAATGGCCCTATTGGGTCCAGACCAAAGGTCAATCTAGCCCAGTATCCTGTCTTCCAACAGTAACCAGGTGCCCCAAAGGGAATGACCAGAACACGTGATCATCAAGTGATCCATCCCCTGTTGTTCATTCCCAGTTTCTGGCAAACTGGGGCTTGGGCAGGGGTGAGCAAACTTTTTGGCCTGAGGGCCACATCTGGGTTTGGAAATTGTATGGAGGGCCATGAATGCTCACAAAATTGAGGGTTGCGGTGCGGGAGGGAGTAAGGGCTTCGGCTGGGGGTGTGGGTTCTGTGGTGGGGCTGGGGATGAGGAGTTGGGGATGCAGGGGGGTGCTCCAGGCTGGGACTGAGGGGTTCGGAGGGTAGAAGGGGGATCTGGGCTGGAGCAAGGGGTTGGGGTGCAGGAGCGGTTCAGGGGTGTAAGCTCCGGGTGGCGTTCACCTCAAGCAGCTCCCGGAGGCAGCGGAATGTCCCCCCTCCGGCTCCTACGCAGAGAGGAGGCTCTGCATGCTGCCCCGTCCGCAGGCACCGCCCCTACAGCTCCCATTGGCCGCAATTGCCAGACAATGGGAGCTGCGGGGGCAGTGTTCGGAGCCCCCGGCTGCCCCTACGCATAGGAGGCAGAGGGGGGACATGCTGCTGCTTCCGGGAGCCGCGCAGAGACCTGGCATGCATGGAGCGGGGCAAGCCCCCAACCCCGCTCCTTGGCTGGAGCGGGGCAAGCCTCAGACCCCACTCTCCAGCTGGAGCTTGAGGGCCGGATTAAAATGTCTGAAGGGCCAGATGTGGCCCCTGGGCCATAGTTTGCCCACCCCTGGGCTAGGGACACCATTCCTGCCCATCCTGGCTAATAGCCATTGATGGACCTATCCACAATGAATTTATCTAGTTCTTTTTTGAACCCTGTTATGGTCTTGGCCTTCACAACATCCTCTGGCAAGGAGTTCCACAGGTTGACTGTGCATTGTGTGAAGAAATACTTCCTTTTATTTGTTTTAAACCTGCTGCCTATTAATTTCATTTGGTGACCCCTAGTTCTTGTGTTATGACAAGTAGTAAACAACACTTCCTTATCTACTTTCTCTACATCAGTCATGATTTTATAGACCTCAATCATATCTCCCCTTAGCCATCTCTTTTCCAAGCTGAAAAGTCCCAATCTTATTAATCTCTTCTCATATGGAAGCCATTCCATACCCCTAATCATTTTTGTTGCCCTTTTCTGAACCTTTTCCAATTCCAATATATCTTTTTTGAGATGGGGCGACCACATCTGCACACAGTATTCAAGATGTGGGCATACCATGGATTTATATAGAGGAAACATGATCTTTTCTGTCCTATTATCTATCCCTTTCTTAATTATTCCCAGAATTCTGTTCGCTTTTTTGACTGCCGCTGCACACTGAGTGGATGTTTTCAGAGAACTATCCACAATGATTCTAAAATCTCTTTCTTGAGTGGTAACAGCTAATTTAGACCCCATCATTTTATATGTATAGTTGGGATTATGCTTTCCAATGTGCATTACTTTGCATTTATCAACATTAAATTCCATCTGCTATTTTGTTGCCCAGTCACCCAATTTTGAGAGATCCTTTTGTAGCTCTTCGCAATCTGCCTGGGTCTTAACTATCTTTAGTAATTTTGTATCATCTGCAAATTTTGCCATCTCACTGTTTACCCCTTTTTCCAGATCATTTAAATATGTTGAATAGGACTGGTCCCGGGGCAGCTTACTTTGCGTAAGAGACTTTGGTGAGGGACCTTGTCAAAGGCTTTCTGAAAATCTAAGTACACTATATCCACTGGATCCCCTTGGTCCACATGCTTGTTGACCCCCTCAAAGAATTCTAGTAGATTGGTGAGGCATGATTTCCCTTTACTAAAACCATGTTGACTCTTCCTCAACAAATTATGTTCATCTATATGTCTGATAATATCATTCTTTATTATAGTTTCAACCAATTTGCCCAGTACTGAAGTCAGGCTTACAGGCCTGTAATTGCCGGGATCAGCTCTGGAGCCCTTTTTAAAAATTGGCATCACATTAGCTATCCTCCAGTCATCTGGTACAGAAGCTGATTTAAATGACAGGGTACAGACTACAGTTAGTAATTCTGCAATTTCACATTTGAGTTCCTTCAGAACTCTTGGGTGAATACCATCTGGTCCTGGTGACTTATTGCTGTTTAATTTATCAATTTGTTCCAAAACCTCCTCTAACAATACCTCAATCTGGGACAGTTCCTCAGATCTGTTACCTAAAAAGAATGGCTCAGGTTTGGGAATCTTCCTCATATCCTCAGCTGTGAAGACTGATGCAAAGAATTCATTTAGTTTCTCTGCAATGGCCTTATCGTCCTTGAGTGCTCCGTTAGCACCTTGATCGTCCAGTGGCCCCACTGGTTGTTTAGCAGGCTTCCTGCTTCTGATGTACATAAAGAAAAATTTGCTATTGCTTTTTGAGTCTGGCTAACTGTTCTTCAAATTCTTTTTTGGCGTTCCTAATTGTATTTTTACACTTCATTTGCCAGTGTTTATGCTCCTTTCTATTTTTCTCACTAGGATTTAACTTCCACTTTTTAAAGGATGCCTTTTTGCCTCTCACTGCTTCTTTTACTTTGTTGTTTAGCCACGGTGGCTCTTTTTTGGTTCTCTTACTATGTTTTTTAATTTGGGGTATACATTTAAGTTGAGCCTCTATTATCCTGTCTTTAAAAGTTTCCATGCAGCTTGCAGAGATTTCATTTTTAGCACAGTACCCTTTAATTTCTGTTTAACTAACTTCCTCATTTTTGTATAGTGAGTATAAACCTCAGGGCTGGATTTTGTAAACGCTCTGCACACACAACTCCCTCTGAGGCAGTTCAGGGATTAGGTCCCACAGAGTGCAACCCTGAGTTTTGGCTACAAGAATTTGAGCGGAGTTCTGTTGGGAAGAGGAACCTTCATCTAATGAAAAGAAAGAGGGTCATTTTTTTAAGATGCTAGACTCTCAAAGAGTGGCATGTTGATGGAACAACACTTATTTGGATTGGCTTTTCTGCAAGTTTATGGTGTATATAAATTAATAATTATTACATTAAAAAAGGAAAATAAGATTTGATGTAAATTATAATGGCCTCATAAGCAATAATACTTTCTAGTGCATGTCACGGGTAGATTTATTAGTACCAGAATGTGTACCAGAAATTAGGTGTAATGAGATAAAAAGTAAGAAACAAAATTTAGGCTGAATATCTGAATAGGATGTCTGATCCCTTAAACCATGATTTTTTAAACTTTCAAGTTTGGCACTACCGTTAAACTGATACAAGTATATACAGCCCAGGGAAATGCATTGGAAGAGAAAGATGGAGCCACCTTCTCAATCAGAAAAATGAAAAAATAAGGCTGGAAGAGAAGTGAAGCAACAAGCCTCAAGTCTCCTCTCACTGCAAAATCAACACAGCCAAAAGCAAATACATACCTATCTCTCTGGGATTTGGCCAGGCAATCAGCTGATGTGAAGAAAGCGTAGAGAAGAGGGTGTCCGTGAACTCAGACATAAGCATATCTGCATCCAGAAAGGAATCTTCCTCCATGGGGACCGGGGTTTCTCTGCCATATCTACTCTGATGCCAGAGAACCACATCATCGTCCTGCCAAAGAGGAAAGAAAAATAAGCCTGGTTATATGAAGCTGCCAGTCACATGCAGTTATTATGGCACCAAACAGACAAAGCTCATTATTTTTCACATTTTAATAAAGAGGAACATTCTATAGGAGTCATCAAAATGCATCACACCAACTTGTTAGCATCCTGCCTCCAATCACATGGAACAGACAACAGTCAATCTAGTCTGGTATTCCACCCTCTGCCACATCAGCTCAGACCAACAGTTCATCTACTCTGGCTTCTTTTACATACCAAATAGATCGATGGTTCATCTAGTGTGGCATCCCATTTCTGCTTGTTCTGGAAGAGGCCATTTGTATATCTAGTCCAATATCTTGTCTCCAGCAGGGTCACAAACCAGATGTTTTAGAAGTTAGCATAAAACCTCTGTGAAATATATCATTGCACAACACTAGACTCTGTGGGGAAATATCTTTCCAGTTCCAGCTGATGATTAGAACTGTATAAAACCAAGGTGGCTTTGGCAATGCTTTTTAATTTTTTGGGGTATAAGTGGGATTTTGCACCCAGAATTTCACTGATTTTGGGGTTTGAATGAACCCTAACAAACACAACGCAAAACTCAATTGGAACTGGTGAGGTTTCCAGCCAGAACCATGACATCCTGAGGTTTATCTAAATCTTAGCCAGGTTTGCTGAACGGTTTGTGAACCCGGGGATTGTTCTGGGCATATAATGAAGAGTGAATCCAGCTTGGGTTTACATTTAGTTACGGAAGGTCTGAAATGCTCTCTTGGTGATCAGTTTATGCCCAAAGAAGGCTCCATCGCACGACTATTTTTTGTCCCAAGTATTTGAAGCGCAGTTGCTTTTATACATCTCAACATCTAGCCCTTTTTTTTAAGTTTACCAAACTACTTGCCTATAATAGCACAGAAAAGGGACTCATTTGGTTCTGCTATGTACTTTTCCACTTGTAGCACACACATCCTTTCCCGATTCCACAAAGCAGGCTGTGTTGCCAGTTATAACTCAATAACAAGCTGTCATGTGACCAGCTGCAAAGAGGTGGCCCTGATTGGGCCAACTGGCCTGCTAACTCTCATTTCTTATGTCATCGCACTCTAGACCAAGACTTCCACCCAATCTGATTTAAGCTCAGGAAAGCTGTACTGCTCTCTATTATACAATTTATTCTAAGCAAAAGGGTGCCCCCTCTTCATAATAAATATTGAGGCCTTGGCTACACTGGCGGTGTACAGCGCTGCAACTTGTGGCGCTCGGGGGTGTGAAAAAACACCCCCCTGAGCGCAGCGAGTACAGCGCTGTAAAGCGCCAGTGTAATCAGAGCCTGCAGCGCTGCACGCTTGCTCGCAGCGCTGCAAGCTATTCCCACTCGGAGAGGTGGAGTACATACAGCGCTGCGAGAGTTCTCTCGCAGTGCTGGCGGCGCGACTACATTCGCGCTTCACAGCATTGCCGCGGCAGCGCTGTGAAGCCCCGAGTGTAGCCAAGGCCTAAGGCGAAGCGCGTGGCTTTAGGTTTTAATCACTGCAAGCTGTCATGCTTGTATACCTTTGCTACTTATCACAACTTCAATAAACAGAAATGCTGCAACTGCCTCCACAAAAATTACTTACCCGCACCAAGCTTGAAAGGTCTTCATCTTTGTGTTTTTGTAACTGCAGAGATAGAACAAAGAATCTTTTAAAAAGTAAAATTAGCTCCTGTACTTCCCAAAGGACCTGTTTCTGCAACCCCCTACTTGTGTGATTAGTCCTTACTCATGCAAGTCATTTTCTAGCCCCCATGGGACCAATCATGAGTAGAGACTATTCACAGGACAAGGGGTTGCAGGACTGGACCCAGTGTATCAATTTAGTCTTATGTATCAGTGGACCCAATGTTTATACTGGTATAACTGAATTTCCAACATTTTTGCACATTAGTAAAAGTTACGTCAGAAGTCCAACTATTAAATCAAAAAGCAATTATTCCACTCAAAATACTTTCACAGCTGCAAACAAACAGACCCTTTTCTTGAAGTATGTTCTCCACTTGTGATATTCCCTGATGACTATTTCGATTCTTCGTTTCCAATATTTCCCTTCTGTTGCAATGGCCTGAGAACAAACAAAATACATTAGGAAATATACACAAACATTAAATAGCCACACAAAGTTTTCAGGCAGACTGAAGCTATAAGATAAGTACATTAATTCTGTTTGACCTCATAACCCAGCCGACATAATGTGCTTAAATCCAGCTACTGTATAGCAACCCAGGATCCATTTAATCTTCCCCACATAAAATAAAGTGATGATGTTCAATAATAGTACCAATATGTCACTACTTGAATCACCTGTAACCAATTGCAAAGACAATATAGTACAAAAGGAAAAAAAAAAGTTTCTGAAACATAACTTTTTAAGATGCATGTTAACACAGCCATGCAAAAGCATAATGAAAATTCATCAGCCAAGGTACAAAATCTATAGGCTTACCCTTCACCATGACAACTATGAAATAAAATGTACTCACTGGGAAACAAAAACAAAAAACAAACTCCTGGCCTGGAGCGAGTGGGAAAATAGAAAGTTGCAAGGCAGTATCAACATGCACATACATCCAAAAGCTGTGAAGGAATGACACAAAACAATAAAAGCCAAGTAACAACGCTCTGGGAGAAACTTCACTCTTCAAGCCATATGCAGTGCAGTGGTACCCCAATGATAACAATGGGATCAGAATGTGGGGCTTTAACATGCCACAAGTCCTGCAAAACCAAGGACAGCAGGGCAAGTTCACAAGAACCAAGGTAGACTTAACTCCACCTTGTCTGATTGGATTGTATCTCAACCTAAAGATTAGCCTAACTTTGCTTTTCAAACATTTCAGATACTAGGACAGTTTCATGTATGCTTCTGCAGTCCATTTCTGCTGCTGCTCCTGCTCTGTAGGTTCAACAGGGGGGTTATGCATTTTGAGTCCAATCTAAGGTTACACAGTACATGAGAGAACCACACTTTGCAATGTCATGGGCCTCCTAGGACAGGAGCCAGAGGGCTGCAAATAGTTTGCATATAATAGAAGAAAAGGAAAATGCACAGACCTACCTCACCCAGTTGCAGTTACAGTTTACATGACAGGGTTAGAAATTGCTTGTTAGTTTGTATTCAGATGAGCAAAGAAAATTAAAAAACAATATTGAAAAATCTTTTATAAAGCCACTCAGCTTGAGCCAACAGGGTACTCTGCCCTCACCAGAGCTGGCTCTGGCTTTTCGGCCGCCCCAAGCAAAAAAAAACCAGG
>NW_020664585.1:6406962-6417902 GCF_002925995.2 Terrapene triunguis
AGAGAGAGAGAAGGGGGCGGCCAGGGCTACAGCAGGGGCGCTGCCACGCAGCCCCTCCCGCGAGGGCTCCGCTCTGGTCGGCGGGGAGGGAAGGAAGAGGACTGCCCTGCAGGGCGCTCTGGTTCTCCGCACCGCTGCCCCCTATAGGGCGGCCGGAGCGGAACAAGAACGAACAAAAACAAAAAAAAAAAGCGGCCGTGCCGCCCTAGGATTGGGCAGAATGCCGCCTCCAACAATCTGCCGCCCCAAGCACCAGCTTGCTCAGCTGGTGCCTGGAGCCGGCCCTGGCCCTCACCTCCCACTGACTTCAGCAACCTTCAGAAATGGGCTCTGAGAGGAAAAGTAAAACAGGCTCTGGCGTGTTGGAATGATGGGCTCTTCAGGCTGCACCTTCATGCTTTAGATTTGTCAAACTGGAGGGCAGTCATGGGCTGCATAGTAGGACTCCAGGGGCTGTAAGTCGCCCTTGGGCTGCACCTTGATCATTCCAATACAGGTAGATTTATAACATCTGGCTCAACAGCAGCCATATAGTATACATGTTGATATTTTTCACTATGGAGAGGACACCAAAGCATGTAAGTGCTACAGAGCCTTCACATCTAAACGGAGGTAGGAGAGATATAGAGATAATCAAATCCACAGCTCAAATTTTACATACTTCAGGCCGCCGATGTTCCTCTACATCAATAGAGCCATCTAGTGGAGTCACAAAATGGCACACTGGGTTCTTGCGTTTCTCCAGGTCTGAAACAGAAATGAAAATATGACAGTTGGGTACACACATGCTATTCAGGGATCCCTTCTCCACCTTGGAGGCAGGATTTTAACAAAGGTCTTCCCAGAGTCCCCTCCAACACACCACTAGGGAACAGGCCATTTCAGACTGCACCTGGATTCAAGTGGTGCAATGCCCCAAAGCAGTGCTGAACACCATGGGGATGGTTTGGTCATGGGGTGGAAATTCAGGATTGTCCTCTACAGGGATTTAGGCCACCAGCAGATCACTTGGGTTTTTCCATCATAAGGGGGCTTATGTTTCATCTCCTGTCCATTCAGCCCCTTACATGCATAGCCAGATGCAATACCAGATTCAAACATTTTGTGGTTGTATGCAATCACGTTTACCATAAAAGCAACTTACACTGCATATACCATGCCCTCCAGATGGCATTGTTGAGACGAATTTTATCCCTCCACTGAAGTTTTAAGCCTTTAAAATTCTTCCATTTTGGCGAAACCAACTTCCCACTGAAATAAAAATACCCAAAACAATAAAAAAATCAGTGACTTTTTTTTTTATATAAAGCAAATATAGCGGCTAATAAAAGGGCCAGGCTGACAGTTCTGGAGACTACAGTGAAATGAAGCTCAGGCACTGGTAGAGCAAGCTGCTTCCATGCACCACCCTGACAACATACTTCACTCCTGGCCTAAAGGTCTAGAGGTGATAGGGAAGTACAGTCTTCACGGCTCTTCTAGTCCTTTATCTCTCTGCTACTAGCTCTGGGGAGGTGTTTTGTGATGTGGATACCTGTCACTCTGGAATTTCACTGGGACCACAACTCATTTCACCCAAACACACTTCTCTTACCTACCACAGTTCCCCTGAAGCCAAATACATCACCTCCCACCAACTCTGAGAATGAGAACACCCAAGATCATGTGTAAAACCTGGCACTTAGGAGGCTTTTGGTTTGGTCTATCTTGGATGTTGAGGAGCTGTACTGAGACAGTACACATTCATTGCCATTCTCAGAAATGGGGTGTGCTAAGAGATACATTTCAATGCTACAGAAACTTTATGACTGACAGAGGAGCCTGCAAATTAAGAAGTATCCCATATCACATTGGGGAAGTGCTGCAAAATCCATTCCTGGTGCCACCAAGTTCTGGGTTTAAAGCAGACAGAGGCAACCCATCCATTTTAGGATCCTGTTTGAAGTTACCTATTATGTTTTCAAAATCTTTTGTGGATTTGCTCTTCCTCTGTTTGTTTAGTGTCCTCCTTTCTATCTTTTCACGCAGTCTCATCAATTTTAGTATGAGCCTTTGCTCTGCGGCGGCTTGCTGTGTGCAAAAGCTTCCCCCATATCTCATCACTTCATCAAGTCTCCATTTCCTTTCAAATCTCAGATGAAAACATACTTTTTTTTCCTCTCTTACGTGTGCCTCAATTTTCTCTCTCTCTCTTCACTATTCTAACACATCACTCTCCTGTGATCCTTGACTTTGCCAGAGTCCCTACAAAATAAGTCTGACTAGAAAATATGCCACTCCAATATCAATCTCTAGAGTAACATGGGTTTTCAAGAGACAATGGTTGCATAGTTTAATAAACTAAATCCTAAATGGCAGAACTCTGTTATTTAACTTATCTGTACCCAAAATAGGTCTAATCTCTAATAAAAAGTCACAAGGACACAGGCATTTTTGTAGACAATCCAATATAACTATAATGTATTTCTTGTATCCAGTTTAAATCTTCTTCAGAGTGATTTAAGACTAGAATTAAGATAGAAAATGTTAACCAATTTATAGAATTTACATTTTATTTACTGTATTTTTATAGTGCATTAAAGTCCAGCCAAAGATTAAAGTGATTAATAATTTATCCTCCTTTTAGGACAATAATTATTATTATTTCTAGTTCTTTCAATGCATTCCATGGGAGCAGAGTTCAAGTCCAGTATTAGGTCATAAGTGTAATGAGTTTGATAACCTCAGGTTTCATCCAGCGGACAGGAATCACCATGAAGATGACAACAATATTTACAACCTGATCCAAACCCCAGTGAAGTAAATGGAAAGGCTCCATTGACTTCTGGGGCAATTGGATCAGGCCTCTAATGATCATTTCAGCCTAACTGGTCATGTCTATTCTGGAACACTAAAGGAGAGAGTGGTTTCACCAACTCAGAATATAGTGTTTGAGAGCAGTTCCCTGACTGTAACTGACCTTTGGATTTTGAAAAAACAAAAAAACAAAAACAAGAAGGAGTTTCTGCTCCTGCTGGCCTATTAGCCTTCAAGAACACTAATATTCTCACAAGCAAATAAATGTAATAAACAAATGCAGATAAACTTGCCTACCGATTACACAGTCAAAACATGAACTTCAGTGGAAGATGCCAAAGGCGTTCAGGAATTCAACAGTCACTGGTTCAATTCCATATGAGAATTTTTCCCAAACAGAAAATAAGCAAAGTTCGCAAAAATGGGAGAAGAGACCTGGATGAAATCTACTGCAACAGTCACCAGAACAGTCACTGACACACTGGCCAGCAAGTGGCCTGAGTCTGTGAAGGTGATGGCACTTCTAGAAGGAAAACTGATCAGGTACTGATTGAGGTGACAAGAGTAAAAAAAGATTTTCAGGAAAGACACACATAATCTCTCCTTAATGTTTTGTAGTTCTTAGTCCCTGATAAAAGAGCAAACTGTGCTATAGGGGTCTGGGTGGTTCAGAGGGTTGATGAGGATGGAATATGGAACTTTTAACCTCTTGAACCCGATATCAAATCCACCCCAGGTCAGGAGTTACTGATGTGAAATAAATTCAATGGTTTTAATTCAGTCTCTAGTGGACAAGTGTTCACATAACAAAATCAAATCACAGAACCACAGAAATGTAGGGAAGGAAGGGACCGCCAGAAGGCATCTAGTCCAGCTCGCAGCTCTGTGGCAGGACCATGTAAACTGAGATCATCCCTGATACCTGTTTGTCCAACTTGTTTTTAGAAGTTTGAGCATTGGCCTGCTAAACCCAGGGTTGTGAGTTCAATCCTTGAGGGAGCCACTTAAGGATCTGGGGCAAAATCAGTACTTGGTCCTGCTAGTGAAGGCAGGGGGCTGGACTCGATGACCTTTCAAGGTCCCTTCCAGTTCTAGGAGATAGGATATCTCCATTAATTTTTTTTTTAAATGAGGATTCCACGAGCTCCCTTGGAAGACTATTCTAGTGCTTAGCTACCTTTATAGTTAGAAAGTTTTTCCTAATATCTAACTAAATCACCCCTACTGCAGATTAAGTCCATTACTTCTTGTCTTACCTTCAGTGGACCTGGAGAACAACTGATCCCCATCCTCTTTATAGCAGCCCTTAACATCCTGGAACACTTATCAGGTCCTCCCCTCAGTCTTCTTTTCTCAAGACTGCACATGCCCAGTTCTTTTTTAACCTTTCCTCAAAGATATGATTTTCTAAAACGTTTATCATTTTCGTTGTTGCTCTCTGCACTCTCTCCAATTTGTCCACATCTTTCCTAAACTGTGCCCAGAATTGGACACAGTACTCCAACAGGGGCCTCACTAGTATCGAGTATAGCGGGACAATTATCTCCTGTGTCTTATATACAACACTCCTGTTAATACAACCCAGAATCACATTAGTCTTTTTTGCAGATGCATCACATTGTTGACTCATACTCAGTTTGTGATCCACTATAACCCCCAGATCCTTTTCGGCAGTACTACCAGCGAGACAGTTATTCCCCATTTTGTAGTTGTGCATTTGATTTTTCCTTCCTAAGTGAAGTACTTTGCACTTGTCTTTATTGAATTCCATCTTGTTGAATTCAGACCAAATGTCCAATTTGTCATGGTCATTTTGAATTTTAAACCTGTCCTCCCAAGTGCTTGCTATCCCTCCCAGCTTGGTGTCATCTGCAAATTTTATAAGCATATTCTCCACTCCATTATCCAAGTCATTAATGAAAATATTGACTACTCCTGGGCTCAGGACTGACCCTTGTGGGTCTCCACTAGATACTCCCTCCCAATTTGACAGCAAACCATGCCACAACAGGCCCCTTTTTGGCCCTCAAGATTGAATTTCCATCTGACCCTGTGACGTTGTCTAATTAAAATATAATCATGCAAATAATTATTGCTACCACTGTTATATAATTGCAGCAGTGAACTCACTCAATTCTGAATGCCGAAAACTGTCTCCAGTTTTTAAAATAATTCAATATAAAATTATTTTTTTTCCAGACAACTAAGCATTCCCCAAATGCTGCAGTTTTGTGCTAGTACATGGGAAACAGATGTTCACTGTCCAAGCTGGAAATGCAAATAGCGTCTTTTAAATATATTTGAAAGACAAATATATTTGATTCTTAAAATGTTTTAGCTTTATAAGAGGTGACTAGTAACAGATAAAAAAAAAAAAAAGTAGGTTTTCTTCCTAAACAGATATTTTACTGTGACAGTGTTCCTTTAATTAGTTCTTTTCCTCTGAGGATCTCACCACTTTGTAAGGTATTTTGTTTTATATTCACAAAATCCAGAATAAAATGTTTTTAAAACAGAAGGAGACATTTGCACTGGTTTCTACATTTTTGGCTGCACTCTCATGACTAAGTACTAATGACGTAGACAAGGGAGCAGGGATTTAATCATTCTACTCATAATCCAAGTTTCTGACTGGCCTGAAAATCACTAATCACCAGCCTATGAGTCAGATACTGCTTTACCTATATCTCTAGAGGTGATTTTTTTAATGCTCTAATACCTTGTCTTTAACACAATATTATTAGGGAGAGTATACAGGATTTTTTTCCCCTGCTGCGTACATATTCATCAAAAAACTAAGAAGAAGAGTGTTGAAGGGATGCTGTTCATATCTAAAATTCAAGTTAATAAATGACCCAACAGAATATTTCAGTGAAACTTGGCTTAGGAGGAGACAATGCAAATGGTTTGACTTGCTTCACTACAATTTTGGGGCATGTGATACAGCAGCTGATGCAAGCAATGGTGTAAGCAACTTTTAAATTAATCAACAAATAATCACAAGTAGAATTTTCCTTATACACAACTTTGACACTTCAAGTGGTTTCTAATGCAACCTGTGTTTTCTCAGCCCTAATCTGCCTCATGATACTGTCAAAATGGCAATTTCCCATTTTAGTTAATTATTTTTCCATTACATCTTTGAGTCGTCTCTGTAGTCTCATGTTGTGGGAAGAACATCGATTACTCTAGCTCGCGCTAAATGCCTACTGAAAAGCTTCCCCCTTGTATTAAAGAAGATAAATACATCCTCTACTTCATGACTTGCAATTGGTGCTGAAGAAGGAACTCTAATTTCACTTTCACAGTCATCAACAACTGAAGTTATAAAGGGGGAAAAAATCCCCTCTGGTGGGAGCCATGTTGTTCTCAGCTGAGACGCCCAGTACTGCTTGGACAGCTGCAGTGAAGATACCAGGGATCTCTCTCTGCGCAGCAGCTGGTAACAGGTGAGATGTTTAACCCTGGTTTAACCATGAGGAGGTTAGGAGCAGGGAATTTTTAATGAGAGATCTTCAAATCCAGAACTTGCTGGGTTGGGTGGATGAAGACAGGTTCTATTTATCAGTTTCTAAAATTCTGAACTGGTTTTTGTACTGTGCATGTGTCTAGAGCCTGGTACAGGAATGTATTATAAAGTGAATTTAAAATAAATTAGGCATTGCTGAAGTTAGGTGGATGAATGGAGCAAACAAACTGGAGCACTTGGTGCAGAATAACTCAGTCCAGTTACATGTATAAGATAAGAGAAAGCCTGCATTCCAATGACACACCTTGAAAGTGCTTTGCAAACCATCAATCCTCACACCACCCTTTCTAAAGTAAGGAATTTTAGTCATCCACATTTTACAAATGAGGTAACAGAGAGAGGTTCAATTACACACTCAAGGTCTGTCAGTGGCAGAGTCAGGAATGGAACCCATATCCCCTGACTTGCAGTTCTGGCTTTTAAACCGGAAGCCCTTGCTCCTTTACATAGTTGGGATTGGTCCTGCTTTGAGCAGGGGGTTGGACTAGATCAGGGGTTGGCAACCTGCGGCACACGAGCTGATTTACAGTGGCATGCTGCTGCCGGCCTGGGGTCCCCGCCGCTGGCCCGCTCAGCCCGCTGCCAGCCTGGATGGACAGAACCCCGGGCTGGCAGTGGGCTGAGTGGGGCTGGCAGCCGGGACCCCGGCTGGCAGGGGCCGGCCTCCGGCCCCACTCAGCCCGCTACCAGTCTGGGGTTCCATCCGCCGGCCCCTGTAAAACGTATTACTGGCACGCGAAACCTTAAATTACAGCAAATAAATGAAGACTTGGCACACCACTTCTGAAAGGTTGCCGACCCCTGGACTAGATGATCTCCTGAAGTCTCTTCAGGGCCGGCTCCAGGCACCAGCCCAGCAAGCAGGCCAAGGGGAAGGGGCGACACGTCGGGCTGTTCGGTGGCAATTCGGTGGTGGGTCCCTCTCGGAGGGAAGCACCTGCCGCCGAATTCCTGCCGAAGAAGAAAGCGGCGCGGTGGAGCTGCCGCTGGAGTGCCGCCGATTGCAATTGCGATCGCGGCTTTTTCCCCTCCGCCGCTTGGGGTGGCAAAAACCCTGGAGCCAGTCCTGGGTCTCTTCCAACCCTAGTCTTCTATGATTCTATGAAAATAACTGAAATTAATCTGAAGGTACAAAGCAAATGCTCCTATTGGAGTTCTCCAGATCAGGAAAAAAGTTATTTTCTCCATCTGCATTCATGTTGCATCAGGCCTTACATCTATCCTAGGTGGAATTTAAGCACAAATCTCTGGGCATTGAAGCTCAGAATCCACAGCACTGACCCAATTGCTCATATAAGATGCAATGAAAAGTAGCTACTGCTTGTAAAACTCACTTTTCAAGCCACAAGTATCTTGCCTATCTTTATAGCTGTGAGAGAAAAGGATTTAACTGAGAATTGCCTATACAATTTTCACTTTTGAAAACCAAATCATTTTCAAGTTATAGGAGCAAATATATATAGGAGTATATTTTACTTTTCTATTCTTTCTTTTACAGGCTCCCACTTTCCTTGTGCTAAAAGCCCTCTCCCCTGCCAAATCCTTTGTTAAAATCCACTTGCTTTGTGAAACTTTCTTGAGAGATCCCCTCCTCTGCTTGTTCATTTATAGCATTGTCTCTGAGTTAGACTGCAAAGACCTTTAGAGAAGGATATTTTCTTTGCAGGTTTTTGTAATAGGATGTCCAATATGAAATGAGAATTTTTCTAGTCCTTTAATTTAAAATAAGCTAAACAGATGAGTTTTTTCTTGTGACAAAAGGAAAGATCTTTTTGGCTTCCACATAGGAGCCAGGAGAATGGTTTTGGTTTTGGTTTGTTTTTAATCTCTTTGTTTTGTTGGGGGCTGGGCCTATCACCTCAGCTCTATAGGAGCCAAAACTAACAATACTTCCTCAAACAAAGGCTCATTCAGAGGATCAGATTACAAGAACATTCACATATTATGTGCCAAAATGAAGAAGCAGGCAAGTGGAACAAAAACATTCCTGTATCACGTGGATAGGAATTATGATTTCTCTTCTCGGTACAGGATTCACATGAAGGCAACACTCACACAGATTCATGTTTACTATCCACAATAACTAGAAAGCTAATCCTAGCCACAACTTTAAAAGAAAGCACTGGGGTCGCCCTTTTCTTGATGCTATTCTGTCCATTATCTCATCTGAAAGAGCAGATTCCAAGACAGGTAGGATGTTAACATTACCTACATTCCATAAAACTACGCATGAATCCTTGTACTGATGCTAAATTCAGCATACTGTTAAACAACCATCTACCCTGCTGTGCAGCGCATCCCCTTTTAAAGCAATGCTTTGATTTTCAAGAGAGAGATTCCTGAAAAGATAAACATCTTTTTCCCAACCTGTCTCTCTCATAAAAAACTGAGGTGCAAAATCAGCATTCAAAATATTCCATTGCTAGGTTGCAGTCTAGTACCTTTCTAGTACCCTAGAAAATGTATGGTTTTCTGAACCAACAGCTCATAATTCTATTCAGTCACATCTTATCCCACTACCTGAGGAAATGCATCTCCCCAGTGTACTCTACAAATAAGCTGGAGAGCAAAGATAAAGTAGTGACTTTACAAAACTAGCAAAAAGCCCAGTCCTGTACTTGCCTGAGTAAAAGTCTGCAGGGTCTGGGATTTTGCTCTCATAAGAGTCACATCTACAGTAAGTGCTTTGCAGGTATAGCTAGATTAGCAAAGCGTTCCTAGTGGGGATACAACTTATACTGGAAACACTGTACTTTTGCTGGTATAGCTTATTCCAGCCCCCTCCCCCCGCCGCCCCCATAATTCACTTATTTTATTTCAGGCTTACAACAGCCAGAAAGCTGGAAAAGCCTCCTAAGCATCTGAGAGAAATGCTGTCTAATGATTAGCTCAGGAGGTTGGTTGTCAGAACTGTTGGGCTCCTACCTCTGCCACTGGCTCCTTGTGACTTGGATAAACGGAGGTGGAAAGAGGGTAGGACAGAGGTTTGCCCATCAATAAAATGGAAATGATCAAGTTTACCAGCCTCATGGGAATCTTCTGAGACTTAAATAATTAAAGTTTGTAAAGGGCTGTCAGATGCTCACATGAAAGCAGCTACAGGAGAGCAATATCTTGCCGTTGTATACAACTTTTTAAGATCTCAAAGCATTTTACAAAGGAGGGTAAGTACCAACCATCCCCATTTTATAGATATGTAAACCAAGGTACAGAGGGGAAAACACAGCTTGCACAAGGCCACACGTTCTGTGGCAGAGCTTGGAACAGCACCCAAGCCTGCTGACTCCCAGTCCCATGACACATCCGCTGGACAGGACACTGCTCTACAAACATTGCTTCCTTTCAACAATTTAATTATGTTTATTCAAGTTTTAAATCTAGTTTTAAGAGTGAAATATTACTAAGGGAAAACTAGAGTTTGCTTTAGCAAAAACAGGCTTTTTAAGACTACACATTCTATGGCTCTTTCTAAACTTCCCTACCACACAGCAGAGCTGGGAAGCTTACTTAATGTTTGTGAAATGTTTTAATAGACTCAATATGAATATGCTAGAGGAAGGGTTAAGTATTAAACACCAAGACAATCTTTCCCGGTACAAACATTTACCCCAATACATGCATCTATATACCTTCATTTGGCTAATCAAAGACTAGAATAGACCTATTTTAACTTTTCTCCCAGCTGGTCACAGAATTGTATCCAAAATAGAGTCAACTCCTATATATTTGGCAACCAGACATATATTTTTGCATATTTTCTCCCTGTCTAAATAAAGATACCACGCCTAGTTTTATATAATGTTTCCAGGAACTTGCCAACTAGCCAAACACTGTGCTGTAGAAAATATTAAACCCACATGGAGTTTTCCTCAGAGCACCCCATTCCTGCAGTTGTGGTCAATAACCAGAGACACGTCAAAAGATAAAACCTAATTTTTGGACCAGCATGTAAGAAATTAAACTCTTATAAGAAATACAAGTCTTTCTATTATATTTGAAAATAAACTCCAATGGAAACTATTTTTTTTAAAAACAAACACTCCTCTGCTCTGTTTGCAACCCAAACATTGCAGCCTTGTGCTTGAACAGAAGACCCAGAAAGTGAGATTAACTAGAAAGCTCACTAGAAACCAATGTGAAACTGGCCAGTCTATTTTCACAATCCAAGGTGAAATGTAAAAAAGTAAACAAACAGCATAAATGGTGAAAAGTATGTTAGATTTTTTTTAAATGTTCAATTTTAATAATCTAATGTGTCTCTTTGGGGTAGGGGCTGTGTCTTTATAGGTTTTGAATACACCTAACACAGTGGGCCTTGATCCTGATTGGGATCTCTGAGCACTACTGCAAAATATTAAATTATACACAAAAAACTAAACTAAAAATATTAAGATTGCAAAGTCAAGCATTCAGAATTTAGGAAATGACATTTGCCCCCCTTGCACGTATGCATTATGGTACAGTCTTTAATTACACAATCACTGTTTTTTCCCACAGGACCTTTCTCATTCATTGCATAAAATGGACAGTACTTACTTAAATTACCAGCTATTCAATATTTAGCTTTCTCCTCATTGTTCTGTGTGGCCTTAGGCCTTATTTACTGCACATTATT
>NW_020664585.1:6417912-6430916 GCF_002925995.2 Terrapene triunguis
CTCTGCATTGCTACCAGGCAGCTTCCTCCTCCACACTTGGGCCCGAGAGGGGACACTGAAAGCACAGGACAGTCTCACTGTTCTCAGCTCAGGTGCCCATTCCTGCTCAGCTCCAGGGTGGAGCATGCCCAGTGTGGCTGGAGTCTTTGGGAAATTTAGCTGTTAAAATCTAAGACTCTAGTAAGCATTTACGAGCTGCAATTTTTCAAAGGCTTATAACGTAGTCAAATGTGAGCTGATTTTCTTGGGGTTGGCAAAAGGCACACCCCCTGATACAAAAGCACTTCTCTGACAAATTTCGAGTGCCTGCTCCAGAGCCTGGGGGTGCTAGAACTTTTGAAAGAAAAGGTCACAAAAATATTTTAACATGGGCAAAACAATGTGTTTTCCCCTAGCCTCATTCCTGGAAACAGCTGAACCATTTTGGTTGAAACTGTCAAAAATGTTATATAAAATATTTCAGTCTGAGGCAGACACAGAAAATTTCAGCCTGACTGGCTGAAATTTGGTAGTTATAAGTAAGTGAAAACAGTGCCTTATAATGAGAAGTGTTGGACAACCTTAATAATAGGCAGTGCTATCAACCCCACCCAGAATAATTAATAACAATGTGTAACATTAGGTATGGAAATTAGGTTTCTTTTAATATGATTTTTTTAACCTGACACTGTGGCTTAGGTGTCCCTTGTTTTATGACTCACCCTTGTAACAAAGAAGCACATTATCTTTGTATGTAAAGCAGTAAGTATGAGACCAGCTAACAGTGTGCCAGACAGCTGCTCTCAGTACTGCATTTTGCAAATGACTGCAGCTTGAGGCCACATAATTGGAAGTCGATCTGCCTGAGCTTTGAAGCCCTACCCCACCCCTTACCAAGATCCCCTTCTTTCTAGTGCTAGAACTGCACTCAGGGTTAGTCTGGGTCAGGCCAGAGTCACTGCTCTGATGTGCCCTAGGACCAGAATGGGAAGGAAGAGAGAATCCAGTCTCTCACACTGGTGACCTGCATCATTTTTGTAAATGTCTCCTACTCGACCCATTCCTGACATGAGTTGGCAAGCCTCTCTGACAGTTAGAAGTGCTACATTCTGTCTTCCTAGATTATACCTGCAATTCCAGTTGACTATAGTATTCCCTTTACTTCCTGTCCTACATTACTATGTAATGTTGATATTAAGCAATTACTCTCTCTCTCACACACACACACCTCCGTGGTTGCAGTTCAGCTGGGTGAAGCAATCCCTAAATATAGTTTTTGTATCAATATGCAAAACACTTTGGAAAGGGAGGTGGGGACCTGGACACACACTTGTCATCCTTTAAGACTAAAATAACCCAAATCTAAACAACCTGGTAACATTATAATCAAGGATTCTGCATTTAGTTTGTTGTCTAATAAAGGGTGCATTTTTGTATTTGATTTTGGTTCCCCAGTCCTCACTTGGGTAAAGCACGTGCTATATACAAAATTCCCAAACAAACAAACAAAATCACATCAAAGTAGGGTTAAAGTTGAAAGTATATATTGATAGCTTAAGGGGATGTTGTAACTATCCCCGAAGTATTATAAACTCAGGAATTTCAGACTTAGAGTTACACTTAAAAGAAAGATAAGAAGTGTATAATTTAGACACCCAAAAGAATCTTAATTCTGCTCTGTAATGACAACATGTAATAAATATTTTAATCATAATAATATGGTTTAGTGCTTGAGGTCTCAGATTAGATGTAGCTGATTTTTTAAAAGATTTTTTTCATATTTTTCCCCTCATAGCATAAGTACAAGGCAAAGTTAAAGTTATTTGGATGCCTTAACCGTGCATTTTTACTTTAACACATTTTATTTCTTTTAAGAGTAACCTTAACTCTGCATTTCCTGTGTTTATAATTACATCCCTGTAATTATTTTTTAGTCTAAGTTATTTATATATGCTATCCACCATAACGATCTTAACATATTTTTTGTCTCAATTTTCATTTAGGGAGAATATGCCATATTTTTCATAACAGTGGTTAAATCCTGCTTTAATGGAACTCAACCCTAACACCAATTGTGACTTTATAATACTTCACTGGTCACACCAGCAACTTGAATTTGAAGCTCTGGTAGGCTGAGGGAGGGGAAGAAAGGAGGGGATACACACTGGGATTTTCCCTGCTGCATCATCATCACAAGCTTTATTTTTATCTTCCCTCTGGCCACCCCCTCTTTAAAAATAGCCACCATAATCCCAGCACCCTTCCTTCCCCGCTCCATCCTTTCTTTTCGCCTCATCTGCACTCCCTGCAGCTCATGCAAGATTAGAAGCATGTAAGTGAAGCAAAAGAAAATTCTATATGGCTAATAAAACTGCAGCTGGTTTAGTGCCAGCCCTAGGATCAGTATTATCAAGGTATCTTTCACAAAAGCAGCTTTGGGAATGGCAGGAGGTTTTCTGTTGATATATTACGTGTTTTGAAGAGTAATAGAAGGATCAGAATTCTGCCTCTGTATACATATTAAGATCTACTTGGTACTTCCCTGTTTTACCTATACAACACTGAGATTAATTAATTTTTAGTTCATTTGTATTGGGTGGTGTATCTTGCATTCTCTAATGACCTTTAAAAACACTAAATGTCTCTAAAAATTTTTTTTAAGAGAAAACAACCATACCAATGCAAAGCATTTTTAACCATCATCTCTACTAACTATGAACTACTGAGTGCTGTTTACCTGGCTCAACAGGCTGAGAAATCTGAAACCAGCTTTTAAGTCACAGAGGATAATATAACATTTGCAACATGGCAAGCCTAAAAATATACTGTGAGCCTATAGGATCTCATTCTAAAAGTGGCTTCAGTGTTTTAAAAAGAACATTCAGAGACTCTCCTCACCTCTCCCCTGCTGAACAAAGTTTGGATTGCAGACATGCTACAAAACCTATGAAAGACCGGAACATCTAACTTTGTAATGCATTAATAAAAACAACGAAACTGAACAAATGGAAGGCAAAAAGGTACAAGTTAACCACAGATGTAGTAATGTTAATACAAATTACCAGCAAAAAATTTAGAAGCCTCCATGTAATCCAGAGCTAACAAATAAAACTGGAATGAACAAAAAGAAAATCTGTTTTAAAACAGACTCCACTATGCCATACACATCCCATAGTAAAAGTCTCCCTTTAGAATAGCTTTATAGGAGGTTTGGATGGGTAACAGGAAAACAGAAACTTTCACCCCTAGTTCACCAGCAGCTCAGGTTGATGGCTGCTGAAAGTCACCCTCATCTGAAAGCTCAGTAGTTGCCCCTTTCTGAAATTAATCGAGAATGTATCTATCCAACTCTTAGCGTACAAATGCTAATGACATAGAAATCACCATTGTATTTGCCACATCTCTTGTGTTGTCAGCCAAGGATTGAACAGGCCATGGTCCTTCAGGTCCTGGTTGAGACTGGCTAGGGGACAGGGATCAGTGCGTACAGGAAGCTTGCAGGCTGGCTATCTGTGGTGGCCTTGTTCTTTGGGATAAAGGCATCAGCTTGCAGAGCTGGATGGCTCATCAGCACTAAATTTACTTTCATTTTTAAAAAGTGGAGATTTGCCATTTATCAACACCTTTAAAATAAGGGAATTATTTCAAAATAATCGTTAAACTCAGATATTAATGGGAAAGGAAACAAAAGTGTTATAAAGTGAGTAGCATAAAAGGGGGAAAAACCTCATATGCAATCCATTTATACAAGCTCTAAAGAGCTTTTCCCAGTCAAACAGTTCCAGGACAGATTTAATCTATTCAGTGGTGTGCTGCCCAAATCTTTGGAAATGTAACAACTCTTACATCAGTATACTCTCCACATCTTCAAAGTGCTATATAAACATTAATCACTCCTCCTACCACCCTCTTTTACAGACCGTAACTTGGCCAAACCCCCACAATTAGTCAGTGGCAGGGTTGGGTTTAGAACCCGTACCTTCCTTAACAGTTACCCATCTTCACGCTACCAAAATGCTGTTACTGTGTGTGCCCATGTTCTGGATGACAAGATCCTCATCTCACCCTCTTGGCCTCCACATGCTGATTAGGAATACCAGGAGCAGGAGTAATCTGCATATGACATACTGGGAACTGGTAGGACAGTGGCCCTATGCAAAAAAATATGCAGACCTAAGACCCTTCCTTGAATACCACTCTGACATTTTGGCAAGGCAGTCTCTTCTGAGTGGTTGGGAGCCAGGATGTTTTTGATGGATGACTAGTGCAGAGTCCCCTGGCAGAATTTTTTTCTCACTTTTATGAAATATCCTGGCCGTGATGGCAGTACCCAGCATAACAGTGAAATGAGGACTTAAAAGCTGTGTGTGTCTGTCTGTCTGCAGTTTCCAATGGGTTAAAACAACAACAAAAACCTACTCCCACCTTCAATTTCTACTTTGAACAGCTGCATAAAGCCAAGGTCAGAAGCAACTAATATAAACACTCTCACACATTCTGAAGACTGGCACCAGAGGCGATAAAATAAAGAAAACATTGAAAAGCTATGACAAACACCCTGGACAAGGAGGTTATTTTGTAGGTACTATGGTCTCTATTTTTGTAAATGTATAAGAAAGACTTTCACCAAGAAACAACTCTTAACTCAGAAAATGGGGAGAGTATCATGAAGATAAGAGACAGATAGAGAAGTCTTGCCCAAGTTCTAATTTCATTTGACAGACTCCCTCTGCAACTCTGGACAAGCCACTTCTCCCTGCCTCAGTTTCACCATACATAAAATGGGATCATACTCTAGATGAGATCTTAAACCCAAGAGCCCTGTCTGGTCAACAGGGTCACTAAAGATCCCAGGTGGCTTTTCATAATGGAAGTGGTTTGGCCCTCTGCTTGAACCTTTTCCACTGATGCAGTATGTTGATTACCTAGCTGTCACTCTCTATCCCAGAGAGGTCTAAGTGACTCCTGTACATAAACTGTTTGTAAAGTCATTTGGGTTTCTTCAGGATGAAAGGCCCTGTATAAATGCAGCCTTGTTTTTCCTACTTTTACTTTCACTCAGCTGGGTTAAAAAAAAAAAAAAAAATCACTAAAGACCCCCCCCATAGACTGACAAGCTTCAGAATAAATCACAGCCTTGGGGCAGTGGCACATATCACATGCTTGCTGGGTATCTGCTCTGTAGTAATTGCTCCAAAAATCTCAGATACTGCATTTAGTCCAAAGGCTGCAAGACACAGCGCTCTAGACTCCAACTGATTTGATTTAAATGTAAGTCAAGGGTGCACAGCAAAATATTCATTTTTTATCCTTATTATGAAACTGTGCTTGGGTTAGTAAACTGTCAAATCACTTGTGTAAAACTGGCTTAATTAGGTGTGACAGTGGAGTGAGCGAGCAGAGGGAACCCCACAACGCCCCTTTATTGCCTGTGTGTTTCTCTACTATAGAATTCTGCATGTCTAATTAACCCATTGCTGCACTATGTAGGCACCAGGCTCTCCTGGACAAGGTTTTGAGGACGGTTCCACAGAAAGGTGAAGTCTCAGGAGTTGGAGTCATCCTTCTGGCTGGCAGAATGACTGAAAAGAAGCTGAAGTGGTTCTGTCATTCATTATTCACAGCAGGCCAGGCTCTCAGGAACACTTCACAGCAATTAACCTTATCAAGCAGTACTTAATCACACTATAATGTGGAGAGGGTCAGAAGTATTTGGTTGTATTGTACTAGCAGTTAAAGAAGCCAGCAATTCACCCACAGCTAGTAGATCAGTAAAGATATCATGCTGGAAATATCTGGTTGTGTGACAGCTTCACAAATTGAGTTAAACCATTCACCCATCCGCTGCTCCCAGGGCATAACTGAGCTGGGAGTCTGAACAGTTCAGAGTAATCCTCCTCTCCAAGCATACACATTTCCAAATGGAGCAGGCGTCTTATGTCTCCCAGAGTGGTAGTCACCTCCTGATTAAAGTAGGTAACAGAGTCAGCACTCCTGGGTCATAATTCACTGGGTGACCTTAGGCAAGCCACTTCTCTCGGAACCTGCCTTTCCAATTTGCACAATGAGGATACAATCTAAGCCCCAAAAATCTAAAGTAATATCTGTAAAGAACTCTGAAATCCTCAGATGAAAGGTGATTATGTATTATTCATTTATCATCAAGGTAAGGACAGTGTGGGTGTGTGAAAACAGCAGGGACACTACTTTCTTTATGATCATTAGAATCCCGCTCCATATTTTGGGAAGCTGGTTATACCCATGTGGCCTACAGTCACCTTGGAAAGAGGCCAAATCCCTTTTGAAAAGCATGAGCCAGGCCTGTGTAGAACACACCAGGTGCACATCCACTACAAAAACCAGGATTTCAAACTGCCTAAAAGCCAATTGCAAAGATTTTTCTGGAGCTCTCCATACTCCATTTGTACAATTGAGTGCTGAAGATAAATTTAATAGCACAAAATGCAACATGTGTAGCGCTCCTGTCACGTATCAATGTGTCTCTGAGGAAAATGACTTTACCGGAAACAACAACATTTAAATTGGGTTCATATTTCACCTGTGTGTGTCCTCCCACAGGGTTCAGACTCCATTTCTATGCTCTTTTCAAATAAGACATTGATTTTTATGTGGTAAATAAGTAAAACCTCTAATATTACTGTAGGCTAGGAACTATTTTTGTCCAGGGGAAGAGGGAAAGCAAGTATTCATTTGCAAGGATCTCTTTCTCCATGCAATTTGATTGCATACCTCTTCTTCACACGGGCAATGCCTCAGAACAGGTGGATGTCCAAGTTTCATACATTCTTCTCCCTCTTCCACAATACGTAGCATACCCTCCAAACAAATGCTGCACCCTCAGGCAGCAAGTAAGAGGAAAAAGCTTCCTCTTAGCCTGAAGCAGCAGCATAGGAATAGAGTGATATCACAGAGGGCAGCTGGACAGAAACCCAAACTATACTTATCTACAGCCTTCTAGAACTCAAGTGTCACCTCTAACACACCCTGCCTGTACTGTCCTGAAGAGAATAAATATCCAATGTACATTTTTATCTGAAGTCTCTCATTAGGGAGATGCACCTTTCACCTGCCAAGAGGCTAGTCTTTAGTTATTGCAGGGAAAGAGCTGACTGGTTGTTAGCGCATAGGACTGGGAGTAAGGACACTTCTTTTTCCCCCGCCATCTCTGCCACTGACTCCCTGTGTGATCTGGGATAAGCCAATTTTCTGTGTTTAAGTTTCCTATTTGGAAAGCAGGAATGCTCTTACCAACTTCACTGGCCTGTTGGGAGGTGTTTTGGGATCCTAGGATGAAAGACACCAGAAAAATATTTCTCCTTCTGCATATTTATTGACCCCATTGTTTCCATACTCGGTCAGCCAGGGAGTGTGTGTTGATTTACTGAGTTTCTACTTTGAGGAGGGAGAATGAAGTTCTTCTTAAAGAGCAGCCACTTGTTAACCACACTGTTTCAAATTTACTAGGATGCAGAGGGATTACATCAGGATTCTCAGCTATTTCATGACTACTTTTTTAAAATTACCTGGTGTGATGATCACTCAGATAAAGTTTGGTGTGTTTGTGCAGCTCTGAACATTCAAAATAAGTTCAATTTCCTGCCTCGGGATAGAGAGGTTGTTTGATCAAGTGCCTCCTCCCATCCCAACACTGGGTACATTTTAATATGCTGACAACATACTGGTTCCGCAGCAAGTTTGAAACCATGTCTGAATTCCCTGAAGTGTTGGATTTGGTACTACCTCTGCAAAAATACAAAACCTTCCAACAACAGACAAGTCTCCTTTCCTACCTGTTGCTAGGTCGCTATATTTCCCTCCCCAGCACAACTGCCCTCCCCATTTAGCCTCTCTCACACAAGCTTCTGTTTTGTAAAGAGGAAAAGCAGACAACAGTCATCCTTGTTGCTCTGTTCTGGGCTTTCCCCACACTTGGCAGGCTACCTCCATATTTTCTACTCAAGTTCTCTCATCCTCTATCCAGACTAACACATTATTTACTGACCAAACCAAAAGCTGAACAAACTGGGGTAACTGATGCATGGTCACCAAAAAGCAGCAGTTTGAAACTCCATGTCTTTTATGGAGCATTTGCACGGTACTTGGAAGCAGTTCTCGCATTTTCACATTCTGTGGATAGCTCTGTTAAGGGCCAGGTAAATGCATCACATGCTGCATCTACACTAGCCAGCTTCACAGCCCTTAAATGAACACCAGCACAACTCCACCCCAGGGGTAGCAACAGCAGAAGCTTAGTATAACTAGGACTCTGGTGTTTTTACCACTCTGTTGCCCTCCCTACACTACAGCTTCCCAGTGGAGCTGAAACTGTGATGATTTATGAGTATGAAGTGTTTGCCAATTTGGACAAGGCACCACTCCCTTCCCTACCTCCCAACTCACCAATGATCCCCGCCTTTTGAAAACAACTGCTGTACATTTGGATCCTGTTTGCACTGTAGAAACCACCAATTTGGGAATGAGATTACAGGATGGTTGTTCCCTGACAGCTAAACTAGTTTGGTCTTGCAGCACAGTTGGGACCAAACTGCATGTTCTAAAAGTATGCTGCAGCTTTGTA
This sequence comes from Terrapene triunguis, assembly GCF_002925995.2. Taxonomy (NCBI): domain Eukaryota; kingdom Metazoa; phylum Chordata; order Testudines; family Emydidae; genus Terrapene; species Terrapene triunguis. The sequence continues at coordinate 6,426,491 of NW_020664585.1, forward strand.
ATGCCCAAGAACGCAGCACAGTTAAAACATAGTGCGGTCCTATTTGAACTGCAAGATTGAATTTTTTTAACCATTTCAGTGGACTACTCCTTTATAACCAAGTCTCCCAGCACAGAAGCTGCAACAATGGTGTAGCTATATCTGAGAGCCTGTTCCTCTTGTGCTGTAAGTGTCCCTGCGACAGAGTACTGTACTGGGAGCTAACAGGCGAGCCTGTGCTCTGATGCCTATTAGTTCCCCAGAAGAAGGCTGATTGCCCTCTTGCTCACTCAGCCCACCTCTTGATTAGATTATTAATGTCAGTTATCCCATTAGCCATTCAACTCAAAACTGAGAAGAAAGGCACAGAAAGGAAATGAGGGAGGATGGAAGAACAGGGCTAGCTGAGCCCAGGCTCACCAAGGTTTCAGAGAAGGGAGACCTTTGCTCCTCTCAGTCCTTGAGGAAAGGTCTGAAAGTACAGGAAATACTATAAATAGCATTGCTGCACAGGACTGTAAAGGTGTTGCTGGAGGGAATATAAATAAATGGCAAGGTGTGGATATAAAACCAGCGGCGTCTGAGCAGGTTTCTGTGGTGCAAGAAGGCAGGAGTGTGCCCTGCTACAGCCCCCCCAAAGGATTCTAGCCTCAGTTTACATGACAGTCAAATTTGGACCGGACGGTGTAGTCCTGACACAGGTAAAGCTCTCAGATGTCAGAATCCGCAGTACTGGGTCTTTAGTTTGACTCTCACGTATGCTGAGACCAGAATGCCTCCTTTTCCCTTTTAGATAAAGGATGCTATGTTTCTGGAAAATTTAATCTTGAAATGACACGAGTGTGGTAAATAAAACCAGCACATATAATTTGTTACATTGTGTGTATTTGTTTAATATCAATAACAAATTTAAGTGTTCCCATTGAAAGTCTTTTGATTGCATGCAAGTCTAGGAACTAAGGCAATAAGATGATCTTTGTCTAATTCCCAGTGAACAGTGTCCACATCGCAAGAACCTGCCACTACAACTGGCTTTCTTGTTGACACTTTGAGAGGTCAGACTAATTAGGCCACGGGGACTGAACTCTGTTCTTTCCCTCAGAGGTGATTCCTCCAGATTAGGATTAAATGAACTCTGATTGGGACTGTAGGGAGTTTGCATTGCTCTTGCCCATGCTTAGGGATTCTGTTTTTCAGGGTTTATTAGTTTCATTTTTCAGGGTTTATTTTTTAGTAATTTCAGAGTTTTATGTAGATGTCCAAAAATCAGGGTTTTGTATACACTATAATGAGTAATCTCTTTGTAATGTTCCCTAATGTGCTTTAATGTAGTATTGTTTCAAACAGCACTATGTAAAGTGCATTAGGGAATCTTTTAGTGCACACCAACTTGGTCTACACAGACCAATTACTGTGCAACACGTCCATGGGCGTTAGAAATCACTCCCCCATAGTCTGCATTACTGCTCTCTGTAGACAAGAAACCATTTCTGGTGTTTTCCCATTGTTTATTGGATAAACACATTTAATTTAAAACCATTACTGGGGATGTTTTATCGGTTAAAACCAAAGTCAGAAGCCCTACCTAGGCGGTATTTGTTCCATGGATGCACAGGGGATTTATTCATAGATTCTAAAGTCAGAAGGGCCCATGTGATCATCTAGTCTGACCTTCTGCATAACACAAGCCATAGGATTTACCCCAAATAATCCATTTGAACTAGAGCAAAAAAAATCTAATCTTGATTTAAAAATTGCAAGAGATGGAGTATCCACCACAACCCTTTGTAAACAGGGCTGTCAATCAATGCTAAATTAGTTTATACAGACCACTCTGTACAGTAATAAAAATGAGTAAAGACAAACTATCCAAGAAGATAATGAATTAGCTGGAAGAGGTGGCAGGATAGCACCCAGATCCAATAATGGGCACATTAGAAATATAAAAAGACCTTTCCCATTGGCCTCTTCCAGTTTGGAAATTCCTATGCAACACCAACCAGGCACAGAGTGTAAGTTTTTCCTTTTCTTCCAAGACTTTCCTTTCTTTTTTGCTCATCGTTTGGTTGGTCTCTCTCTCTCTCTCTCACCAACTCAACATTATTTGTATTTGGAAAAGGAGGCCAGTTTTCAAGAACTAAATCAGATCTTTCAAAACAAATTACACACCCCAGCATTGAAAACAAAAGTCTCTCTGTAGAGAAATTACAACATAGCACAGCAAAGGGCCTCAAAAAGGGAGTGGCCACTGGGAACTGGATGATTCTGTCCTAACATCCTCCAATCAGGCTAAGCTCTTCTGAAAGTGGTACTTAAAAGAAATTTCAAATTAATCAAAAAGTCAGTGACAGATGAAAATTTCTGTGCAAGCTGTGCCAGAGGATTGAGTCTAGCTAGGCAAACAGTGAGGGCTCATCCTTATAACTCACATGAACCCACTTTATTAAATACTAATGAAATGCAGAGGGCTCTTAGCTATTTTTAGAATTTACTGTACTGTGCAATCTTTATGTTGTTTCATTTCCTTATGGCACTCCAGCTCTTCAGATAGGCAGTACCAGAACAGCTATAAGAGGCCTGACCAGATGATCCTGAGTCTAGGGTTCTGCATAACCATGCATGGGTTGATTCCTACATCTAGCCTCTTGGCATTCAAGGCTTGGAGTGCTGTAAAGGCAGTGTGATAGTTACTGTGATCACTAGTCAGGAAGACGCGATTTAATCATGGATTTCTACATAAAAGTGCATTCTTGTTGGCTGTTATAACCTTAATACATATTCTTCACCACTCACGAGATAGATGTGGGTTTCATTTTTAGAAGGTACACACTATACATTTTAAGTGATTTATTTTGAAAACTTTTCAGATTAGTTTTACAGCTATATCAGAAAATGAATGACTGTTTGGTTATTTCATTTACCAAACGTAATTGAAGCAGATATTTATGAAGTCATTGGGAGGTGAACTACCTCCAATTCAACAGGTTAATCATTAATATTTGGAGGATTTTCTTGCCATGCTGTATTAGAGGAGAACAGCACCAGACAGACATTTAAATTGTTTTATTTAACTAAAACAACAACGTTATGTATTCTGGATTTTTTTTCTTTAACAGCAAACATATAATATTTTAACAAAACAAGCATATGAATTTTTGAATTTAGTTAAACATTCAAGTTTTTTATAGTTTAATTTTTTGTTTTTGTTTAAATTTCATTTAATTGACTACATCAGCCAGGTCAACATGAGAAACTTAAAATATTGGCTTCTGCTCTGTTGTCTTCACCTTCATTTTCCTGTTTGTTCATAATCTGGAAAAGAAAAACAAGCTTTCCTGCTTTTTCAGGTTCCAAACGATTTCTCAATTTGGAATGAATTAGTCCAAAGGAAGAAAATATTCTTTCTACACCAGAAGAAGCTACTGCTGTTAAAAGTGAGATTCTCTCTTCAACAGTCTCTGAATCCAAGTGCTTAAGTGACTTCCACCAGTTCACTGGTGTGACTTTATTTAAAACATCAGCAAACATATATTTCTTGAATGATTCTTATTCCCAAACTAGGTCTCTTTTATGGCCTGCTGCCATTTTAGGTTTTCCCTTCTAGTGAGAGAATGGTATGGTAGATCTCAAATCAATGAGGGCTACACTCAGAAAGACCCCAAGACTTCTGGAATATGCTGCTCAAACAAACAATTTCACTTTTGTTTCTACTGCCTGTCCCTCCCTTCTCACTTTTATCTCCAGACTTCTTCTCCTTGTCCAGATCTATTCCGCCCCCAACAATCTTCTACTGATTGAACTTTTTTGAAACTTTGCACTTTTAGAGAGAGGTAAGGGATTGACTCTGTACACAAATTTGCAGAGGGGCAATAGGATTGAGGTCTGTTATTTCTCACCTCTATATATTATTTATTTTAAAACATTTTTGCTGTTAACAAGCATGTTATCTTTGGAGACACAAATCCACAGTTTGAGAACTGCAAAACTAAGCATCTCTGATGGTATCTTCTAGACCAGGGCTTCTCAAACTGGGGGTTGGGACCCCTCAGGGGGTCATGAGGTTATTACATGGGGGGTCGCGAGCTGTCAGCCTCCACCCCAAGTCCCACTTTGCCTCCAGCATTTATAATCATGTTAAAAATGTAAAAAAGTGTTTTTAATTTATAAGGGGAGTCGCACACAGAGGCTTGCTATGTGAAAGGGGTCACCAGTACAAAAGTTTGAGAACCGCTGTTCTAGACTGAGCACTGAGTCCCATTGGGCAGATAGAAAGATTAACCTAAATAATCTATACAGAAGCTCCTGGAACCCCATAAGATTGGGTCCCTAATCCATGAACTATTAGAACTCATTTACAAAACTTTTCTTTAACATTACACAAATATATTGTCTCATACTATTGTGACGTTATTGATATAATCTGGGACCATATAGATCATTGTTGCAA
>NW_020664585.1:6430926-6465559 GCF_002925995.2 Terrapene triunguis
CTGAGTTGGCACTCTCAGTTGGGTTCCGCCAGAACCGCATCGTCACAACTATAGAATTAGAATTTATAATCCCTATTCCATTATGAGATATCTTTGAGCTATAATGTATCTTTAGACAGGTTTTTTCCTCAAAAAGCATTTTATCAAAAAAATCCAATTTAAATAAAAAATTCAGATTTTTATTTTTTTAAATCATTGATTTTTATCCATCCTGAAACAAAGCGACTTCTGTGTCACTTCCAAAACCAATAACAGCATTATGTTTCTCAAGGGTGAATCTCTTAGGCAAGAACAAGGCTAGTTGGACTCCCCACAAGTCAACCCTGATGCTCAACACTGTACAATAACTGTATAAACTCATGAGCCAAATCTAGTACTAGCAGACCCGATTAATTTCCCATCTAAACAAACAAAAATAAGAGGACCCTTCCCATTTCCTGACTCAAGATGAAAGAAAGCCTTCTCAGTGCGTGCTGCAGATCTAGCCTAGCAGAAGCGGAAGTTATAATGAGCAGCTGATAAGAAACAAATGAGATTCTCTTAGGTAGTACAGTACAAGAGCTTTTTTCACTGGGTAAACTTCTTGAATCTGAGCCTGGAGACCTGGCTCCTTGAACTGAAATGGAACTGGGCGCCTTTCTTCCTCCTCTTAACTCCCCTATACAAGATCTCCCAAAAAGCATTCCTGCAATTTTGGCCTCAATTTTTCTGCTTATTTGCCAGTATGCATGGGAAACCTTTCACTCTTTGGTTTATCTGCAACTAGAGACAGCAGCACACAGAGCATGTATTTGCTTCACTGTAAAGTTATGCTTTGTTTGCTCTGGTGGTGTATAAACTACAGATAAACACCAAGAGCAATTCAGACCCCACATGCTGCATTTCTCCCAGCATGCAGCAAGATACTTGCAAATAGAACAATTTCAGGGAAGAAAAGACGCCAATAAAGTTAAAAAATGCAGCCATTCCGACCGTTATTTAATTTTAGTCAAGCAAAAAGTGTTTCACCCAACCACTGGGGACAGATCAGGAAGCTGTGGGACTGTCTCTTAGGCCTTGGCTAAACTTGAGAATTCACAGCGCTGCTGTGAAGTGCGAGTGTAGTCGTGCCGCCAGCGCTGCGAGAGCTCTCTGATTACACGCTTTACAGCACTGCACTCGCTGTGCTCGGGAGGGGGGAGGGCGTTTTCACACTCCTGAGCGCAGCAAGTTGCAGCGCTGTACAGCGCCAGTGTAGCCAAGGCCTTATTGTGTTAGTGCAGTGCCTAATGCTGTGGAGAGCACACAATTGGGAAGTAGAAGATCCAGGTTCCATTTCTGTATCTGCCCTCAACCCTCCAAGTAACCACAGGCAAGTCACTTCACTGCTCTGTGTCTCAGTTTCCCAACATTTACACTTTATCCACCTCCCCGGGAGAGATGTGAACATTAATTAAAGCTTGTAAAACACTCAAGATTCTCAGAAATGTGCTTCACAAGTGCAAAGTATTATTATCCTACCCTGAATAATTTAAATGGTTATCAGAAGAAAAAAAAAAAAAAAAACAGGGAAAGGCACACTACGGAGGGCCTCACTGAGTATTTTTGGTTCACTAACAATACTAATCACTATACAGCAGTTTAAAACTTTAAAGCCCTTAAACATTAACTAAGCAATTCTTATATCTTCACTGGAAGGTGTTTTTCACTAGGGAAGCTGAGACAAAAATGTTAAATTATTTGCCCCAGGATCAGCGTCAGAGCCAAAATTAGTCTTAAGTTCAGACGACATAATAATTATTATACAGCACCCATTTTAAAAAATGATGCCAAACGACACCACTGAATAGGGATATGAGAGGCTATATGTTCATTAATAGTGATCATGTTTAAAAACAGCACACTTCTACTTCTAATTACTGTTTAAAAAAAACCAACAGATTTTCTTAAATTAACATTCAACTGTATCAACTACCTTGTCTCATAATTTGCAATTAGAATAATTTATCAACCAAGAGAGGTGTTTCATGTCAAGTGGGCATAACTTGACATCCCAACTAATTATGTTTATGTGTATATATATTCACAAATAGAAGTGTCTGTATTATGTGGATGGGCTTGATCTGCTATAGCATCTTTTATCTGAGAATCTCAAAACACTTTATAAACATTAATTCTAACCTACTTAGAAGACATTGTGAAGGTTACTGTACAGGTATTACAGATGAGTCATACTGAATGAGTGCCAAAGATAGACATAGAACCTAGAAGGCTCATGTTTTAGACCCCTACTCCAACCACTCCCTCATAGACCTGACAGGGGCTCAGAGAGTGGGGAGGAAACACCAATAATGATAATCAGAAACTAAAGAAAATGACAATGAGATGCATCCTCCCTACAGGAGTCATTCAGCAGAGAACAGACTAAACCCCATCTGCTCAATATGCAATTAGGAGATGAAAACTTAAAACAGCAGGGGACTGAGAGCACACTTGGCATGGCACATCTTGTTATTAACTCAAATCTGTATCTCCAGCCCCTTCCAATGGCAATCCTTGCTCTTAATTTTAGATATCTCTATTCTGTGTGGGAGGATGTTACTTTTGATTGTAGAGGGAAAATGTGTTGAAGTGTCAGGAATATTATAAGTTGCACCAACTAAAACATGCATACACTAAAATTAAAACTTCTATTTTGTGTCACTGGTTCTCTGCCTCGTCAGTGGCTTGAATTTATACAAACTCACTGCCCTCCATGGACAAGGATTAAGGGCACTGATTATTCAGCACTCTTCACTAAAGAAAAATTTCCATTAATTTCAATAAGACCAAAAGTCAGGTTTGTGTAGTCGAGAGTCTGCGGTATAGTGCTTAGAATACTCTGGAATCCCAAGCCTCAATTTGGATTGCTGTTTCTGATTCTGCCACTGACTCACCGGGTGACATTTAATCTATTTTCCACACAAAGATTTCCATAAATGGGGTAACAAAATCTATTTTACAGGGGAGTTATGGGGCTTATTTATAAAATGCTTTGATATCTCCAGAGACTTTGAGAGAGACTTTGAATTTCTCCAGTGCCTTTTATCCAAAGAGTCTCATCTGGGGACCTCAAAATGCTTAATGAACAAGCTTCCAAAAATCTCTGTGAAGTAAGGTTTTATTGTCCCATTTTACACATAGGAAATGGAGATTTAAAGTGGCTAAAAGACTTGACTAAAATAATGTAATAGGGTCCACGGCAGAGGTAGAAAGAGAAAGTAGTTGTTCTGGGTCCCAGGCTCCTGTTCCAATCAACAGACCCCTCTGCCAGTATTTTCTCTTTTGCATTTCTATTTGTGTCTTAGAAAATTCTAAGAATGTGTGGTGTTTAAAATGTACAATACAATCTCATTGAGGCGCTGCTTCTTTTTGATACTAGAGTGATGTGCTTACTGAATCAAATCAATGGAGATATGAATCCTCCTTTGACAGACCATTGCATTACAGAATTGTAATCGCAAAACGAAACATTTACTATAAAGAGAATACATTCACCAGCAGCACATAAAGCAAGGAGAGAAGAGCATGCAAACATCCAGATCATTTGTACTTACACAGTAAAACAGGTTTCTTGACTGGCACAGACACTTGCTGAACTGGAGTCACATCCTAACATTTGTAACAAATTTCTCTTTAAGAAAGGAGTCATGCATCACATGGAAATTCAGTTTCTGACAGCTTAAGTAGGAGATGGCCATTGTGGCAACAATGCTCTGTCAAATGTAGAGATCCCAGAGCCTAGCAGGCAGAAAATATAAGCTTCTCCATGAGTAACAGGGTCCCCCTTTGTTCTAAGGTCAACAGTTTTCTAGAATCTCCAGAATGTCTCCTTCCTCTGCCACCTGCAGATCTCTGACTGAGGGCACGTCTTCACTACCCGCCAGATCGGCGGGTAGCAATCGGTCTATCGGGGATCGACTTATCGCGTCTAGTGAAGACGCGATAAAATCGATCCCTGATGGCTTTGCCGTCGACTCCGGAAATCCACTGCGGCAAGAGGCGGTAGTGGAGTCGACGGCGGCGCGGCAGCGGTCGACTTGCCGCCGTCCTCATAGACAGGTAAGTCGACCTAAAATACGCCACTTCAGCTACGCTATTCACGTAGCTGAAGTTGCGTATCTTAGGTCGACCCCCCGCTGTAGTGTAGACCTAGCCTCAGGAATTAACACGGTAGTAGCCAGACATTACATTTTTCCCACAGCAGTCCCAAAGCAGAGCAATCCCTTACTTCAAAGAGGATTACTCTTTAAAACATATCAATTTAAACACAGGAGTGGGTGCCTTCTCTTGGTACTTCAACTAAGCCTCTTCTCGCTAAGCCTTCCGGATCCTTTGGGGTCTGACTTCTGGAGAGTGTTTTGCTGGTGTTGAAAGAGGCAAGCTGTCAAAATCTTGATAAATAAATGCAGCAAGCTGGGATGTCACTGTTTGCTGCGAACGTTTAAAAAAAAAAAAACCCACAAACCTAGTGTGAAAAGCTGTGTACAGAGCAGCGCCCCTGAAAAAAGTGTTCAGTATTATGTTTATCGTCATTATTAAAACACTGGTGAGGTTTTATTAGGGAGTAATTTGTGTTTGTCTTGTTTGATCAGCTACAAAGGTTAACATTTATTGGAACTCACAGTTCAGATCTTTTCTTTGAGCACTTATCTTACCCCTCCAAAGTCCCTCCTCTACTGCTTTCTCTATTACTGACCACCACCACTATCCTCCTTGTCACTCAGGTCCATAAACTAACAGTCATCTTTCATCAATCCCCTCATCAGACCCACATAATCAGCCTCTTTCTTATATAACATCTCTAAACTCCCGCCGTTCTTTTCTGTCCACGCAGCCAAAATTCTCAGCCAAGCTCTATTTGTACTGCTACTATTAATAAAATGGACTCAGAATGAGAAAAAGAGCATTTATTGTTTATATATGTTTCACTCTATATGCATCCGAAGAAGTGGGTTGTAGCCCACGAAAGCTTATGCTCTAATAAATTTGTTAGTCTCTAAGGGCTGGTCTATACTTAGCCGCTAGTTCGGCAGCTGGAAATCGAACTTCCTGGTTCGATTTATCGCGTCTGGTCTGGACGCGATAAATCGAACCAGGAAGTGCTCGCCGTCGACTGCGGTACTCCAGCTCAACGAGAGGAGTACCGCGGAGTCGACGGGGGAGCCTGCCTGCCGCGTGTGGACCGCGGTAAGTTCGAAGTAAGGTATGTCGACTTCAGCTACGTTATTCACGTAGCTGAAGTTGCGTACCTTACTTCGACTTGGGGGGTTAGTGTAGACCAGGCCTAAGGTGCCACAAGTACTCCTGTTCTTTTTGCGGATACAGACTAACACGGCTGCTACTCTGAAACCGAGCATTTATTGATTACCCTTAAGATATACAGTATACACAAACAAAGGGCAGACAACTATGAACACCTAGCTATATTTAGATTGATGAATGCTGAAAATGAGCGCTTTGGCTGCTCTGAAAATGTGAATGAAGAAGTGGATGTTTTCCCTATGATTAGCTGGCAGGCCCAAGTAGAGCAAAACAGCTTCACAACACCCCATGAATCAGCCAATATTATAATAATTTTACAGATAGGGAAACTGAGGCAGATAGCGGTTAAATGACTGTCTAAGGTCATATAGCAAGTCATTAGCAGAGCCAGAAATACAACACAAGAGACCTGGCTCCCAGTCTTCTATTTGAATGACTTGAGCACATTACCTTCATGTTTAAATAAGTTCTGAAGACTACATATTAAATTACCAGCCCCATTTCTGATCATTACTGATTAGATGACCCTCAGTAACTAAACATTTACTTCTGTTATACATTGAATCCTTGAAGAGTGTTTTAGATTAGATGTTTTTCTAAAAGATGTGCTCCAGTAGTTATTTTGGGGAGTTCCATGGTATGCGCTATACAGGAAGTCAGACAGATTATCACAATGACCCTTTCTGGCCTTAGCACGTATGAACCACTCTGAAAAATATTTAATAAAAGAAATAATCACACAACTTCCATTTTGAGCACCAAAGGAGTTACTGAAAGTCCTACGTTCAGAGTCCCTGCTTCAACACAAAGCCTTTCCAGTAGCAAACCTATCAGAAGTGATATCTGAAAGCCTATATTTTCCTTAAGAGTTTCCAAATTTTAATTCCCTAGAAACTCTGACAATACCATAAAACTCTAGTTTGCATTTCAAAAATTAAGATGCTTCTGTTGACTGGAATACAAAGAGCCAATTTTATTTCCTTGGAGACAACTGTTTGTCTTTATAATACAATTTTTATAATAATTTTAAGGGTTTTCTGCCCAGACCGAAAGAAAACAAATAAAAACCTGCAGTACACTTACGCAGCTTTCAAACACTTTAGTACCTTTGTCTTTTAGTTCTGAGAAGACTGTCAGTGGCACTGAGATCGAAGCGACCAGTGAACAGAAAAGGAAAATTATAAAACCACCAATTTTTGTGTACAAAGAAAAAAATATGCAATGAATACCGTCTAACACCTCTCAATATTTCTTTCACACAATCGCAGCTTTTCCACTATTTCCTAAGTCTGCTATGGCGCACTTCCTCTGCCCAAGAGAAGGTTGAGGCCGGATGCTAATGAATCCTGCCAAATGCACAAATTACTTACAAGAGAGTATTTGCTCTGGGAAACATAGATTATGTCTTAAGGCACCTATAGCAGAGCTTTGTCTTATATTATTTGTAAGGGAGATGCTGCACTTGGCCTGGTAAGTATGGAGTTCATTTGTAGTGTACAGAATGTAGATAAATGTCTCCATTTCTAAGTGTGAATTCCTGGGTTTGAACCTTCAACAAGCTATACTCCACCGTTTACAAGGTAAAACTTTCCACATGCAGCTCTCTAACATCACTATACTTTGATTAATGCAATAAATCCTCCCCACTGCCCTCTGCAAATTCCTTATATCAGAACTTTCTACTGCATGCACTTCCCTTTCCACTTTCGCAGGCAGTGGGGCCTGATCCTGCAAAGGGAGGCACACCCTAAACTCTCACTGAAGTCAATGGACATGGAAGGTACATTCCTACCCAATCAAGCCCACAGTCAAAGAAGGGAGAAGAGTCCTTTGTCCCAGTACCTAATCCCGGTGACTCATGTTGTGGCTAGGAACATCCTAAATACAATCCAAAATCCTGTGCTATTTTTGCTAAAGAATATTGCTTAAATAGTTCTAAAATGGGGGAGGGGGGAGAAGCAGTACAAAACTGCATAAATTAAAATTTAACTTTAATTACACTTTGAATTTTAGAGGGCTGAGGCAAAGGGCTACAGAAGAAAGCATCTACAGCCCTTTTAGCAACCTTAAGCGAGGTACTGTTCCCAATCAATCTCATGATGGTAGAAGGTGACATTCAGATAAAGTGTACAGTACAAGACACGTGATAGCTGTAGTCTGCTTCACTGTTTACAGGTAACATATTTGTAAAAGTTTCTGATCCACTAAACTGCATATCAGAATGTGTGTTCTTGTCACACTTTCCCCTGTAAAGCAGTTGATTTGACATGATTTTTTAAAAGAGCAATGATTTAAATTATTGCAATGCAACTGAAAAATAAGTTTAACTAAGCTAAAAGCCTGTTCTGTTCACAGAAGAAAGAAAAGCAATCACTTCTCTCCCCTTCAGGTTTCCTCACGTGAAACGTGGCAGCTGTTTAAACAGCACAAAGCAATGATGCACACACTTTAATGTAGGAGACAAAATTAGAAGTTTGATTTGGAATCCATTCCCTGCAGAAAATATGACCCAGCACAAACCTGGACACTTTTAGAATTATGGGGAAGATGCACTTCTTTGTCCAGGCTTTCCCCACGTGATTAAATCCTGGTTTTCTAGCAGACTGGTAAAGCTGTAAAATAGTATATAATTTAGTGTCTCTTGAGGTCTTGAATAGCTCATCTTAAGCCTCCAAGTCACCCAGGCACAAGTGAGGAGTCTCAAATAAATAAAAACACAATTTTGTCATGGTGACTTCCTTGTTTTTTCATCTGCATAGGCCATGTTTGCCCAACTCTGGGAACATGGTTAGTGTTGCTGACTCTGCAGAACACAAACATCAGATATTTTCCATAAACAACATCAATTTTTTTCTGTTTAATTTTCTGAGTTAAAAATAACTACTACTACTCAGCAGTCCTGGATTTCCTGACAGTGCAGGTGCTTGGCTTGAGAATGAAGTCTACTGTATCAGTGTGTCTTGAGCATCCCTAGAGCAGATAAGGATGTAGAGACAACTTCAAAGGATAAGTGGGGGTAGTTCAGTCTCCAGGCTTAATCAATCATTCTTCAGCTGGTGATCAGGCACTCAGTTTTACTAATTTTACATGCACCATGTTCACTAGACATTCACCTAAAGCCAGGCTTAAAAAAAAAAAAAAATCCTGTTTAAAAGGCACAAACTTTGTGATCAGTTTGTTGTGCTAATTAAAAGGTGACGATGGAAAGGCTTAGTCTATTATCTGAAATCTGTGCAGGGAACTTCATCAGGTGGAATTAACCAGCCTTGAGAGTCAGAACATCTTAGGGCTTGTCTACACTGGCACTTTACAGCGCTGCAACTTTCTCGCTCAGGGGAAAACAAAACAACACCCCCCTGAGCACAGCAAGTTTCAACACTGTAAAGCGCCAGTGTAGACAGTGGACCATGCTCCCAACGCTGGGAGCTATGCCCCTCGTGGAGGTGGGTTTTTTAGAGCACTGGGAGAGCTTCCAGCACTCTGCCGCAACTACACAAGCCATGTTAAAGCGCTGCTGAAGCTTTAACTAGCTTTAATTTTTAACTGGAATCTACTGAAAAGGTATTTTCTGTCTCTTGACATATTCTCCTCCCAATACATAGGGCCAGAATATCAGAACAATGACATTTGCTAAAAAATATACACACACACACGATTTAGTGTTTGTATGACAATTGGCTATTTTCAATAAGCACAAATTACCACCACAGAATTGCTCCCTCACTAAATATGATCACCGATTTTCAAAATCTTAATAATACAATGGTAAATTTAAAAATATATATATAACTGAACAGAGTAAAAAGTGAAAAATATTTAAATCTAGATTACTTTAACAACTTTATGCTGATGATTTACTTTTTGCATTTCTCTTAGTTGGGACAGTGAAAGCAGACTGGTTAGTTTTATATTCTGGTTCTCATGCATTAGCACAAAACTCTCCTCTGAGTTCACAACATTTATAGACAGGCAATTTACAATTCACTCTTCTTCATGGAAATTATTTACCTATTAACAATCGTTAAGGTAATCAAAAGAAAGGAGTCCATTTCATTGCACTGCCTACGTCACAAAATTGTATGTCTAGCCAGTTACACTATTTCTCATGCATAGTCAGTTTCCCCTTTACTTTATGAGTCTTTTACATAGCAACACCTGAAAAGAACATTTTTAAAATATATAAATTAAAATATAAAAAGGTGGCTGTAAAACCACAAAAAATGGCAGGGCACGTCAGGAATAGGTGAAATTCATTTTCTTTATTTTACTAGATTTCAAGTTAACATGTTCCCTTTAAATTAAAAACATTTTAATGTATATGTTTTGAAGAATTTCCCACCCCTCCTTTTAATCAAAATCTAAAAACGTGAATCCAAATTGACTTTCTCCCTTAAACATTCCCAGTGGCATCTGAAGAGCCAAAAGCTTCAAGCAGACATGCATCTTCTCAAAAACACATTTCTACTCCACAGCATGATTACCTTATGTCCCTGTCTCCAATGTGGAAGACTACAGACACGGGCGATAAGCGTTAGCATAATATCTTACTAAAAAGGTGGAAGGCAAGACTGAGGTTCTAGTAGCATGTCTAAATAAATTCAGGAAGTACTACCAACAAACTGAAATCACCGGAACAAAGTTAAAGTGTTACTGTAAAATAATGAAAGATGCTGACTAATCATTTCTTGTACTTGCAAGCGAAAAAAGCAAACAAATAGCTGGCTACTTTTCTTATGGAACAGGAAAAGAAAAAGAGGTAGAAACTTTTATTCTGTCCTTTACAAATTATTTGGCTTTGCCGTTAATTGTTGCTGCTAACTTTGGGCCCAATCCCAAGAGGTATTGATCATCTGCAACTTCCACTGAAGTCTACGGAGGCAGGAAGAGCTCGGATTCTCTCAGAATCAAGTCCTTTTATTTTTAATTCTCATCATATACTGAAGCTAACCCTACTTGTTCCATTTGCAACCCATATTAGAATGCAATGAAGATCTCTCTTTGTCCAGAACTTTAATAACATACAGGGATACAAGCTTTGCCTCTATAATGCCAAGTCCCCAAAATTTTCTACAGATACTTTAAAGTTTTGCTGTTTCATTTAAACAAAAGTAATTTAGATACAACAAACAAAACAGAAAGTAAATAAATACTGAAAGTAAAAGAAAAAGCTTTACTGTTCATATGCTCCCCCCACAGGTTCTGCTCCAACATTACTATATTTTCCATCACACCACAAAAGCGATTGTCACCAGAGCTTATGAGATAGCGCAGTAACGGTCCTTTTTTTGATGTCTGTCACAATGCAGCCTGACAATTATAGCTTTGGAAGGGATTTTTAAGGCCAGTCACTCCCTAGGTTAAGTCATTTCAGAACTGTTTTAGGCCCCACTGGTACCTTCTGTCTTAAATATACTAAAATTACTATGCAAGTCACCAGTTTTTAAACCTGCATTTACCTCTCTCCCCCAAGCCCCCTTTCTCTGCTTCTGTAGTTTATTTATATCAAATGTGGAGTATAGGGAGGAGACATGGCCTTCCTCTGGACCTGAGGGGGAGAAACCACCATGTGCTCCCTGGTGGGCAGAGCCAGGCCAGCCACGCCCAACGCAGAGGGGCAGACAGGAAGTATAAAAGGTAGGCCCTGCAGCTCAGTTGGCCTGGAGCTGGTGAGGGAGATAGATGCTCCCCACTGGGGTTTGTGCCTAAGTGGGACCTCTACAGCACAGAGGACTTGAAGGGATTGCTAGGGATGCTGAGGAGCTGCTGGGACTGTTGCTAGCTGTATACCCTGAGGAGATAAGAGGACACTCATAGAATGAAGGTACCCAGTCAGTGGGTTATAAGAAGTAGCCCTGGAACACCAGACAATAGTCTGGTTGTAGTGCCAAAGTACTGGTTTGTGTGTCTTGGTGGGATCCCTGCTGACCCAGTGGCAGAGATTGGTCACTGTCAGGGCTCTGGGCTGGGACCTGGTGGAGTAGGGTGGGCCCAGGTCCCCTTATCCTTCCTGCAGCCACCCCACCCTGGGAATGCTGCCTACCCACCTTGGGCCAAGAGGCTAATGTTTTCTGCTGTCTGCCTGAGTTAGGATGTCAGGTGAGAGACCATTTGGTGCTCTGCCCTGCCAGAGGGTCAGAGCCCCTAGCCACTTGGTGCTCTGCCCTGCTGCAGGGCCAGAGCCCTAGATTCTCTGCTGCCTAGCCCTAGAAGGCCAGGACCTCAGAGTAGCAGCCGTGTTAGTCTGTATCCGCAAAAAGAACAGGAGTACTTGTGGCACCTTTGTTAGTCTCTAAGGTGCCACAAGTACTCCTAGAAGGCCAGGAACTCAGAGGCTGCTAAATCCCCTTTCAGCTGGCTTTTCCAGAGATGTGGAAGCAAGGGGGTGTGGCCTCCCTATTGGCCTGGTGGGGACGGATGGACACTTTCCTCTACATGGAAAAACTGAGGTTCCAGACTACTCAGCTAAAACATTTGAGGTTTACTCCACCCTTCTCCCACCCTCTCTCTTTAAACCATTCCTCATGTGGAGTCTGACATTGATGCCTTCTGGAACAGTATATGGCCATATCTGGGACCAGGGATCATGTAGTAGGTAGCTATTTGACATTACTGGGCATAGCTATCCATCCACCTTAAACATACTGCAGGGGGAGTTTTCCTATCCAGAGCACTTGTGCAAGTGTATAGTCAGTCTTGTACAGTACATGTGTCTGTGTTATGTTACCAGTTCCTGCCTCACACCATGTTGTTGTACCCTCTTCTCCAAATTCCTGTTAGCCCACCTAATGTCATCGCTCACCCCTCTGCATCCCCTCCCACCTCCAGAGGATGATCCATGTTCCCTAACAGGTTCTCATGCTTTCCCCTGTTCCCTCCCCAAGTCTCTGCAAGATCATAACTGGAAGAACTGATGACAGACACACGACTGCTCAACCACGCCAGCCCCTTTATACCCCTGTCTCCCCCTAGTCCGACACTGATCCCCCCTCACCCAACTTCCCCTACAACTCCCCCATGCCCAGGTTTTAATGGGTTCCCCCTTTGAACTAATGCTACAATGTACCACTGCGGTCCCCTGAGTACCCCCAGCCCACCCCAAATCTCATTAGCTGCCCTGGAGCCCCCCGTGCCCCCAGATACCCTCAGCCCAACATCCTGGACCATCAACCAACCTCTTCAGGCACACAACCCCCACAGGGAGCCCCCTGTTGTCCTAGACATCCATAACCCCACCCCAGCTCCCCAGCCTCTTGGCGCTTCCTGTTGCCCCAGACACTCTCCCTCAGGGGGCCCCCAGTGGCCCAAGACCCCCCCCCCAGCATTACCCCCGCGGGCCCCCCAGCATCCCCCGCGGGTCCCCCCGCACCTGTAGGCCAGGCTCATGCACTCGAAGAGCCTGGTGAGGGAGGCGTCGATGCTGAGGCGCCCCCCGGCCCCGCCGCCGCCCCGCGCCGCCCCGAAGCGGTAGGTCTGGCACGTCTGCTCGTTGACCGTGTCGAAGTCGTAGCCCTTCTTGGGCGGGTGCTCGCTGTGCGGCGACGAGACCATGAAGTGGCCCGAGTGGATGATCTGGGGCCCCGCGGGCTGCCCCCGCCGCGGCCCGGGCCGCCGCCCCGCCGGGGAGCCCCCCTCGTCCGTGTCCGAGGAGTCCTCGTCCGGCTCCGCCCGCCGCGACACGGGCCCCGCCGCCCCGGGGAGGCGGCCCGGCCGCATGAACACGTCGGCGGCCATGGCCCGAGCCTCCCGCTCCTGCTGCGGCCGCGGCCCCCTCCCGACTCCTGGCCGCCGCCCCACCCCCGTCTGGCAACGCCCCCGGCCTGGCGCCGCCCCTTAAAGGAGCCGGGGCCCGCGCCCCGCCGGCCCGCGCAGGGGCAGGGTCAGCGACAGCTGGTGGCGGGGCGGGAAGCCCTGGTCCAGGACTGGCACCTGTCTGAGGGAGGCCAGGCAGCCACCCCAACGCCCCTACCCGTGCTCCCCTGGCAGTGCACCCTAGCCTCTAGGCCCCTCCCCCTCTCTTCCCCAATTCCCAACCTCCCTGCACCCCACCAACCACCCTTACACCCCACCTTCCTCAGCACTGCATCTCCCCTGAACTTCAACCCCACCCCTGCAATGCATGCTCCACACACACTCTTCCATGGGCTTCCCCAAACCCCCCCTTGCACTGGTAAAGCCTTTCCTTAATTCCTGCACTGTAATCCACCCAAACCAACCCTTCCCCCTGCAGGCCTTGGTGCCCCTCCCTGCTACCATACAGCCACTACAATTCCCTAAACACCCATCCACCTATCTACACTATAATCCCCCTGGCACCTTCTCACATCCCCTCCAATACCTAGACCAGAATCACCCAGCACCTCCAAAGAACACCCGCCACACACACATGCAGACAATGCTCCTACTCATTACATTATGGTCACATTTGGGAACCACAATCAAGGATCAGGGTCCCATTGTGCTAGGTGCTGTACAGACAAACAAAAGAGAACTCTTTGGGGCAGGAACTTGCAATCTACATGTCAGACAGGATGATGCAGGGTAGTCCCCTGCTCCCACTGAACACCCCAAAGAACAAGCCAGCCTCAGGAGGCTGAGGAAACTCCTTCACTGGAGGTTTTCGAAAGGAGGCAGGATAGCCACCTGTCTTGGATGACTAGACATAACAAATCCTGCATCGCGGCAAGATGACCCTTGTGGTCCCTTCTAACCCAATGGTTCTATGATGCTAAGGCCTGTACTGCCATCCCTCAAACAACTCAGGTGAGGTCTGGCACATCCTCCAAACACACTACAGTGGCCCCTGCCACACCAACTCCCCACATACTAGCACTGCAATCATCTCGCTATGCCCTGCATGGCTTTGTTGCAATGCAGCACTCAGTTTCAAACCAAAAGGCAGCATTTTCACTTCCCCTCCATATGTACAGGGTGGGGCCAGGAGAACTTTCTCCACTGACCTCCTTCCTCTCCCTAGCTACACAGGGCTGCAAGGCAGTTACATTATCACTTAATCACAAAGTGACAACTGGGTTATTTACAATGAAGATGGGAGACGTGTCTCTTCCATACACACAGAGGGAATCGAGAAGTTTCTGTCTCAGCTGTGACTAACACCCTGCTGCTGCAACAACCCCTCCCTCTGCACTCCTATCCCATTAGCGATCATGCAATGCCACCCCAGAGCTGCCTGCAGCCTTGAAATGCTCTAGCCCAGTGGTTCTCAAGCAGGGGTACGCAGAGGTCTTCCAGGGGGTACATCAATGCATCTAGATATTTGCCTAGTTTTACAACAGGCGACATAGAATCATAGAAGATCAGAGTTGGAAGAGACCTCAGCAGGTCATCTAGTCCAGTGGTTTTCAAACTTTCTGGTGACCCAGTTGAAGAAAATTGTTGATACCCGTGACCCAACGGAGCTGGGGATGAGGGGTTTGGGGTGTGGGAGGGGGATCTGGGCTGGGGCAGGGGGTTGGGGTGCAGGAGGGGGTCAGGGCTCTGGGCTTGGGGTGCAGGGTCTGGGTTGGGGCTGAGGGGTTTGGGGTGCAGGGACTCTGGGTTGTGGGGGGGCTCAGGGCTGGGGCATGGGCTTACCTCTGGTGGCTCCCGGTCAGCGTTGCAGCTGGGGTGCAGAGGCAGGCTTCCTGGCTATCCTGGCACCACGGATCGCGCTGCACCCCAGAAGCGGCCAGCAGCAGGTCTGGCTCCTAGGTGGAGGCACGCAAGCAGCTCCACATGGCTCTCGCCCACAGGCACCGCCTCCCCATCATCCATTGGCTGGAAACCGGCCAATGGGAGTGCAGAGCCGGTGCTCGGGGCAGGGGCAGCATGCAGAGCCCCGTGGCCCCCTGGCCTAGAAGCCAGACCCGCTGCTGGCTGCTTCCGGGGCGCAGTGCGGTGTCAGAACAGGTAGGCACTAGCCTGTCTTAGCTGGGCAGCACCGCTGATGGGACTTTTAACATCCCGGTTGGCGGTGCTGACCAGAACCGCTAGAGTCCCTGGGTGCTGAGCAAGGCGACCCAGTACCTTACATGCTGCGACCCAGTACTGGGTTGCAACCCAAACTTTGAAAAACACTGATCTAGTCCAACCCCCTGCTCAAAGCAGGACCAACCCTAGAAAACACAAGCAAAGTCAGTACAAACTAAAATTTCATAGACAATGACTCTATACTGCTCTACATACTATATACTGAAATGTAAGTACAATATTTATATTCCAATAATTTTATTTTATTATATGCTAAAAATGAGAAAGTAAGCAATTTTTCAGTAACAGTGACACTTTTGTATTTTTAAGTCTGATTTTTGTAAGCAAGTGGTTAAGTGAGGTGAAACTGGGGGTATGCAAGATAAATCAGACTCCTGAAAGGGAACGTCTGGAAAGGTTGAGAACCACTGCTCTAGCCAATCCTGTTTATAATGAAGAGGGCATCATCCTTGCTATAGGGCTCTGGCTGCCTGTGATTGCCCTTCCTGCTATAGCCCATTGCAAACGGAACAGAACTGCTCTCTACTCCTCCTAGTGGACACCAATTTAAAAATCAAATCAAGTTTAAACTGTGCCTTTTCTTTGGAGTCTGGACAGTATCACTGATTAGACTGGGGAATTCTTATTTTTTGATTTTATAGAACAGTTTACAGTGAGTGGAAAAAGCTAGACAAAAAAGCACAGATCAAAGTCCCTTGCCCAAAGTGTATAGGGAACTGGGGATAATGAGTACCTCACATAAGGTGAATAGGCTCTGGCCCTTAAGGTGAAAACTGTCACAGGATGACTAAAACTGGCACCCACTAAATTTCTTGCTAGACTTTCCTGGGAGAAGTGGCGGACACCTCAGTGACTAGGACAGTTAAAAGAAGACTGCACAAGACACAAGAAAAATGTGCAAGAGGAGAAAGAAAAACCCAGCACTGGTCATGGGGTGGTAGTCTACCTGAGACAATAGGTCTTTTCTAGGATTCTGCTGCCAATTATTTCTGGGCCCATGTTAAAAACACAAAATATAAGCAACCGAAGTGGGGGAAAGGCCCACTAGCCCCACAACACCAGTTAGCTGTCCAAAATGTAATCTTGTTTGGACATTGTCAGGCTAAAAATCACATGGGTTATTTCTTTTTACATATTTTTACCTGGACAGTTAATACCTTTCTCTATTAAAAGGTAATACTTTAACAGTCCAGGTTGAATAAAATAAACAAGTATAAATGGTGAACAGCAAATGGGACTTTAATCTAGACTGGTCAATTTTACTTTGATTCTCATGTTCATATCTGTATTTACATATATCCAGTGTCAACCATACAACATATACACAATTAGAGCACAGTCCTACTAACACTCATTCATGTAGGTCACCCACTACAGTTCCCCCCCCCCATGCACTTTGTCTTAACTTCCCCTCTCCCAGTTTTAGTCTCCACAGGCAGCACTATAAACTTCTGGCAGCACAGCTATGTCAGTGAGGGGGTGTGAGGAGGTACAATTTGCAACCACCACCACTGTGTCAACAAAAGTCCATAGTGTAAACAGTTATACTGGGAAAACTGCATTTTTTCTGGTATAGCTTATTTTGCTCAAAGGGACTTCTCTCTCACACTTCACTTCATGCATCCTTTCACTCCATTCTTTATGCCTGGAATAGTTTTCTTTATTATACAACAAGCAAATTATCTTCATGCAAATCCCCCTTTAACACACACCTTCTGTGAAGCCTGAGATAAATGCACTAAAAATGTGAGCATTGTATTAAAATAAAACTCCCATCAGCACAACTTTGTGAGTGAATTGCTATCAGGCCATTCAATGTGTAAATATGCTTGATCTATAAAGTCTAATTTAGAATGCAAGATCTTTGGGGCAGGGATAAAGTGACCATGTTTTCAAAATAAAAAAACGGCATTTTTACAGCAACTTTTTAGGGTAATGAAATATACTTTTTAAAGTGTTCTTCTGTATGTGCTGACTTTACTATTGCCAGTTCCTGACTCAGTGACACAGGTATATTTCTGAGTACAGGACTTTTTCCAGCAAGTGTCTGAATAAATTTGTCATAAAACATTCACTTCAAGAAAAAGCATAATTTTGATAGCATTCGACTTTTCCATTCACTTCAAAACACTGTTTTTTCACACTGAACACTTGTTTTACTAGACTGTGTGTTCCCAGTAAACACAGACCAAAGGATACTTGATACAACAGTACATCTTGAACATTTTGTGGTTCTAACAAAAAATTATTAATGAAATGAAAATTGGAACATTTCAAGTGTCCTGAAAAACTGGCAGATATGGACACTTAGGGTAGAGGCCACATCTCTCATTGTGTCTATACACTGCAGAGCACACTGATGGAGAGCAAGAAATCAAAGTGGAATTTTACTAATCTGCAGTCACTTTACAGAAGTTGCACTAACGGTTTCCCCACTTCTCAGGAAAATTCAACAAGACATCACCACAGTGATTTGTCTGCATTACAAGTTTTTTTTGTTTGTTTTACAAAATATACTACAGCATATGACCCTGTGAAGTATCAAAGCAATACTCAGCACTTTAAATAATCAGAGTACATTGTGGGATCCAGTAATCTTGCTCTTTTATTGGATTTGTTTACTCACTACTTTAATTCCATGAGACCACTCATTCATCCATGCAACTTAGCAAGGTCGTACTGAAGCAGTATTACGACACTGTAGTTCAGTAAGAAACAGGAAGATTGCCATATTTGTTTTACATATTATGGAATTAGACACCACAGAATGCACAATTTTTAAAAAATCTATTTAAAAATTGAAATATTTATTTTAACTTAGAAACAAACTGAACTTCTTAAATTTAAATTTTTTAATCAAAAATTATTCACGCAATGTTCATGTTGTGATTTTTTAATTTTATTTTTGAAATGAAACCATTGTACATTGTACAAACCATAGCTACTGATGGAATAAATAAGTGAAAAATTATACTGCTGTACAACACACACAAAAATCATAAGATGGAAAACGATTAGGTATTGGGAGAAAAAAACAGAATTCTTTACATCTTCTAACAGACCCTTAGATATAAAGAACATTCCAAAACATGACAATGTTTATGTATGAAGATAGCCACCCAAAACCATATTTTATACTGCCTTGTTGATTTGTTGTTTTGTAAGTGCCAGCACTTTTTGGAATGTTTAACAACTACTTTCCCAAGCATAAAAATTCCAAGGAATAGTTCTGCTATAAAACGTTTGGCTGTGTAAATCGCTTATTTGGAAGGCCTTCTCATGTGTTCCACAACCTAAGCTAATTTACTTTTTTGCTTCTAGTTTCTTTTGTTTTTGTAACTGAAGCTCCAACATTCAGCATGTAGCAAGGAAGCACTTCTTGATATTTGCACTATTTCTAAAACATTAGCTGTATGAGAACTTTCAGTTACCTCGAAGTAAATTACAACTCCCCTTCTGCTTCATGTCTCAATGCTTTCAATACACTCTTTTACAGTGAGTTCATAAAACAAATTTCTGGTAGAGATGGGTCCAAGCCAAAACATTGAATCTAGATGCGGTTCCAAACCTCAAGTAGATTTGGATCCTATGTTCTGGTCTGGTCACATCTGTACTTTCTGGCATTAAAATGTGTTTAATCACATCCACTGGCCCATTAATGTTATCAGGCACTTCAAAGAAAGACTAATAACAGTCTTATACATTATTTTGGATTTCTTCATACCAGGTAATGTCAAGGTCTCACTTCTTAGAGAATGACACTAACAGGTTTAAGGAACCCAAACCTATCTGCTTTTTCAATTGTCTGTTGTCACTAGAATCTGTGGTTAAAAGAACTTCTGAATGTATTTTGTATAAGCTGTAAATAAAAAGTTACTATTTTAGAAATAAAGCCACTAGCAATCGCTGGTTTGTTTTCCAAACCACAGTACAATGGACACAGTTCTGAGCAGAAGCCACAGGAGGAAAAGAAGGAATTTTATAGTTAAACCTGTTGGTGTCAGTAATGCCAATAAACATTTCTATCTAATGAAAAATTTGAGGTATTTTAGTGCTATTTATATTTTTCTTCCTAAAGTACAGGAATCAGCTTTGAAATCAAAAAGCTTATCTACCCCTTCGGAAACCTGTAGAAAAATCAAAATTAAAAACATTTTGGGACGCATCTGAAGATGGTGATCAGTAAACATGACTACTTGTCAAAGGTGGCATCAGATTCATGTAGTTTTAGCATTCAAAATTAAAATGCTAGTGAATCCGTGTTTTTAAAAGTCTGATTTTTTTTTTTATTTGCCCATTTTATATATCAAATAGAATTTTTCTCACAAAATATCAATTAAATCTGAGTGTAATATACATACAAACTGATAGCCATTGACCAGTTATCAACATTTTTAAGCATACACACAATTCAAGAGAGAAATTACTCTACCATTCCAATATGTTTATTGTGCAAATATAACTTTTGGCTCCTCGGTTCCTTAGTTTCAGGAAGTTAATGGACTTCATGATCTGACCAGAGAACCCAAAAACTTATTAGGGAGCACACTGGTTTCATGAATGATTTGCAACCAAATTTTATTTAGTTGAGATCCAAAAAAGTTTATTTCAACATAAAAGGAAAAGTTCCCAAACTGAGCATAGCAAGTCACTTCGGAGGTTATTCCAACAGACATTTTACGGAAGGTCAGCATTGGCTCCTCACTCTTCTCCTACTCCCAATTGTTCTTCATAATTAAGGTGGTAATTGCAAATGCAATGTAGTAGTCAAAGCTCAAGCCATTTTCACCATTGGAGAATTCAGAAATAAGCAAGTTTACAAAGAGCTAATTATGAAAATGTGTGGACAGGAAGATTTATCATTTTAAAAAATATTTACAGTTCTCAGATTACACACACTGCACAATTTTTTGGAGATGTGGGATCTGGTTTTAAATTACAAGACCCATCTCCCTCTGAGAGTGAATGAAGATTAAGGCCCAATCCAGCAACATTTGAATAACACCTCATGTGAATATTCTTTAGTCACACAAGTAGTTACCATGGACATGACTCAGTTTTGAAGGGGCTTGGCACCTCCCTGGAAGTAATATTCCCATTGCAATATCAGGCCCTTAAAGGCCTGATCCATGTAGATACTCTGCACCTCTAAATGCCATTTAGAGGCTCAGAGCCTCTCAAACAAGCCTAGCATAAGCACGCGTCAACATAATTGAAAAGAAAGGATAATTTCTATCAATAATGTAGAGATTATGGAAATAAGACTTATTTACAAAGACTAGCTGAAAGTTTAAAAAAATCCCAAATACAGTATAGCCTGGAATATATCAGTAAACATCTTATTTAAGAACAGTACAATGAAATCCAGTTCAGTGAAAACCTGATATCAGAATAAATCATTTGCTGCACATCAATCCCTTTGATCCTATCTTTATAGTGGAACTTTTTAATAAAACAATTACTGTACCCAGTACAGAGATCTGGACCTATTACTTAATCTACTTTACTTCTATTAAATTTATTCAGATCTGGAATATAAATGGTAAATAAATCATATTAACTTCCGATGAAGTTAAGAATAGTTTAAAAGACCAGATTTACAGTTTGCGAATGCTGGGCATTCAATAAAAGGTCTCCACTGTAGTTGCAGAAAAGTAAAATGACGCTTCTTTGTCTCCTTGGACTCCAAGTGTGAAAATGGCTTCCAGATCAATTTTATCTCTATTTGTTAAGTTTTAAGCACCAGGGATTTAAAATAAAAAAAATTAAAAAAAAACAGAAAAACTTACTACATGGCATTATACAAACATAGGCCACTTTGCAAAGGAGACAGCTGCAAAACAACTTTAAAAATTAGCACTGTTTTCAGAACACAAGGCACAAAACAAAAGCAGACATCACGCCAGAACAATGAACTTCACATGAAAGCTAATACCTGACCTGTACCATCCTTAAATATCTTACATTGTTAAATAGAGAAATGGAAAAAAACAAACAAACAAAAAAAACCAGCAGCAACATAATTGTAATTTTGACTTTAGAAACAGTGCGTAGACCCCTCCTGAGTTGTTTACTCCAACCATTTCAGAGACAGTAACTTAAAAGTTCTCAATGTTTGTTTCACAGGAAAAAGTTTTCAGTGTCTGAGAAGTTAAACCTTTGCTAGGTTTTCTTGGATTTTTGCTTGGTAACTTGAAAAGTTAGGAGTTCTGTCCTCATCCAAGAGAAGATGCTTAAGTAAAGTTGTTCTATGATTAAGCCCACTGATGTACCTTACATAAAAACTGATCAGGAAAATCTATAGTCTAAATCTCTTCAACATTTTGTTGGGAAGCCTCTACTTTCATCTTTTTAGAAGGTGGCACTCCTTCAGAGTCCTTAACAGGAAAGAGAGAAAATTCATGTTATCATTGGACTAAATTTTAGGTGCCGTAGACATCAGATTAAAATTAAAAAAAGTGAATACTCTCATGTTACTTGGGGGACACAAAATATCCTAGGATGTGAATGACATAACCAAATAAACACACTTCCTGAAATCATCTTTCTAAACATCACGTTGCTTGGTCTTCTTGTTACCTAGTCACATAGGGCAAAATCCTGATTCCAGGCATGAAGCCACTGTATACACTCCAAAGCAACAGCAGTAACATGTGATCAGACTGTGACTTACCTCAGCTCCATACTAAGCCACAACAAAAACCAAAGACCCAGAAGTTACTCCTTCTAGTAGCAGCAGCAATTTCTGCAGGACAGGGTGTGTGAGGTTGGGAGTGGGCACATGTGCACTCAGACGTAAAACCACCAGCAAGTCTCAGAGAGGACCTGTAGTGCAGATTTAGGTGGGATAATTCCCAAGCCACAGCCCCTCTCCCAGCCATGGCTCTGCAGACATACACATACCTCAAACCAAAATCTGACCCACTGAGTTTATTAGCATTACATTTTTGCCAGCTCTATTAGCTGTTCTGCTTTATAAAGACAATATATTTATTTCCAAATGGAAATTAAAGGGATACATTTTGGGCACAGCCTACTGGATTGTAAGTAAATAAAAATATTCTTATTTGGATTGTAACATTTCCTTACATATCAGACATGGGCTGGTGCAGATGAGCCTGAAAGTGAAACTAATCAGTCTTCTTACTGTTAAAGGTGAATGAAATTGAAACAGAAGGCCAAATGAATGGTGAAAGCACATCAGATATTTAAAATTATTTAATAGTCCAGGGGGGAGGGATAGCTCAGTGGTTTGAGCATTTGCCCGCTAAACCCAGGGTTGTGAGCTCAATCTTTGAGGGGGCCATTTAGGGATCTGGGGCAAAAATCTGTCTGGGGATTGGTCCTGCTTTGAGCAGGGGGTTGGACTAGATGCAGGGCCGGCTCCAGGATTTTGGCCTCCCCAAGCAGCCAAAATAGACAAACAAATAACTAAATAAATAAAAAGCCGCGAGCAGGAGTGATGGACCGTCCGCTGAATTGCCGCCAAATAGCTGGACGTGCCGCCCCTCTCCAGAGTGGCCGCCCCAAGCACCTGCTTGGCAAGCTGGTGCCTGGAGCCAGCCCTGACTAGATGACCTCCTGAGGTCCCTTCCAACCCTGATATTCTATGATTCTATGATTCAAGGTGATCTTAGTAACACAGCTAAGGAAATAAATGTAAGCGTGATTGGTCTCCTGACAGTTTTTCTTAAACTTTTTTTTAAAGTTGATGTTGAATTTGTAAAAGTAGCTTTTTTGTACTTAATTAAAATTACCTGAGAGTTTTTAGATGCCTCTGTAGTTATATCATTTTCTCCAGAGGATTGAATTTCTGCTTTCTCTGAACTATTCATGGAATTTTCCATTGAAGACTGTGAATTCTGTTCATCAGAAGTATCTGAAAGAGTAAAAACTTGATTTAAACATGAAAAATCAACTTTCAATACAAGCTTTTACTCTCTAATGCTAATGTACATATAATACCTTTCATTCAAATATAACCAGTTGTGATTGCATTCACACAATAACACCTGAATCATCAGTGGAGACTGAACCCAGAATATTCAGCACCCAAACCACAGGCTTCTGCCACTTGAGCTAAACTAAAGAATTATTTTTACCTGTGAGTTAGTAGTAAGGTGTACAGTAGCTTGGACCAGCCACTAGAGGCAGTCATGATCCACAGTTGTATTGCACAAAGATTTCAAAGTACTTGGCACACATGAATAAAGTTTCAAAATAAGTAGATGAAGTATATAAATAATATGGAAATTATTACAACCAGTAGTGAAATGCAGCTACCTGTGGGATGGAGGGTTGGAGACAGGAAGTAAAAGAATAACTTATCCAACAAACTTGGGTGGGAGGCCACGGCAGCTAGATACACAGAACTTAATTACCGAACTGGAACTTAACCCCCAGGACACTTAAAACATATTCCTACAAAAAGTGGCACGTAATCATTCTAACACAGTATCTAGGAATCTAGCTTCATCAATAAGGTTATATGTTTTTCAAATCTATTGGATGTTTGTGGGAAATCTCCCCTAGATGTTCAAGTTTGCAATGGTTCCTACCTGGTTCAAACTTTCATTGCTGCTCACTCTAATAAACAGCTTTTGAATAGATTCCCTTCTTCCACTCTCTATACCCATCACTTCTATATTCTAATTCCTATTTTTTAAATTCTCAAATCCCCCAAGAAAAAGAGGGTAAGATTTAAAAGTTCTTTACTGGTTACTGAACACCTTCTGAAACTTTGCACATAAAGTTACCGAAAGGCAAGCCTTCTCCAGAAAATATTTTATTGACTGTGGTCTGAAGAGTGATATTTCTCAAAATGACTCAGTCAGATGCAAGATGTTTGTTTTTGTGGTTTTGTGGGGGGTTCTCTCTAAATTGCCATAGAATTGTTTGTGTGGCTATAAGAAAACACTAAGTCTTCAGTACTCCAGATTAAAAGCACTTCTGAGCAGGGCTTTATTTCCTTTTGTACTACAGCACAATTTTCTGACACTGTTAAACTACAGTTCACTTCTCTCTACATTAGAAGACCTAACCGTGTTTTAACCTTGGGTGCATCTGCACACAAGCAGGTTATTGTGATATACACAGGTCCCTGACATGATTGATTTTACTGAGCAGATGGGACCTACATTTGGCCCATCTCGAATTCATGCATGTGAAGACTCGCTATAGTCTAAGTGCCTGATCCTGGTGATCTTTAGGTGAAAGGATCCGTGTCCTAATACTAGGGCCCTACTAAATTCACAGTCCATTTTGGTTAATTTCACGGTCACAGGATTTTAAAAATCATAAATGTCATGATTTCAGATATTTAAATCTGAAATTTCACAGTATTGTAACTGTAGGGGTCCTGACCCAAAATGGGATTGGGAGGTCGCAGTATTGCCCCCCTTACCTCTGTGCTCTTGCTTGCGGCAGCGCTGCCTTCAGAGCTTGGCGCCCTGTCAGCAGCTGCCGCTCTTCAACCACCCACTCTAAAGGCAGCACTGCTGCCAGCAACAGCGCAAAAGTAAGGATAGCATGGCATGGCCACTCTTAGTTCTGTGCTGCTGCCTTCAGAGCTGGGCCCCTGGCCAGCAGCCGCCGCTCTCTGGCCACCCAGCTCTGAAGGCAGCACAGAAGTAAGGGTGGCAATACTGCGACCCCCCTGCAACCCCTTTTTGGGTTAGGACCCCCAGTTTGAGAAACGTTAACCTCCCCCGTGAAATCTGTCTAGTATAGGATAAAATTACATAAAAGACCAGATTTCACAGTCCGTGATGCGTTTTTCATGCCCGTGAATTTGGTAGGGCCCTACCTATTACCTGTCCTCAGAGTCATTCAGACCTGCCAATAATTAGTTTACATAGGAAAGCGTTCTAAAATATTTGTTCATTATAAAAATGTTGATTTTAAGCACTTAGGGCCAATTCTTCCCCTAAGCTTCCCCAATGACTTCAAAATAGTCACATAAGATGTACAGCGGAATTTGGGTCCTTAATTTGTTACCTGCTATTTAAATTCAGCTTGGCAGTGTCACAATCAAAGCTATTTGATCAAACAGCATCATTCTCCAATCGATGATGGGTTATTTGGATTTAGAATCCCTAATTAAACACAGTATCCAACCAGCAAAAAGGCCAGATTAGTATGTATTTTACCCTAGCTTCTCCCTCTCGGTTCACAGCAATAGCCCTGGAATCAACACAAGGAAAGATTTTCCTTGAACATAAATTTAGTCATGGGAGCATGTACATTATGTAATCGTCTGAATTCACCCATGAACAAGTTAAAAGCAAGTTTACCATCTGGCAGTAAATCCATACAGTTCTCAGTGAGCAGTCAGTTGAGAATACTATTTTATAAAATTTGGCTTTCCTGCGTCTACTTTGGTAGTGATTTGGCTGCCAAATTGCCCTGCATCTAACAGTTACATTCTAGTCATTGAAGGTATTTAGCATGATGTACATGGTTCTAATATTACTGAGATAACTGATCTAAATTTAAATTGGATATTGGATCTACTGAGTTAAGAACTGAATCAGTAGGAAGAGATTTGCCAAGGACAATTTAAAGGCTTTGTTATGGCAGGAATTTTGCAACCAGATTATTAGAATGCTGTTAAGAGTATATTTTATCTATTATAATAGGGAGGAGAAAATGGTTTCTTTCAAAACATCACAACGTAAGATTTTGCATAAATAAACAGCAAATGTTTCAGTTACTAAAATTTTACAGGGCACCAAAGAAATATAGCATTAACAAAGTAAGATTTAAAACATTTTCACCAACATCGTGTTTGGCTGTTTTTCTGCACAGCAAATAAAATACATTATGTACTTTTTAGAAATCTGGGCATACAAATTCAGAGTTAGCTTTAAAAGAAATGTAGCAAAGCGAATTAAAAAAAGTAAAGTTAAAATAAAAATGTACACATAAAAGTTACAAAATATCAATATTTGTTAGTTCCATTTTCGTTTAGACCCCAATCATGTTAGGTGAAGCGCATCCTCAACTCCCACTGGCTGAGCACCTGGCAGGATCAAGGCTTTGATAAATGTCTAAACAGTGACCTAACAAAGGATTTTTTAAGATTGGGGTTTATGCCTATTTTTTGCTTCTTGGTATGGACTAAACCAGCCTAAAAGGTTTATTTAAGGTTCCCCCCTCCTCCGTTTGTTTTTTACCTTAAGAATATCTGGAATGTCAAGTCTGACCTTCCCTGCTTTCACTGGAGCATCAATGAGCAATATAAGGGAGTTATTGTGAGTTCTCAAGAAAGCCCAAGGATGCTGAATACTGAAGCAACTTCCTCCTTTAAAATGTTAATTTTCAGTTACTGACATTAGATAAGTTTTACATAATAAAAGTTTTAAAGTCAATAAAAATCTCTTCCCCTCTCAGATGATCAATTTTCACCTGTTTAGCTCTTGTGATGTAACCATTTCACTAGTTCGCAGTCAGTCCTCCAACCTAGGCAGGACCTGAATTTCTAAGGTATAAAACCAAGCAGAAAAATAATTTTCCATTCTATTTGGAGCCACGAGACAACCAGGCAGTAAAGATTTCAGACCTGGGCCAGCTACCACTGAAGTCAGTGGAACTCTCATGGAAGAAATTAATTTTGTAATTTAGTTTAAACCTGTTCTTGCTCCCTGTGAAGTCAATAGGAGTTTTAAGTACATAAATAAAATACTTACATACCAAGGACTTGGCTCTTATTTACACAGCAATGAAGTTTAGAAGATTTAAGCCAACTAGATATGATTATGAAGAAGTTAAATAGCTAATAACATGTGGACTGTGGCAACTCATCATTTTTGATTTGTGAGTTGTTTTGTGAGCTGTATTTGTTGTTTCGGAAGAATGGATGGTTGTGTTTTGTATCACATGCCAGTCACTCTGTTCCACTTTTATTATTTGAGCTTCTTTCTTATCAAGAATGTTGAACTCAAGTATTTGTTTGAACTAGTGCTTCCTATTAGAAAAGCTGCAGGCA
The DNA here is from genome assembly GCF_002925995.2 of Terrapene triunguis. Lineage (NCBI taxonomy): Eukaryota > Metazoa > Chordata > Testudines > Emydidae > Terrapene > Terrapene triunguis. The sequence goes on from NW_020664585.1 coordinate 6,458,183, forward strand.
CAAGATATATCTATATGTATTACCTTCTGAACCAGGTTGCTCCTTTGCATCTGCTTGAGTTTCATCAGACTTTACTTCAGTGCCATCTGCTTGTGTTGCTGAGTTCTGCTCAGGGGCTGGACTTGAGTTGCTACTGTTCTCCTGTTTTATTGGAGAAGCGTCAGCTATTGAACTCTGGTTGCTATTGTCATCTGGAAAAAAATTCTACCTTGATTAAAAGTGAATGAAACAGGACATTTTGTCTCTTCTTGAAGTTATATATTTTTATGCATCATTGCATAGTTAATATTGGATGTGATCCTGCATGACTTGCCATCCCAGTGACTTCAGTGGGAATTTTGGGTGAGCTGAGGACTGTTCAGGTTCACAGATAAGTAGGACTCTTTACACTTAAGTCCCCTTCACTCAACGGACATTCTCTGATGCCCGATTTTGTACACAGTGCTGCTTAACTATAGTGTATATTTCTTCAAATATGGTGATCGAGGGCTCTAAATAATAGCAGCACAAAATTCTTGGATTTATATACATCTCTTATCAGAAGCCAGAATTCTATATTTTATCAGTTCATTCATCAAGAGCATCAGTACCCAACTAGACTATTAGTACTTACCCTGCAGATTTATATGCTCCTTCATGCCCCTCCCTATACTCAAAAGAACAGGTCGGCCTTCCAGAGCATCCTGAAGGTCTACAAACCTGGGCCACGTCAAGTCAAAGGGAGAAGCAAATCCTAATATCAAGAGCCCCTCAGTGGGAATGCCCTGCCTGCACCAGGGGCTACCTGCTTGAGGGCCTCATCTAATATCATCTGTAGGGGTATTGTGCAAGGAAAGAAGCACTCCCAAACCACTTTATACATACAAACCAACAGCTGAATTGCAACCAGAAACTGAGCGCCAACCAGTACAGATCTTGGAGCACAGCTGTAACATAATCCCCATAAATCAACCTGCTAATCAAGCACACATGTAACAGGTAAAGTTTTCATGGGGCCTTCTGGTGTAATTCCTATAGATAACACTTATTTTTATTATTTGTTTTGATGTGGGGCCTAAAGGCCCAAACTGAGATCAGGTCCCAACTCAGATAGTTACCACACAAAATCGGGGACAGTCCCTGTCGCAAAGAGCTTACAATCTAAATAGACAAGATGGACAAAAGGCAAGGAAAAAGTATTATTCCCATTTTACAAATGGGGAAAGGAGAGACAGATTAAATGACTTGTCCAAGACAAAGTCACACTAGAAGTCTGTGTAGATGGGTGACAAAGGTGCAAATTACTGAAGCTAAAATTCTGCATCTTCAAAAGGTCAAACCTTTCTACTCAAACTCAGATGGGGAAGTGGCTTTGGCCATTGCTACTACCTAGACATCCATAAATTAAGGAATTTCAACATGGCTGAGCTATACAGATGCCGTTTTGATAGAAACGATGGTAACACTCAACAATTCACCTTGCTTTTGTTAATCTGTCAGCATTTAGTCTGGGAACTGAAAATTTCATTTTCTGGTTTGGTTAATTTTATCAAGCAGAAGTCTTCCCAGCAGCAAATACTACAGGAGAGTAGTGTTTTTTTCTTGGTACTGAAAGAATAATTTTGCCCCAATTCTTAACTTGCAATGGTGTAAATCAGGAGTAACTCCATTAAAGTCAATAGGGTTAAACAAGTGTAAACCTGGCACAAGTGAGAGGAGAAGCAGGCGATCTGAAAATAAAGATTCTCCATTTTTCATAACATTAGCCCAATGTGCTTATTTCTTCATACCAATTATAACACAAAGGAACTTTCATTTTCCAGGAGGATTCTTAGCAAAAGTTCTCATGAATTTAAAATCTTGCTGAAGATTCAATTACTTGTCAAGAAAGTCTCCTGTGTTATTTTTGTCTGTCACAACTCAAAATTAGGAATTCTGTTTTATATGTTATTGTACACAACATTCAAGCTATCCAATAGCCCAGTCTCATAGTCACTTCCTTAATGCTTTGCATTTCTTAGCCTTCTGTAGGGAAACGTTCTTCCTACAGATCCAACCTTGAGTTTATGAAAAGTTGGCACATGTCAGTATAAGATATGGCATCCTTCCACCTCCCTTCCAAGGGACCAATGCTTGCCTTAAGACATAAAGGAGACAATCTTTATTATCATATACTTTCACTGTTTCTTTGCTTTAACCCCTAGGAATGTACCTGTTGGACAATCAAAGGAGTTGCTCCATTCCTACGGACGCCATATCAGAATTCAACATCTATATTTTATACTAATAACATTTTATCAAAGTATTAATTAAATGTTAACTTGCTAACTTGAGACCATGGGCGGAGACATTATGTAACCTGTTAACCATTGGCTAATGTGCTATCTTGTCTTGCTGCAAAACCTATCCCGGGGTGTGGAACTGCCTACCCCGTCACTTTCCCCCGCCCATGGAAAATCTATATATTCTATTGTAATCAATTGATTGACAGTGTCTCTGAGACTAATAAGCAAGATGACACTCCACCAGCACTGTGTGTAAAACTCCTATGCTTGACCTCTACACGGTGTGGATTTATGTCCTTCACCTTCCATCCAAAACTCTCCAAAATGCCTTAAAATCCTAAATTAGGCATCACAGCTCTCCTCCCGACAATTTATTACAATACCCATGCAGTACAGACAATCATAGCTAAAGTTGCAGAAGAGATTCCATTGTAGCTCTCTGCTTTCATATTCTGATGATTTCCTGAAATATTTACTTTGGGGATGAAGTTGTGTGTTCAGTCTCTCCCCACAATTTTTAAGCAAAATTCTTTCAGCTCCTTTGGAGTTTGGGGAAGGGCAAACAGGTGTGTATATAAATGAGCATGTTTCTTCCCTACATAGGTTATTAAAAATTACTAACATTTCACACTATCTATTAAGACATACTTCAATAGACAGTCTCTGCTTTGCTAAATTTGAAAAAGCGGTTTAAAGATAAATTTTATCATATTTTAAATGCGAAACAGGGTATTTTATTAAGCAGTTACCTGTGCACTTCAAGGACAGACACACTGTGAAGACATATGCAGCTAGTCTGAGTTAGCAAATACATACAGAAGAACTCACTAGCTTTCCACTGCCAAAGCAAGCCATGTCTGTAAGCTGCACAAGGCTACTACTTCACTTAGATAAGCAAAACAGCACCTGGGAAACTGGGCTTATTTTTGTTTTGTTTTGTCCTTTTCATGTTTTATTTCAGCGTCTTAGCTCCCCTCACAGCTGACATAGGGATTTTCTTTTACATGCAGCCAGAGTGAAAACTGCATTTACCACCATCAACGTTAATGACTTATACCACACACTGAACTAGTGCCATGCATTTCTATTTTTTTTTTTCTCACTTGGCCAAATTCTGCCCTCATGTACACATCAGCAACTGCTGTTGATTCCAATAGAAATCTTGTCCATTGGTTATTTCCTTTGTAACAGTGCACGGAGTAGCTTGGGCTGGCCATGTCCCACTCACCATGCATGTCCATCATCCCTGGAGAAGAGCTATTCTCTGGAGTGGTCACTTCAGAGCCACATTTTTCATCTTTGCCTTTTTTCTTATTTTTGTTTTTCTGAAAAACAAAAACACCCCCCAAAAATTAAAGTCACCAAATAGTTAGCCAGGAAACCAACATCCATGTGTTAGTGTAAAACTCTCTCTTTCAGCTCAGTGCATTAGTCCTGTAAGCATATTATGCTTATAATTTTCATGTGGGAAATAAGGCCAAGTCAAGAATTACCAAGAACACTGATGAGGCAGTCATCATAAGAATCTCTGAGAAACACTTATACAGTTTATTCTTTATGACCCACCGAAGGGAAAAAAAAGAGCAACTATTATCAGAAGTTCTGCTAATGTTTAGTGTTTATAAACATTATTAATATTAATATTTGTATACTGTAGTGTCTAGGAGCCCTAGTCACAGATCAGGAGACCTTTACTTTTCATCTTCAAAACCACTGCACAACATAACATCACCCTTGTGAGGTAGCTCATTATTATCCCCCCATTTTGCAGCTGGAGAAATTGAGGCAGAATGCTCCAGTGACTTATCCAAGGTAAAATGAAGGAGCTGCACAAGAATCAGGATTAGAACTGGGGAGTTGCTGGTTGCCAGCTCTGTGGGCAGAACAAAATACCACACCTCTCTCCTTATAACAGAAATTTTACCATAACTTACTGCAGTGCTATAACCAATAGCACAGGCTCTAGCAGTTTTGCACCTTTCCCAAGTGCAGTCATACTACTTTGTAGCTGAAAGCCCACCTGTACGTTATGCTTGGGGGCAGCTCTCTTTAGAGAGAGGAGTAGAAATTTACTAAAGAGAAGTATTTGAACACGTACTTTGTTCCCCCTGGATGTTCGCCAGAGCTCTGCTGGCCTTCAGAACACAATGAAAAACTCATTTTATTTTCGGCCTAGCATCTGTTTTGCCTAGGGCTAAGACTGTGGACGACTCCTCCCCCACAGCTGGTGTATCGGGAGGCTTGAAGGTATATAATACTCCAATAGGTATATAGTTTAATTTATTATGCACCATTAAGGTGTTTTTGGGGTATTTTTATTGCTGTTTTTCCCCATTCCCAAGAGCTACAAAGGCAACTGGAAAAGGAAAGACAATATCAAGAGAATTCCTGCCAAGACCTAGAAGCCAAAAGTGGAGGCAACGTCATTAGAGTAAGGGCTGGGATTTGGGAATTCTTTACATGATTTCTGACTCTGCCACTTTGGAGCCTTGAGTATATCAATTCCCTGCTTTGTACCTCAGTATCCTATTCTGGAAAATAGGGATAACAGTGATCTACCTCACAGTGAAGTGACAAACATTACTAGTAAAGCACCTTGAGATTGCTAGATGAAAGACTGGCAGGCTGCAAGTGCCAAGTATTTTAAAGAGTATGAAGTGGTTCTGAAGAGAGAATGGAGTAGGGGTAATTATCTCCTGGGAGGGCTGTATTATGAAGCAACAGCCTGCTCCAGGTTATCATCTAGTCACCTAGGACAGAGCATCTTCACTTTTTGCATGCATTTTTGAATGTGTGCATGATGGTAATGGTGGGGGACTGAGAATTTTCACATGGAAAGGATGGCTGTTTCCTGCCTGCCTGCCTCCCTCCCACTGACCCAGGCTGCTGAGACTTCTCCCTTCTCCATATACAATGTAGTTTCTGCATTAAATCCAAAAGGCGGAGCAGGAGGGATTATGAGAGAAAGAGACATCCCAGCAGCAGCAAGACAGTCCTGCATGCACACACCCCTGCTCCATGTCCTGTGTAATAGCAGGAGCTGCAAGAGTTAAAGCAACAAAAGAGATGTTTGCATCCATATGAAAATCCATGTCTAGAAAGGGATGCAGCATTTTCAATTAGGAGATGATGTAATTGGTCTCCTAGGAGAAAGTGCCAGCTGCGCTGCTCTTGGAATACCCAGTTCCTGCTGAGAGAGAGGAGAATGAAAAGCCAGACTTCAGGGAGGGAGAAGCTCAGTAACCAACCCATTATGATCAGGCAACACTCTCCAATGAGGGACAGAAACAAGAAGACAATCAAGTATGGTCTAAGGCTGCAGAAGAATTTCAACAAGACAGACACTGGGGCACTTTTCTCTATCCTTGGAACAAGGTTTTTTCCCCCCCTATTAAAATATACATCATAAATACAAACACTTACATATACATATTTCAGAAAGTTATTGACAAATCTAACAGCTCTGGATCAAGGAGGCCACACTTCCCAGAAGCACTATGTTTCTTTTCAGAGGAAGCAAAAGGGTAGCAGCTGAGTGAACAGCTCCTAAACCATCCCACCAAAACAGCTCAGGTGGGCCTAGGAGCACCATGTGCATTGATGGGGGGAGACACTAACCATGCCCCCTAAAATGGCATACAACTTCCTTTGGGGCCATGGAGCATTGCAGGACACATTAGTAAGACCCCATCCTACCATTCTAATGAGCACTAGGAGGGTATCTTAATCTGCTTCTGTGCATGTAGGCCAAGGGCTGGTGGAGAATAATCCTTGTGCCCAAATTAAAAGACCAAATTTTGCCCTCCTTCCTTTAGGTTCTCTCAAAATGTATAGCTCTTTTCTGTTCAGGGATCTCATGTGCCACAAGGCAGAGACCCTTTCATCTTAAACAAGGCTGCAACAGCATGTGAATGTTAGAATGACCTAGTTTCAAAGGGCCTCTGTCAATTAGTTTTAGCCTCAAAATCAAGGGTTATTTGCCCAATATGCCAAATTATGGTCCAAATATTCTAACTGGTTACATGTGAAAAGACTCTCAGACAAATACAGAGCCTCACTGACTGTAACGAGGATCCGCCTATGCAGAGACAATATGCTCACACAGAATATGTCTATGAATTCAGTTCTAATGTACTATGAAGGACATTTTTAAAAAAATGTCAGAAGTATTCTGCTGGATGCAGGCTTAGATGCAGGAAAGTTTGTCTGGAAAAACCCTAGAAATTGTAACTCCCACATCTCAAATATATTTAACAAAGCATACATTATAACAGCAATCATTTTCTCTGTATAACAAGTAATCCAATTAGTGCCAACACTTATCAAAGAGATAAAAAGTTTCTATGCAGAACACTTCTGTGAAAAAATAGGCATCCTAACTGACGAGAGCTTATTTCACACACAAGCTGTTCAGCTTTGAAGAAACTTTTAAATACAAGAGACTCTCTGGAAATCTTTGCCGCATGTCAGCTAGTGAAGTCTTTAGCACAACTTTTTTTTATTGTGATTACATTTACATAGACGTTCAAGACAGGCATGTTAATTTAAATATCTCAACCATTCAACAGCTGAGGGAAGGTGTTGTGCAAGTCCATGAGGGAACCGTGTAGCTCCAGCAATGGATGCAGCTTCCAAGTATATCATCTACATCTTCTAACTGGCCACAGTAGCAAAGCGGAAAGTCACGAAGGCCTCACTTATAGACATTTGCAGCACACTTGGTCCCTCTACATCTGAAGCAATTAAGCTTTGCCACAGATAGCTTGGAAGGTCAAAATCAGGGGCTGGACTGTTGCATAGGCATTGGCTCTGTTTGTAGCTTCTTCTTGCCATCTAGTGGTGACAGAGGTTCTTTAAAGCAGTGGTTCTCAAAGCCGGTCTGCCACTTGTTCAGGGAAAGCCCCTGGTGGGCCGGGTCGGTTTGTTAACCTGCCGCGTCCGCAGGTTCGGCCGATCGCGGCTCCCACTGGCCACTGTTCGCCGCTCCAGGCCAATGGGGGCTGCAGGAAGGGCGGCCAGCACATTCCCCGGCCCGCACCGCTTCCCGCAGCCCCCATTGGCCTGGAGTGGCGAACAGTGGCCAGTGGGAGCCGCGATCGGCCGAACCTGCGGA